>NC_083571.1:84631887-84935887 GCF_027579695.1 Neoarius graeffei
GGTGTACCCCGCCTTTCGCCCGTAGTCAGCTGGGATAGGCTCCAGCTTGCCTGAGACCCTGTAGAACAGGATAAAGCGGCTAGAGATAATGAGAGGAGATGAGAAAATAGGCATCAAGTACATTTTGGGTGGTTTTAAGTGTTTTTGGCAGGTTTTGAACATATTTTGGGCTGGAAAACATCAGTAGTATCTGGCAACACTGGTGTGGACATTCGTTCTGTTTTTTTTTTTTATGAAGATGCAACAGTTAACAAGCAGCGTTCGTGCCGTGAGAGAGGTTTAAGTCTTTTAATTAAGTAGATAGTTTGAGCGAGCCTGCCGTTAACATTTAGAGCACAATAAACGTTTTCCACTTCTTAAATGATGGATATGTGAGTCTTAAAAGTCCATTTAAAAGTTTGGTACTCTGAAGTATTGAGGAGTTCAGAAGGAAGCATCTGATCAGCCCACCATCTTGCCACGAACCAAGATAGCCTTTTATTATCCCACAAGGGGAAATTTACATTGTTACAGCAGCAAAATATATAAAGAGAAAAAGATAAGGCATTGAAGGAGTAGTGCAAAAGTAGTAAGTATACAAAAAAGGATATCCATCCATTATCTCTAGCCGCTTTATCCTGTTCTACAGGGTGTCAGGCAAGCTGGAGCCTATCCCAGCTGACTACGGGCGAAAGGCAGGGTACACCCTGGACAAGTCGCCAGGTCATCGCAGGGCTGACACAGAATCATTCACACTCACATTCACACCTACGGTCAATTTAGAGTCACCAGTTAACCTAACCTGCATGTCTTTGGACTGTGGGGGAAACCGGAGCACCTGGAGGAAACCCACGCGGACACGGGGAGAACATGCAAACTCCGCACAGAAAGGCCCTCGCCGGCCACGGGGCTCGAACCCAGGACCTTCTTGCTGTGAGGCAACAGCGCTAACCACTACACCACAAGAGAGAGAGAATAAAAAAGAAATAAACTACAAATTTAGAGATTAAAAAAAAATTAACAAATTTGCATAAATTAAATGGTTTGCAGACAGGGGCGCCGCTGGGGGGGGAAGTTAGGACGATTCTAAGGGCCTGGCACTGACAGGGGGGCCTGTGAGGGATATTAATATTATTTTAATAGTATTGCCTTGTGTAAGTTTTTGAAATAAAATTTCATTTCATCTGTTAAAATATGCAAATTATACATGGTTATGATTTGCTATAACATTTTTCTTGAATTATTTATGACATTGTCATTTCACCCCTCCACCCTTTTTACTAATGGTACAGTCTGATTCTGGGAGCGGGACATGTGAAATGTGTAGCTCCGTGTATGCACAGAGCTGTTCGGCAAGGCAAGGCAAGTTTATTTATATAGCACATTTCATACACAATGGCAGTTCAATGTGCTTTACAGAAGTAAAAACAAAAACAGTAAACAATAGAGAAATAAAATTACATAAAATAATTTTATTTTTATTCTAAAACAATTAATTAAAAGGATTAAAAGAATTAAAAGAAAATAATAAGAATTAAACAATAGTAGAAATAAAATAATAAAATGAAGTAGTAGTTTAAATAGGAGGAGAAAAAAGAAACCAGCAGAATAGAATAAAGAATAAAATAGAATAAAGTTAAAGTAAAATTAAAACATGCAGAGAAAGTAAAGATTATAAAAAATGTAAAGAAGACAATATTAATTATTTAACAGAAAGCATCTGAAAACAGCTTGGTCTTTAACCTAGATTTGAAGCTGCCAACAGCAGGAGCATTTTTAATGTCCTCTGGCAGTTGGTTCCATAGCTGTACTGCATAGTAGCTAAAAGCTGCTTCACCATACTTTGTTTTAACAACTGGTTTTAATAGTAAATTTTTCTGTTTCGATCTGGTAGATCTGATTGGGTTAGGCCGCTGCAACATATCAGAGAGGTAATTGGGCCCTGTACCATTTAGAGATTTGTATACCAGCAGCAATGCTTTAAAGTCAATTCTGTAGCTTACTGGAAGCCAGTGAAGGGACCTTAGAATTGGAGTAATGTGCTCTGTTCTTTTTGTTCGTGTGAGAACCCTAGCCGCTGCATTTTGAACCAGCTGAAGTCGTTTGATGGTCTTTTTTGGCAGGCCTGTGAAAAGGCCATTGCAGTAATCAACCCTACTAGAGATGAAGGCATGTATTAGTTTTTCCAGATCATTTTTTGTCATAAGTCCTCTTAGTTTGGAAATGTTTTTTAGGTGATAAAATGCCGTTTTAGTGATTGCTTTCATGTGACTGTCAGTTTAGCTCGCTGTCAATGAAAACACCAAGATTTTTAACCATTTCTTTAGTTTTAATCCCTTTTGTGTCAAGAATAGTGGTAATCCTGAGTCTTTCATCTTTTTTTCCAAATAGAATTACTTCTGTTTTATCTGTGTTCAGCTGAAGAAAATTTTGTGACATCCAGCTATTGATTTGATCGATACACTGGTAGAGACATTCAAGGGGGGCATAATCATTAGGTGATAGAGCAAAATAAATTTGGGTGTCATCTGCATATCAGTGATACAAAATTGAATTTTTATTGATAATTTGCCCAAGTGGGAGCATATAAAGGTTGAAAAGTAATGGTCCAAGAATCGACCCCTGGGGGACACCACAGGTCAAGGACATTGACGTTGAGGAACAATTTCCCATGGTAACAAAGAAGCTTCTATCTTTTAAGTATGAATTTAACCAATTGATAACTTTACCAGTCAATCCAACCCAGTGTTCAAGTCGATATAGCAGTATGTTGTGATCAACAGTATCAAAAGCTGCACTGAGGTCCAGTAATACCAGGACCGATGTTTTGTCTGCATCAGTATTAAGACGTATGTTATTTATAACTTTAATCAGCGCTGTTTCAGTGCTATGATTGGCACGAAATCCTGACTGAAAATTATCAAAACGGCTGTTTGATATCAAGAAGGCAGTTAATTGATTGAAGACAATTTTTTCAAGGATTTTCCCGATGAATGGTAAATTTGATATTGGCCTGTAGTTATTTAATACTGAAGGATCCAGATTATTTTTTTTAAGTAGGGGCTTTACAACGGCTTTTTTTAGGGACACAGGAACAACGCCAGTCTCCAGGGATGTATTTATAATTTGAAGCACATCTGTAATTATAAGATGAAGAACAGACTTAAAAAAGTTGGTGGGCAGAATGTCCAATTCAGATGTTGAGGAACTGAGATTTTGTACAGTTTTTTCAAGAGTCTCATAATCAATTAAACAAAATTCTGACATTGTGTTGAAGTTATCTGTCATTGGTGATTGCAGTTTTTCAATTTTTTGCAACTGAGATATATTATGAGGAATATTCTGCCGTATTTTATCAATTTTACCTTTGAAAAAGGATGCAAACTCATTGCATTTATTAACTGAGAGAAGTTCAGGTGCTAATTGTGGTGGGGGATTAGTTAGCTTCTCTACTGTTGAAAATAGCACACAGGCATTGTTCATATTTCTGCTGATGATGTTGGAGAAGAAAGACTGTCTTGCTTTACGAATTTCATAATTATAATTACAAAGCATCTCTTTATGGATTTGATAATGGATGTGAAGTTTAGATTTGCGCCATTTTCTTTCAGTCTTTCTACATTCTCTCTTTAGCAGTTTAACAGCCGGGTACTGCTTCCATGGTGCTTTCTGCTTATCATTGACTCTTTTGATTTTGAATGGAGCAATATCATCCATAATTTGGGTCATATTTAAATAAAAAATTTTCAGTAAATCATCTACAGAGTCTGACATTTTGGTTGAGTTCTGAGAGAGAGCTTGCTCAAAGAGAGCACATGTGTTGTCTTTTATGAATCTCCTACCTATAGTCGTTGAGCTGTTCTGAATGTGAGGAGACATAGAAACATCAAAGAAAACACAGAAATGATCGGATAAGGCCAGGTCAACAACAGTATTAGAAACAGTAAGACCCTTTGTGATGACGAGGTCAAGAGTATGACCACGAGAGTGGGTCGGCCCCTGTACATGTTGTACTAGGTTGAAGTTGTCAATAATTGCAAGTAGTTCTTTGGCATAAATGTTATCAGTATTATCTACATGCAAGTTAAAATCCCCAGATATAATAAGACAATCAAACTCTAAGCAAATGACTGATAACAGTTCACCAAACTCTTCAAGAAAGACTTTGGCTGAATGTCTCGGAGGCCTATAAATAGTTAATAATAATATGTTAGGAGAGCATGTAACAAGTGCACATAAGTGTTCAAAGGACATAAAATCACCAAGTGAGGATTGTTTACATTGAAAAGAGACTTTGAATATATTTGCGATCCCTCCACCTTTCCCTTGTCGGGTAACATTCAAAAAATTAAAATTTGGGGGAGCTGCTTCAATAAGGGTGGTAGCACTATTTGCTTGATCCAGCCAGGTTTCAGTTAGAAGCAAAAAATCAAGATTGTGTTTGCAAATAAGATCATTAATTAAAAATGACTTGTTTAAAAGTGATCTAATGTTCAGAAGAGCTAGCTTTACAGAAAGTCTAGAAGTAATATCTGCTTGTGCACTCTGATGCTGTTTTAAAACAGGAAGGAGATTAGATTGGTTCACCCCCAGGGTTAAATGTGCTCTATGTTTTCTGTTTCTTATCAACACAGGAACAGAGAGTGGCATAGGCACATTGGGTCCCAGCTGGTTTTCAACACTACACCCATTTGCAGGGACCCAGAGTACATCAAACAAGACTTTCTAAATGTTCCATTTGGTTTGAGGGTGAAAGGATTGGAGATGACATGTATCTTTTGGATGGTGAAAAAGATTTGTAGCCAGCTGAAAGTCCTGGGCGAACACAATTTTGATGAACTGGGTACACTGCTTGTCGCGACAGATTTGGGCTGGAAAAAGAGAGTGTAGCCATTGGGAGCAATTTTTTCATGCTATTTGGGAAATCCATCCGAGGGGAAGTGGAGTCCTCTGTCTTTGAATGTTGGGAGTCTTGCAGGTCAGATGTCTGTGTGTCCTTGATGACGACTTGCAAAGATGATTGTTTAGGCTTTGTAACTATGTCAGTCTGTGACATCTTATCAACTGTTTTCCTCAATGCTGGCTGAGAAAAGATTGCAAGTCTGTAATGGTCTACTAAGACTTTGGCTCCAATCCAGCTGAGTTCAGTACTATTTGGCTTGTAAAATTCTCTGCGATTCCAGAAAAGGTTAAAATTGTCTATGAAGTTCATACCAAATGAAAAACAAGTTTTTCCAAGCCAGGTGTTAAGACTGAAGAGTCGAGAAAAAGCAAAACTTCCTCTCGCTGGGAGTGGGCCACTGATAAAAGATTGAATTCCAGTCTTATAGAGCTCAGAAAAAAGTTTTCTGAACTTTTCTGAAATCATCTTGGACAAACAGCTGTTCTCTGAAAACATCATTTGCTCCCACATGCACAACAATATGTTTAATAGTTTTATGCTCGGACATGAGTTTCAAAATGCTGTCTTTGGTGTCAGAGATGGATGCATTTGGAAGGCAACAAATAATCATCCCATAAACTTTTAATTGTCTTACAGTGGAATCACCAAGAACAAGGGTTGTGGGATCAGGTGGTGTTACGAGCTGCTTTTTGCCTCTTCCCACAGCTCTTCGATCTTGGTGCAATCTCTTTTTACTATGTGTTTGTCCGCTTGAAAAATCCTCTTCCACATCCCTGAGGCATTCAAATTTGTTCTGAAGCCTTATGGGCTGTGGATTTTCCATAGGATTGTAGATCCTATTGTAATTTGTAGAACGAGCTGGTGTTGAAGTAATTACTCTTCTGTTTTTATTTTTGGGCTTGCCACCCATCATTTGCCAGTTTTCTGTACTCACATTTTGCCCAGCTTGATTGATGAATTCTTCCACTTGATCTGCAATGTCCTCGGTCTGTCGGAGTGCAATCTCTGCATTCTCAGCCACTGTTTCTGTACTCCTTTCCTGAGATATCGCTTTTAATTCGTCCGTCTTTGGCAGAGCATCAATCTTTGATTCCAGAATAGAAATCCTCTGTTCTAGTTCCATGCATTTTCTGCAGGATTTTTTGCTCCCTGGCATTTTGTTTTGAAAACTAACTTATCTTATAAAGATGAAAAAAAAAAAAAAAAGTGGAAATTAAATTAAAATTAAATTAAAAGCTTATAAAGATGAAAAATAAAATGAGAAAAAAAGTGGAAATGAAATGAGAAAGTAAAGTATAGAAATAAAGATCAAGAAAGCAGGAGCAAAGCAAAGAAGCATCCTACTCGCTTGAGTAGGAGGAGCAGTGTTAGTGCAGCCATATAGTGCTAACACACTATATGGCCAAACCAGTGTTAGCGCAGCTTAGATTAGCTGTCAGTTTTTCTATGTGCGCAACAAAGGTGTACATTCTAGAAGTTGCTAAGCAGGAGCAGGTGTGATAAATTATGAAGTCCGGATATCACACTGTGTGAAAAAAAAATCACCTTTTTTCATAGGTATCTTAATTATACAATAAAGTCTAGATGTTTTGCCATTGTTCATGTGTGGATTTGTTGATATTGTTAAGTATTTGTAACAAGATGAGTGTTACCTCCTCCTTCTACCTCCCTGCTGCAGAGTTCACTAAAGAGGGACTGAGGCTGATTTGATCAAAAATACAAATGATTTCTTTATTGTGTACAAACAAAATATTGAGGACCAGCAATACAAAGTCTCCCGAAACATACCCAGGTCGGCCTTAGCCAATGACACAACACATCTTCATGCAAAAAAAAAAAAAACTTCATAAGAGAGGCAACACAGCAACTAGTAAATTGCACACATCAAAAAGGAAGCACAGCAACTGGCAAATGGCTACACACCCCTCAAGAAGGGCAACACAACAACCTGTATGCACTACACACACTATATGGCCAAACCAAAATACATAAGTGTGAAACTACAAATCAAGACTGGGCCTCTGTATGGGGTAGTAAGTAAAGCTGAGCTCTCAATACAAAATAAAAAAAACAATTTGGTCCTTGGAGGTGTGACCTTACAATACTAAAATTACCACAGGGGAAAAGCGGCAATTATCTGCCCATTGGTAATTGGTATAGCAGCTAAAAAGACAACATACAATACAATAAATCACTTGCTCAATAAACTAACAAAACATAGTATGATTATCCTTTATCATACATACTAAATAAATTAAAATACATACTAAATAAATTAAAATAAGAAAAACCGCCTTACCAATATAATTCTGGCCTAACACCAGCAATGCGTGCACCGCAACACACCACAGCAAAACCAGCCCAACAGTTCCACGACGCAGACGCTCTGCTAACATTCTTTCCCATGTTCACAGTTGAGGCTTAACCCCAGTGAACCACCGCGTCTCCCATCTGCTCCGAGCTAGCAGGCCGAACAACCAACCTCGAGGAATGGTCTTTGCTTTGCTGGTGCTTTAACTGGCACTCTAGTGCACTCATAGATATACATAGAAGACTAGATGCCTCACCGCGTATTCCAGGACATCCGCACAGGGCGGCCATCTTACCACAGACAAGCTTTTCCACAGAATTTGCGGTAAACTGAGGTAAGACCATTGAGGTGCTTAAATGTTTATACTCTTATCTCGCTGAAATTTTGACGTATATACAAATGGTTTGATTTCTTAAAACATTATTAATGTGGTTGTAATTCTGGGTGCTTGAACATGCTAAAATCGTACCTTTTCTCTTCAAAAACGACTTACTGCAGCTTTTAGTCAAAGTTGTGTTTCATGCTAGGCTAGCTCGTAGCACCAAGTAATTTTACATGGAAGGTCATGCGATAATATTTTCAATAACTGAAGTTGCACTAACATATATTGACTTTGACATGATAATCAACTTTGAATGTTCTTTTTGTAAATGTAAAGATATATTTTTATCCTTGGAAGTATAACCACATGATTAATTAATTCCTTTTTTTTGTCACAAACTACCGTGAGTCGCTGTCACTGTTTTATACTATTACTTACTCGGGCAGTGCATTTGTTATTATGCTATGATGCGAGTTTGCATTTGTTATTATGCTATGATGTGAGTTTACATTTGTTATTATGCTATGATGTGAGTGCATTAGGTTTTTGAGGTGGATGAAGTATTTCTGAAGTTTCAGAAGTGAGTAAGCTGTTTATTTAACTTTAGCTTCCCCTATGGCCCTATCACATGTAAAAATATTTTCACTAAAAATTGGAAATAAGTTGTATGGTTATTTGTCCTAAGGCCGCAGTTATCCATAAGTATGCAGTGTTAGGCTTCTCACAGCATAGGAATTTCAGCATGTATTTTTTTAAAACATAAAATGATTATTCATCATTAATATCATAAATACATACTTCCGTTTTGTTTTTTTTTATATAACAAACCAAACCGTTTGAATATCGATTGAAATTTGAGGAAGTTACGGTCATCTGAAAAGTACATATCGCTACCAACACAATGTAATGGGTAAGCCAGCTGTCTGAGGTAAGATGGCCGCCATGTGCGGACATTCGACTTCATTGACGGGCAACGGAGACGAGGCATCTAGTCTTCTATTGAGGTATTTCACCTGACGTCACAGGGTCACGTGACGCCCCGGTGTCCACCATTTTGGACGGCAAGCTAGCTAATGTCAACAACAGTAGCTGGTATGTTACTGTAGCAATATTTACGTTCAGTCATTTGGATGACTGTTAAAACCTTTCAGTCTCAAGTTTTTCCTTTACTGGATTTACTAGTTTACTGAGCTAGCGCGCGCTGGCTCCCGGCTTGGCCGGCTAGCGCGCGCTGGCTCCCGGCTTGGCCGGCTAGCGCGCGATGGCTCCCGGCTTGGCCGGCTAGCGCGCGATGGCTCCCGGCTTGGCCGGCTAGCGCGCGATGGCTCCCGGCTTGGCCGGCTAGCGCGCGATGGCTCCCGGCTTGCCCGAGCGCGCTAGCTCAGTAAACTAGTAAATCCAGTAAAGGAAAAACTTGAGACTGAAAGGCTTTAACAGTCATCCAAATGACTGAACGTAAACATTGCTACAGTAACATACCAGCTACGATGTTGTTGACATTAGCTAGTGCTAACAGCTAGTTGCTAATACACTGCTACAACTACACCGATCCTAATAATACAGTTCTTAGTCATTGCCTGGTAACAGCAAATTTATAACGGGCCATGTCTCAACAGACTAAGAAGTTATTTCAATGACATTTAATAACATTTTGTTTATCCTGAGGACCGAAAGTAAATGAAAATGTGAACAAACCTTAGCTGTAATCAGATGGCGACCACCGGCTCCAGGGACGACCCACTGATGTAGGCATGTTACCCAGCCTGACAAAAAATATTTGTAGGCATCCAAACTCGTATACGCTTTCAGATCAATACCTGTGTATGGCGATGGGTTTTTAACGACATAGGTACACAGATCATGTGGGCCGAAGTCAGGTAAAGACGAGGGCTTCGTGTACTTCCGTACGTCAGTGAACAATCCTGGTGGAAGCAGGTAAACGTCGTTCTCTAAGCCTGCTAACCTCAATTTTTGCAAATACCTCTCCCTCTGCTCACCCTGTAAATGCCCTACGTCGCTGGATAGTGAAGGTGTTTTCTGCATCTCGCTCCTTTTTCTTTTATGTTTTTCGTTTGTCGCCTTCCTCACATTCAAACTGATTCGAGCCATGCCGTCCAAAATGGCAGCATCACATGACTTGGTCACGTGAGTGAAATACCTCAATATATATCTATGAGTGCACTGTTCAAGTGGCTTCCTCTCCTAGCCAACCAGCCTGCCTCCAAAGGGCTAAGCCCTACGACTCCCTCTGCTGGGGTGGAGCAGACAGCAGGCGATTTCCCCATATACACCCAGTTACACCCACCCCGATTCTGCAAACTTGCCGTCCTGGCAAGAACTACTTACACACACACACACACACATACACCCTTATAGCAATTACATAGGGCAATGGGATGTCTTTGCTAGATGGCTCTAACAGGACCAACTGTAAGGACAAGTTAGCAGCACTGGGGCAAACAACGGGGAGGAGTTTCAAACAACCTTTGGGAATGAATACTGCTGCTCCCTGAACTCTCGCCCTCCCCAAATACCCCTTTCCCTGAAGTTTCTCAATCGACTGGCAAATAGAAAATGCATGCTGCCATATCTTGTGTTCTTTGCGACAATGGGTTTGGGGAAGTGAAATTAGTGTGTCAAAAATTTCTTTATAACAACTATGAATAATATTCATCCCCAGCAGACCTGGAACCGCCTGTCGCTGACGACAAATGAAGGGGTTAGCTGGGTCACGCACAACTAAAACTCCCATCCTTGGAAGTGTTTTTCCCATTACAGTAACGTCAAGTTCAAGGTAACCCGCATAAGGAATTTCATATCCATTTGCTACCCACAAATGAAGCCAATTACATGATTTAAGGGACTCATCTGATGGAAAGTTCTCACGGAAAAGTGTTTATTATTGTAGAAACCATGGAACCAGTGTCGAGTAAGCAGGCAACCTCTTTCCCCCCCATTGACAAATGAACCACTGGGCACTACCCGATAAGCTGCGAGATGCCCTCTTCAATTGAGTATTTAGAGCAGGGGTCACCAAACTTTTTTCTCTGGGGGCCACATTGTCGTTCCTGACTGTGATGGGGGCCGGGGTCGGGTCAGCTATATCACATAGAATTGTATAACCCAGACAAATATGACCACCAGCAGGCCTCATTGTGTAGTAGAGATTACTAGCCTGGCACGGCCATCCCCACTACTATATCCACACTACTATATCCATACTACTATATCAACACTTGATTCCTGGCACATATTTGTTTATCTTTACTAGTGGTTTGCAAAAGTAGTAATCAAGTCTTCACACTTTGTTTTAATTTGAAATACCACTGATATTCCATTTATTTATTTTCTAATAAAAATAATATCAAAGCTGTCAAGGTAAGAAACATCTGCCTAGTTGAGGTGATTGACACTGGCAAAGGTGAGTGGAAAATTATAAATTGTAGGTAAGCCTGTTGATATTATTAATAATATTAATAATAATTGTATGCAGCACTTAATAAAGGTCAAATAAATAGGCCTATAAAATAAATACATTTTAAAAAAACAGTGAAATTATAATAATATGAGCAATAGATCAATAGATCACAGCAGTTGTGCTGTGTCCTGCACATCATTGCTCTCATCCATGGCCAAAGCAAAAAACTCGAATTCTGACGCTTTCTCATTCAGCTGGTCATACACGTTGTCCCCCAAATCTTCGGTTCGCCTGGTCATAGTAGGTGCGGAGAGACTCACCGCATTGAGCGCATCCTTCTTGTCGGGACACGCCTCCTCGGCCACAGCAAGCATGCATACTTTAACAAAGTCCCCATCAGTAAACGGCTTTCCATGGGTAGCTAGCTAGCTCGGACAGCAGCCTGGTTGATCTGGCTGGTTGATCTTCTACCTTGAAGAAGACTTGTCCTCTATCTCACAACGATCTTCCTTTGTTTAACAATATATATATATATATATATATATATATATATATATATATATATGCAACACCGTGTGTGTGTGCGTGCATGCGCGCGCCTGTGTGTGAAAGCTGTGCACTGCAGTGCGCAAAAGTGCGCTGGTCCAGGAGAGCGAGTATGCATTGCTTTTTTTTTTTAAATAGAGACCCCCATAGGGTCAAATTTATAATTCGAACCCTGCTTTGTGGCGGGTTTCATAGTGACGACGCAGATTATATTCTTTGAAAACCGGCACACTTTCTTTACATACAAGACAAACTGCACGGTCCTTACACTGAACGAAAAAATAATCGGTGGTCCACTGTTCTTTAAAAACTCTGCACTCTCTGTCAGCTTTTCGCTGACCGCTAGCCATTTTGCTGTCCTGAACACTGACAGTTCTCTGCGCATGCGCTGCCTGTCACTGCTTGATCGCGAGCATATGACGAAAATTCGGAAAATATGAATAGTTCATTTTATAACTAAATATCAATTTTAATTGATAAAATCAACAAAATACAAGATGCAGACATGTTATTATTTGCCAAAAAGCAATTTAAAAAAAATAGGCCATGACCACTTTTGGGGATTGCCTCATAGGGCCGGTTCAAGTGATGGGGGGCAGAGGGGCTGGGGGGCCGGTCAAAGGGGGGTGGCGGGCCGGATCTGGCCCGCGGGCCGTAGTTTGGTGACCCCTGATTTAGAGCCTAATTCTGCCCCTCCTAGTGTTTGGCTCCCCACACCAGAGGGCGCTAGTTTCCCTGCTGCTGCAGATTAGTTGGTAGTTCTCCCATCTGATTATGGGTCGTGGCCCTTTGTACTGCCTCTTGCTCCACCAACCCTGCAGGATCAAGGTTAACACGGCAATATTTTGCAATATTTAACTTTAATATTTTGCACATTAGCTGTGGTCATAGATATCATTGCTATTGTTCATGTGTGGATTTATTGATACTGTTGCTAAGTATTTAACTTGAATATTTGAACATTTGCTGTGTTTTCTAATAAATGTGTGATGCCTAAAAGAAACCAAAAACACTTAGTGGATTTCTTGCAGTCCACTATGTAATTGTATCAAAAAACTAGTGTAGTTATTCATCAAGGCATACATTTGATCACATACAATAAGTCAATAAATCGAGGAAACAAAGGAATACATTTTGTAATCCTGATTATTGATGATGTTTGCTGGAGGGCTCTGGAGTATCCATAATGTGCATACAGAATGTTATAAATCCATACTGATACGGTGATGCATGCAATTTCTCTCAACACAAACATTTGGATCGAATGAGCTCCATAGGTTACTGAGTGGCCTAATAATAGTTGCTCATAAAAGAAAATATATATATCTTCCTTATATATCATGGAATTTTCATTTTCAGGCAACAGTCTATTCAGTCTAATTCTGACAGTTCTGCATTTAAAATGTTCATATACCAAATAATTGTATCACCTAAACTTGCTAGGTAGCTGATCACATGCATAGTAAAGTAGAAGTGCCAGCCAAAAACAGACTTCAAATTCAGTTGCTTGAGCTTGAAAATTTTACCGGGGGGCCTAAATTGTAATCTTTCATAGGGCACAAGATTTCTAGCGGCGCTCCGTTTGCAGATATATATAGTTAACATAAGTGTATTACAAACGAGTTTAGACATTTCCAAACTAAGAGGACTTATGTCAAAAAATGATCTGGAAAAACTTATACATGCCTTCATCTCTAGTAGGGTTGATTACTACAA
Source organism: Neoarius graeffei (assembly GCF_027579695.1). Lineage (NCBI taxonomy): Eukaryota > Metazoa > Chordata > Actinopteri > Siluriformes > Ariidae > Neoarius > Neoarius graeffei. Next base: position 84,645,083 of record NC_083571.1, read on the forward strand.
TGGCCTTTTCACAGGCCTGCCAAAAAAAAACGTCAAACGACTTCAGCTGGTTCAAAATGCAGCAGCTAGGGTTCTCACACGAACAAAAAGAACAGAACACATTACTCCAATTCTAAGGTCCCTTCATTGGCTTCCAGTAAGCTACAGAATTGACTTTAAAGCATTGCTGCTGGTATACAAATCTCTAAATGGTACAGGGCCCAATTACCTCTGATATGTTGCAGCGGCCTAACCCAATCAGATCTACCAGATCGCAGCAGAAAAATTTACTGTTAAAACCTGTTGTTAAAACAAAGTGTGGTGAAGCAGCTTTTAGCTACTATGCAGTACAGCTATGGAACCAACTGCCAGAGAACATCAAAAATGCTCCTGCTGTTGGCAGCTTCAAATCTAGACTAAAGACCAAGCTGTTCTCAGATGCTTTCTGCTAAATTATTAACATTGCCATCTCTACATGTTTTAAACTCTTTACTTTTACAGTCTCTCCATGTTTTAAATTTTACTTGACTTTTATTCTATTTTATTCTGCTGTTTTTTTCAATTGAACTTTTATCTCATTTTATTATTTTATTTCTACTATTGTTTAATTCTTAATTTTCTTCCCCATTTATTTTATGTAATTTTATTTTCTATTGTTTACTGTTTTGCTTTTACTTCTGTAAAGCACATTGAACTGCCACTGTGTATGAAATGTGCTATATAAATAAACTTGCCTTGCCTTGAGAAATGGGCGGGGTTTTGATCGCTTGGCCAATCAAATAGCACCATGTCCTTGGCTCTTCCCTTTCAGAAAGTTTAAAGAAAGGAAGTTCGTGTGGAATTTATAGAGATTAGTGTGTGTTGTTCTCTCGGCAGTAAGGTAAGTCTGAGTCTGGAATTCAACCTCTCAATGCAATTGCTTTACGCTGGGCAGCTGTATTAAATATACAGAGGTAAATCTGGTCGCCTGGCCCCGCCTCCTCTCCGCTCCTGCCTGTTGGCTGTATGCTGGTTGTGGTACTTCAACACTATATTACACTTGCTGTTATTCTGTCACTTGTGTGTGTGTGTGTGTGTGTGTGTGACAGAGAGAGAGAGAGAGAGAGAATATGAATATTTAATAGAAATAACCTAAGACGGTGTTTTAAGGAAACGAAACCAAAGAAAACTATTTACTATTGATGTTGCTGCTGTGTCTGTTCATCCTTCCCAAGTTATAAAAAACCTTGGAGTTATCTTTGACTCCACCCTTACGTTTGAACCCCATCTTAAACTAATTACTAAGAATGCTTTCTTTCACCTCCGCAATATTGCTCGTCTCCGCCCAGGGGCGGTCCTGGGGGCGGTCCGACCGGGCAGCCTACCGGGGCGGCATCGCGGGGGGGCGGCACGAGCGCGGGCGCGAAAAAAAAAAAAACGGTCACAAAAAAAAGGTCCCCCCAAAAAACCCCCGAAAAAAAAACAAGACGGGCGGGGGGGAGGGTGAACATTTTGGATGGGGAAGCCCAATACCAAAGTTGCGCAGGTGACGTCATCAGTGTGTGTGTGTGTGTGTGTGTGTGTGTGTGTGTGTGTGTGCCTAACTTGTCGTAGCCCCATAATATGCACAATCCCGCCAGCGGAACGTTGTACTAGTCATCAAAAAGACTTTACTACCATAGTACTACACTACTATGACATTACACAGAGTCTTAAGTAATACATTACGACTTGATCATTGCCATTATGGTAACTGCAAATTTATAACGGGCCGTGTCCGCGACGTACAACCAGTGGCGATTCTAGGGTCTAGTGGGGCCCCAATCAGAAATTCATTGGGGGGCCCCACCACCGCCCTCCCACAACAACAAAAAACAACATAAATAAAGTATGGTCATGCTAGCGCGAGTGAAACAAGACTAGCACCATTTGCACTACATCATTCATTATCAACGGTAGGGAAAAATACTATTGTCTCTGTTCATTATTATTGCTACTGACTTACCACCATCTTGCTTTCTTCTCCCCTCGTCTTCTTTTTTCTTCTTTCTTTTTTCACTCCCGGATGGATAGTTTCTCTTCATAATAATTTAGCCATGGAGGTCTACCAACACGCAATATGTGCACGTTAATAGCCTACAGGGTTTCCGATTTGTGCAAACATGTGGTTGCACGCGCAGGAAGGGATCCCTCTGCAGACTGCAAGCGCTGATTGCTTGAAGACTTTTGTCACTCAAAAATGTGGTCACACAATTGGCTGCTTAACATTTTGTTCCTCCCAACAGCTTATTGTAAACGGGAAACCCGTGAGAGTCAGACTCAGCGAATGACTTTTCAAAACGCAAATTTCGATTCTTCTTCACTCTCGACTCGCAAATTTCTCTATCAACTGCTGTGCAAATTTCGACTCTCTGTCGCCACCTGGTGGGGGCCCCAAGCAGCTGATTGGCTTGCCTGGTGAGAAAAATCGCCTCTGCGTACAACACACGACGAGAAATGTTTAAACGACCATGTAAAGCTGTTAACATTCTGTTGGCTAATACAGAGCCCAACGCGGGGGGGCGGCACGAGCGCGGGCGCGAAAAAAAAACGGTCCCCCCCCAAAAAAAGGTCCCCCCAAAAAAAACCCCGAAAAAAAAAAAACAAGACGGGGGGGGCACCGGCAGGGGGTTTCGCCCGGGGAGTAAATCACTCTAGGATCGCCACAGTCTCCGCCCTTTTCTCTTGGAAACTGATGCCAATATGTTAGTCAGTGCATTTATTTATTTTTCTCGTCTTGATTATTGCAATTCTCTCTTTTATGGTCTCCCTGCCACATTGCTCAATCACCTGCAGTACATCCAAAACTCAGCAGCAAGAGTCCTCACACTCACCAAGCGCACTGCTCACATCACTCCTGTTTTACAGCAACTGCACTGGTTGCCAGTTATCTCTCGGATCAAATACAAAATCCTGCTTTTAACCTATAAAGCTCTTCATGGTTTCGCTCCTTCCTATCTCTGTGAGCTAATTCATTTGCACTGTCCCTCCTGCTCCCTCAGATCTTCTGTCTGTGGACTTCTGACTGTTCCACGTTTTAAACTTGCATCTATGGGTGGCAGATCATTTAGTGTTGCTGCTCCTAAACTTTGGAACTCGTTACCACAATCGCTTCGTGACTGTTCCACTCTTTCTTCCTTCAAAGCCAACTTGAAAACTTTTCTCTTTACCTCACACTATAGAGTGCTTCGAGGTCAGCGCGCACCCGGCGGCGGCCATATTGGAAGTCAAAGCGCGCTGTGTCAGTGCATTGTTGTTGTCCAGCGAAGCAAAAAGGGGTGACAATGCCGAATACGTGCGTCATTGTTGGCTGTAGTAACCGAGGGGAAAAGGGTGGCAAAAGCTTCCACAGACTCCCCGAAGTCGTGACTAACCAGGGAATTGCAGCACAGGAGAAAAGCGAGCGGAGGAGACGACAGTGGCTGGCTGCCATTAACCGATCAAATTTAGGACAACTTGACTGTATCCGGATTTGTTCTGATCACTTTGTGACAGGTAGGTTAATATTGTCTTGAATTTCATAGTTACTAAAATAGTTACTAAAATAGTTATTTTAATTTCATAGTTACCGGTAGCATCCAGTATACCGGCTGTTGTGTGACCGTCTTCTTTCCCTCAGTCTAGTGGCCGCTTCAACATAAAACAGGGAAGCAACATGGGAGCAACATTCCCCAAGTCCAGCAATGCAGTTGCAATGTGCACACAAAATAGCATGTCTCTTGTCAACTATTATCCAGGGGTGTAAACTAGGCTGAGATAGTCTCTGCGAGTGTAACGCTTTCCCTCTGATCACTTTTGTCTCTCCGTCTTCAGCAGTCAACACCGACACATTGCGGACCCAACCGGACACAAATCTATCGTATGCTTCCATACTCTTGTAGTTCTGGAAATCCTTTAGTTCACAAAATGGACTTGGGTGAAACACTAGATAGTTCACAAGATCTATGTATGTTAAATGCGGCAACAAGCTGGGGTCAGCTTTCCATTCCTTCTCACTAACCGCGTATGGATCTACATTCCCAATGAAACGTACCTTCTCAGCATAACGCTCCCGTGCCTGCTTATCCAAACTTTCACAGTAGTGCTCCATCACTTCAGATGTCTAAATTCTTTTTAAAAAATCCAAGCTTTTAAGCCCTCTAACGCGGAAACGAATCGCTAAATGTGTACTCTATGATCATGTGTACTCTATGAGCGCTCTGGAGCGAGTGACTTCCAAGATGGCCACTCACGTGCAGTGTTACTATTTTTAGCATCATCTCGGAGCCCTCTATTCTTCCTAGTTTTTTTTTTTGGTGGTAATTCTTTTGTAAAGCGTCCTTGGGTTTGTGAAAGGCGCTATATAAATTGAACTTAATAATAATAATAATAATAATAATAATATTATAAAATAAACCCGTGTTATAAGAAAAAATAAAATATTCCTTGCCCATTTTTTCACAAGATTAAAAGATTACCATGACTAATATATTAGAAATATTGATGATGCCTATATACATATGTACTACTGTAAGAAAAAAAAAGCATTAATTTAGTTTAAATCAGGGCTTAATTTAAGCCGGAACATGACGGAACAAGATCCGGAACCTCCGTCATCAGATCCGGCAGCTATTTTCATTTCATTCGGTGTTCCGGCAGCTATTTAAATGGATCAGATCACCTCCGTGACCATCACAAAGGGAAAAAATCAAACAATAAATTAAATAAGTAAATAAAAATGTGTTAGTGTTCGGTTTTGATTTTTGATATCTGTTGTTGATTTCTCTCCTATGACATCCACAAAATCTATGCGAAAGGGGAAGGGGGGGCATGGGGTGTATACACGGGCGTAGAAAGAGGGTGGGACGTGTGGGATTCGTCCCACCCAGATTTAAATTCACCTCGTTCGGTCCCCCCCACTTATAGGGAGGAAAAAACGTCTATGCTGCCTTTCTTTGCATAAGGCAAACCTCACGGAAAAATCAAAAGACTAATTACCATTCGGTTTATTGAGGTGCACAGCCACTGGCGTGCACAGATAGACACGAGGTGGTGCTCAAGCACCTGCCCCTCTGCCCTCTGTCCAAAAAAGTGCCCTTTTGAATTTTTTTTTTTTACAGTTTACTGAGGCCAGTGTCAACATGATCTTTTAGAAAAGCCGTGGCATTAAAAGCGTGTGTGAAAATAATGTCCCGATGTGTGCCCCCTCCGCACACACACCGGACCTCTGTCTCTCTTGCTCTGTCGTGTGAACAAGCGTGCAGTGCATTCAATGTGAGGTTGCAGCAGCATAGCGTCCTGGAAGCCACGGCCTTGTCGTAGCGCAGACAACACATCGGGCAGTCAGTCAGCTCTTCCCCTGCCCCACCAGCCAGGTAACACATGAATCGAGTGAAAATGTATTGTTTGCCCTCTAAGCCCAAGCTGTAATTATTTTGTCGTGAAGTAGCCCGTCGCATACAGAAACAACTGCACATAAGTATTATATTTTTTGCTAGACCATTTTCAGATTTAGGAAAACAAAAATTTCTTTTTCTATTTTGTTCAACTAGAGATTCCTGGCAAAGTCAAAAAGCCTTGATGTAATAAATTAACATTAAGTGGTTGTTTTACACCTTTAAAAACTAAAACGGGTCAGTGGCGACCCGAACACAAGAGGAGGGTTAAATCTCAGACTTTTATAATAAGGTGTTCCACATGCGCAAAAAAGTGCCCTTTTTTTCCCCCCAGAGCACTTGCCCCCCAAAATGTCTGTGCACGCCACTGTGCACAGCAGTACATACATAGTTGCAACAACTCAACAAAACAAAGACTGATATTCGGTTGGCTGAGCTGCGCAGACTGCACAGGTTGCGAGCTCGATCTTGGTTGCTATGGTTACCCACAACAAGTTTGACAGGCATATCGGGGACAGCTCCTAGTTCAGGACCCCAACATGGCATGATGAAGGGTGCCAAACTGAAAAGGCAGAAAACGATTGCATCGTTTTTTCAGAAAACAACGACTGTGCCTTACTTTATCATATCACCTTGCAATTTTTTGATAGTCTGTTCAAAGTAATGTCGTAGTGAAAGTAAAATCGTACGGAGTAGAGATGCCTTTCTGGTAGCCTCCTTCTTTCGGTGGTAGCCTGTAGATACAGTGCTCAGAAGGCAGTTTTAATGTTTAATCTGGCGTTCCCTGCCATAATTTCAGCGAGCATATTGTTTCATAAGGAAACTTTGCGAAGAGTTGTTGACTGACTGCCGCTCACGCAACACACAGGCATAGTTAGAAAGTCAACACATGTTGACAACACATGTTGGGGGTTGGGTTGGGGTTGGTTTGCTGGCAGCTTTGTCCCCCCCCCAGTTCAAAAAACGTATCTGCGCCCCGGGTGTATACTTCCGCTCAATAGAACACCGGGTTTTTTGTAGCCGTTAGCTTGCGCTGTGGAAAAAATGGCAAAAAAAACAAGAAAGCTTACTAAAATTTTCCAAAGTCGCAGGACAGCCGGATCCTAAACAACCTAAAATAAGGCTTATATTATCTTTCATTCTATCTTTAAGGACATTGTTCCGCTGGCGGCCCCTTCACGAGATGTTCCAGAGATGCACATGCTCCTCCACCCAACACACACACTCCATAGCGCTCCAGCTGCACCATGGCCCGGCACTTCTCCTTATCCCGCCGCAGAATACGCCCCACCTGGGTGATACCACACACACGCTCCGGTGCATCCTGAACCTGCCGAGCACCTGCGAACAATCCCAGTTACATAACAAATCCTTGACTATGTGAAGGGTGTAGGCAGACCGCTGCCCTGAAAAAAAAAAAAAAACCATTGTATGTCAACTCGTTATTACTTAAGAAAAGAATTAACCGTGTTACTTGAAAAAGAAAAAATGGTTCACGTCACTTTGTAAAAACCCGTTATTACTTACCCATTACTTGAATCGATTGCACTTATAACTGCTACTTGAATCCTTGGAATATAGTAAAACTTGAATCCTTAAAATGAATTCTCCAACTTGTTTTGTAAACCCTTTATTTCTTAACTATTACTTGAATTGATTGCACTTATGTTTGCTGGCACTGCTTTTAAACTTGAAATATGCTTGAAATCCGAGGCTATGCTTTTAAATACCCTACTTAAATCCTTAAAATGAGTCATTTGTCTTGTGTGATCTGATCTCCAATGGTGAAATAAACCGGTTGTGATATGAGTACAGTCTGTTATTTTAGAAGATAAATTTAATATATAATTTAATATATAGCCTAATAAAAAATATTTTGTAACATAATATCACAGCATATTACTGTCTGTAACTGTTCGTCACTAAAGCGTTTTCTAAGATCATAATGTCTGATATTATTTTATTTTTTTGCCAAGTGGGGCCACTGCCGGGTCGGTCGACACGTGGTACAGTACAGTGGTGCTTGAAAGTTTGTGAACCCTTTAGAATTTTCTATATGTCTGCATAAATATGACCTAAAACATCATCAGATTTTCACACAAGTCCTAAAGGTAGATAAAGAGAACCCAGTTAAACAAATGAGGCAAAAAATATTATACTTGGTCATTTATTTATTGAGGAAAATGATCCAATATTACATATCTGTGAGTGGCAAAAGTATGAGAGCCTTTGCTTTCAGTATCTGGTGTGACCCCCTTGTGTAGCAATAACTGCAATTAAACGTTTCCGGTAACTGTTGATCAGTCCTGCACACCGGCTTGGAGGAATTTTAGCCCGTTCCTCCATACAGAACAGCTTCAACTCTGGGATGTTGGTGGGTTTCCTCACATGAACTGCTCGCTTCAGGTCCTTCCACAACATTTCAATTGGATTAAGGTCAGAACTTTGACTTGGCCATTCCAAAACATTAACTTTATTCTTCTTTAACCATTCTTTGGTCAAACGACTTGTGTGCTTAGGGTTGTTGTCTTGCTGCATGACCCACCTTCTCTTGAGATTCTGTTCATGGACAGATGTCCTGACGTTTTCCTTTAGAATTCGCTGGTATAATTCAGAATTCATTGTTCCATCAATGATGGCAAGCTGTCCTGGCCCAGGTACAGCAAAACAGGCCCAAACCATGATACTACCACCACCATGTTTCACAGATTGGATAAGGTTCTTGTGCTGGAATGCAGTGTTTTCCTTTCTCCAAACATAACGCTTCTCATTTAAACCAAAAAGTTCTATTTTGGTCTCATCTGTCCACAAACCATTTTTCCAATAGCCTTCTGGCTTGTCCACGTGATCTTTAGCAAACTGCAGATGAGCAGCAATGTTCTTTTTGGAGAGCAGTGGCTTTCTCCTTGCAACCCTGTCATGCACACCATTGTTGTTCAGTGTTCTCCTGATGGTGGCTAATGTTAATGTTCATGAGTCCAATCTGAGAGAGGCCTTCAGTTGCTTAGAAGTTACCCTGGGGTCCTTTGTGACCTCGCCGACTAATACACACCTTGCTCTTGGAGTGATCTTTGTTGGTCGACCACTCCTGGGGAGGGTAATAATGGTCTTGAATTTCCTCCATTTGTACACAATCTGTCTGACTGTGGATTGGTGGAGTCCAAACTCTTTAGAGATGTTTTTTTTAACCTTTTCCAGCCTGATGAGCATCAACAACGCTTTTTCTGAGGTCCTCAGAAATCTCCTTTGTTCATGCCATGATACACTTCCACAAACGTGTTGTGAAGATCAGACTTTGATAGATCCCTATTCTTCAAATAAAACAGGGTGCCCACTCACACCTGATTGTCATCCCATTGATTGAAAACACCTGACTCTAATTTCACCTTCAAATTAACTGCTAATCCTAGAGGTTCACATACTTTTGCCACTCACAGATATGTAATATTGGATCATTTTCCTCAATAAATAAATGACCAAGTATAATATTTTTGTCTCATTTGTTTAACTGGGTTCTCTTTATCTACTTTTAGGACTTGTGTGAAAATCTGACAATGTTTTAGGTCATATTTATGCAGAAATATAGAAAATTCTAACGGGTTCACAAACTTTCAAGCACCACTGTAGGTCTATTGTTCAAATGCGTTCTACGGTCTATGGGGCTGCGTTGTGGGTGCAAGTGCCAGGACCGTTTTATTTATTTACTTTCTTTATAATCTCAGTCAGATACACAAGCAAGATTAAGTCTTTACTCTGCTGTGTTTTATTATGGCCATCAATATATTGTAACCTGTGTTTGATTTGTTAATTGTTGATCTAGCTGTTGCCTTAACGCAGGGGTCTGCAATGGCTCAGGAGCCAGATGTGGCTCTTTTGGTGACTGCATCTGGCTCGCAGATTAATCAGCTCACATTGAGATCAAGAAGTACACCTCCATTTAATGAAAGTCAGTTAGCTGTCCGCAAAGCAAAGCCTTTTGACAAAGAACATGGCGAAAAGGGAAAAAGGTGACTGGTAGGCAATAAAGCGGCACTTCGAAACACGCCAAGCTACGTTTGCATCAAAATATTCAGCGGGGGACAGGAGGAAGACGGCATGTCAAGAGCCTCTTCATTATGAAAAAGAATATATTACACTCAAATTGTTGGTCATACGTAAAAATGCATTTTAGTTGTATTCAGCGTCACTTTTTATATATGGCTCTCATGAAAATGTATTTGAAAATATGTGGTTTCATGGCTCTCTCAGCCAAAAAGGTTCCCGACCCCTGCCTTAACCTATGTGTGGAGAGCGAGGGTGAACTTGAGTGCCTGTTTGGAGAACATTCTGAGCGTTGTCCATTGTTGTCCAGGATTTGATAACTGGTGCTGTTGCAATACATGTCATGCAATAAGCGTGTGTGCGTAAAGTTATTGAGGTTTTTCACCCACGTGACCAAGTCATGTGATGCATCGTTAGGCTGCCATTTTGGACGTCACGGCTCGAATCAGTTTGAATGCGAGGAAGGCGACAAACGAAAAACATAAAAGAAAAAGGAGCGAGATGCAGAAAACACCTTCACTATCCAGCGACGTAGGGCATTTACAGGGCGAGCAGAGGGAGAGGTATTTGCAAAAATATTGGTTAGCAGGCTTAGAGAACGACGTTTACCTGCTTCCACCAGGATTGTTCACTGACGTACGGAAGTACACGAAGCCCTTGTCTTTACCTGACTTCGGCCCACATGATCTGTATACCTATGTCGTTAAAAACCCATCGCCATACACAGGTATTGATCTGAAAGCGTATAAGAGTTTGGATGCCTACAAATATTTTGTGTCAGGCTGGGTAACATGCCTACATCAGTGGGTCGTCCCTGGAGCCGGTGGTCGCCATCTTATTACAGCTAAGGTTTGTTTACATTTTCATTTACTTTCAGTCCTCAGGATAAACAAAATGTTATTAAATGTCATTGAAATAACTTCTTAGTTTGTTGAGACATGGCCCGTTATAAATTTGCTGTTACCAGGCAATGACCAAGAACTGTATTATTAGGGTCGGTGTCTGTGTTGTAGCAGTGTACTAGCAGCTAGCTGTTAGCACTAGCTAATGTCAACAACATAGTAGCTAGTATGTTACTGTAGCAATGTTTACGTTCAGTTATTTGGATGACTGTTAAAACCTTTCAGTCTCCAGTTTTTCCTTTACTGTATTTACTAGTTTACTGTAATTATGATCCGGCAGCTATTTACACCGGATCCAGTGTAAATAGCTGCCGGAGCGCGCTCCGGCTTGCTTCCCCTCAAATTAAGCAGCGCGCTCCGGCTTGCTCCCGGAGCGCGCTGCTTAATTTGAGGGGGATCAAGTCGGAGCGCGCTCCGGAACCTCGGCCGGAGCACTCCGGGAGCAAGCCGGAGCGTGCTGCTTAATTTGAGGGGGAGCAAGCCGGAGCGTGCTCCGGAACCTCGGCCAGAGCACTCCGGGAGCAAGCCGGAGCGCGCTGCTTAATTTGAGGGGGAGCAAGCCGGAGCGCGCTCCAGCAGCTATTTACACTGGATCCGGTGTAAATAGCTGCCGGATCATAATTACAGTAAACTAGTAAATACAGTAAAGGAAAAACTTGAGACTGAAAGGTTTTAACAGTCATCCAAATGACTGAACGTAAACATTGCTACAGTAACATACTAGCTACTATGTTGTTGACATTAGCTAGCTTGACCTTCAAAATGGCGGACACCGGGGCGTCACGTGACCCTGTGACGTCAGGTGAAATACCTCAATAGTAAACCGCCCCCTGCTTTTTTTTTTTTTTGAGTCGCTGGACCCACCCACCTCCTGCGTTCCGGGACCTCCCACTTCACAAATTAAGCACTGGTTTAAATCATCTAGAGATATTTATCATGTAATCCATTTTCAAGATGTTTAAAATAACCCATGTTTCAGGTAGAATAAAAAAAAAATACAGTAAGTGGAGAGAGGAAAAGTGAAGGGATATAATGGATGCATGAAACACCCTGTTCAGTGAAGCATTGATGTATTTTGTTTGCATTCAGCGGTGCTGTTCTGAAATGTCTTAATAGAAAGAAAGAAAGCACAACTTTGTTCATCACACACTTGTGAAATTTCCTCTCTGCATTTAACCCATCTGAAGCAGTGAACACACACATATCAGTGGGCAGCCATGCTAACAGCACCCAGGGAGCAGTTGGGAGTTCGGTGCCTCGCTCAAGGGCACCTCAGCCTAAGGCCATCCCATATTAACCTAACCACATGTCTTTGGGGGAAACCGGAGTACATGCAAACTCCAAACAGAAAGGCCCTCGCCAGTCACTGGGTTCGAACCCAGAACCTTCTTGCTGTGAGGCAACCGTGCTAATCACTTACACCACCATGCTGCCCAATAAGCAGTGGAATAAGGTGGACTGCTGGGAAATTATACAGTACAACTTTAGTACTGAGTGTGTAGAGATTTTTACTTGGTACAAAAAGTCATAATCCTTACAATCAAATATCAGGCTTGATGATTGTTTATTTATTTTTAAAGCTCACTTGCAGAATGTATTAGACATCTCTTATGACATTTACCATGCACAATAATAAGAGCAATGCACAGTTCTTCGTTGAGAAATGTTCTGGCAGCATAATGTTCCTTCAGTGACTTATTTAATGCTATCAGTTGCTATTTAGGTTCAACCTTTCATCGTAAAGCTCCTAATTCCACTTGTCTGCATGTAGTATGGCTCGACATGTTGCTGTGATCGGAGCAGGCTGTGCTGGACTGACCAGCATAAAGTGCTGCTTGGATGAGGGTCTGGAGCCAGTGTGCTTCGAAAGCAGTGATGACATTGGAGGACTCTGGAGGTTTAAGGTGAGATGTTTTGATGGAGAAATTAGACTTATTTTATATTGTTCCTGACAGACTCAGAAACAGACCAGTAGACAGTAACCAGATAGTAAGTCACTGGAATCTCTACCCAGGACCTTGCCTCACAGTTTGTAAAGAACACACGCCTGTAAATAAACCCTTCCCTGTGATTATGTCTGTCTCTACGCCACTTCACTGACAGAATACTTCGCCATGGCAAGGCCCAAACCTGAACTAGGAAACAGTCACAATACTTTGCAAAGTGCATGAGTTCTCAGCATCCTTTTAAAGCGTGCGCTAATTGCACTCCAAATCCGCAAAAGGTGTGTGTAATTAGTCTGAGGCGTGCCCATGCTCGAGTGTGCAAAGGTGTGACATTTTGAATATAGGAAGAAACAGGAAGGAAATTATTTTTTTATCATAAATCTTAGTTTGCTATTGGCTAACTATCATATTGACAAATGTAAATTTACTTTAAATAAGCCCTATTTATTTTGCCTTGATTATGAATGAGATGACGTTGGAGACGTTGCAATACTCTACCAACACTAGTGATGGTCCGTCTGAAGCTGAGGCTCCGAAGCGCGTACTGACATTACGTCACTAGTTTAGACTACACTACTGTATGAAAAAAAGACACATGTAACCTTACATCACCCATCAGAATCATACACAGGAAATTTGCCTGAGTAATATTTACTCAAACTGAAGAAAATTTTGCTCTCCGCCAGACAACATTTGGTCCCTCTCTTTTTTTAAAAAAAAAAGGTACTCTTTTGATAGAGATGATTTTCCAGACTCGGTTCTCCCTCAGTTGAGTATTAATATTTTGTTCTTTGTGGTGGTATTTGAATCTGTTCAGTGTGTCTTGGAATGAACTCTTTTACTCAGTTCAGAGCCACAACCAACTCTGTAATTTTGCTCCAACTCCAAATTCTACACTCTAAACTCAAAATAGAGCAAAATTAACTATTTTTGAGGAAAATGCTTTTAAAATTGCTCAGTAATTTTTTTCCTTTGCAGTCTTATGAAAAGAAGACATAACTGGTTGATATAACCTTCATGAAGCAAAGAGCAAAATGTGTGAGCAAAGATAAATCTCAGGGATGGAACTTAACCAAAACGAGTAACAATCGGAACAGCCTGTACCAGTTCAAGCATGCCAACATATACAACCCGATTCCAAAAAAGTTGGGACAAAGTACAAATTGTAAATAAAAACGGAATGCAATGATGTGGAAGTTTCAAAATTCCATATTTTATTCAGAATAGAACATAGATGACATATCAAATGTTTAAACTGAGAAAATGTATCATTTAAAGAGAAAAATTAGGTGATTTTTAAATTTCATGACAACACATCTCAAAAAAGTTGGGACAAGGCCATGTTTCCCACTGTGAGACATCCCCTTTTCTCTTTACAACAGTCTGTAAACGTCTGGGGACTGAGGAGACAAGTTGCTCAAGTTTAGGGATAGGAATGTTAACCCATTCTTGTCTAATGTAGGATTCTAGTTGCTCAACTGTCTTGGGTCTTTTTTGTCGTATCTTCCGTTTTATGATGCGCCAAATGTTTTCTATGGGTGAAAGATCTGGACTGCAGCCTGGCCAGTTCAGTACCCGGACTCTTCTTCTACGCAGCCATGATGCTGTAATTGATGCAGTATGTGGTTTGGCATTGTCATGTTGGAAAATGCAAGGTCTTCCCTGAAAGAGACGTCGTCTGGATGGGAGCATATGTTGCTCTAGAACCTGGATATACCTTTCAGCATTGATGGTGTCTTTCCAGATGTGTAAGCTGCCCATGCCACACGCACTAATGCAACCCCATACCATCAGAGATGCAGGCTTCTGAACTGAGCGCTGATAACAACTTGGGTTGTCCTTCTCCTCTTTAGTCCGAATGATACGGCGTCCCTGATTTCCATAAAGAACTTCAAATTTTGATTCGTCTGACCACAGAGCAGTTTTCCACTTTGTCACAGTCCATTTTAAATGAGCCTTGGCCCGGAGAAGATGTCTGCGCTTCTGGATCATGTTTAGATACGGCTTCTTCTTTGAACTATAGAGTTTTAGCTGGCAACGGCGGATGGCACGGTGAATTGCGTTCACAGATAATGTTCTCTGGAAATATTCCTGAGCCCATTTTGTGATTTCCAATACAGAAGCGTGCCTGTATGTGATGCAGTGCCGTCTAAGGGCCCGAAGATCACGGGCACCCAGTTTGGTTTTCCGGCCTTGACCCTTACGCACAGAGATTCTTCCAGATTCTCTGAATCTTTTGATGATATTATGCACTGTAGATGATATGTTCAAACTCTTTGCAATTTTACACTGTCGAACTCCTTTCTGATATTGCTCCACTATTTGTCGGTGCAGAATTAGGGGGATTGGTGATCCTCTTCCCATCTTTAATTCTGAGAGTCGCTGCCACTCCAAGATGCTCTTTTTATACCCAGTCATGTTAATGACCTATTGCCAATTGACCTACTGAGTTGCAATTTGGTCCTCCAGCTGTTCCTTTTTCGTACCTTTAACTTTTCCAGCCTCTTATTGCCCCTGTCCCAACTTTTTTATGATGTGTTGCTGTCATGAAATTTGAAATGAGCCAATATTTGGCATGAAATTTCAAAATGTCTCTGTAATAATCCCCGATGTGGGTGGAGCACAGAAGCACGGCAGGCGAGAGTTCGTATTCACACACACGCACTTTATTGAGCTATTTCAGCTTTTTCTGTTATTCATTCATTCACTCACTCACGCACGCACGCACACGTGTTGTTGTTGGGGAGCGAACCCTCTTCTCTCCTCGCCCCCTCCCTTTATACTCCATCCCTGCAACAAACACACACACACACACACACACACACAAATTGACGTCAGGTGTAATGACCTAGCCACTTACCTTCCCTGACCCCGCCCTCCATTCACAGACTGCTGCTTGGCCACGCCCCCGCTGCCACAGTCTCACTTTTGACATTTGATATGTTGTCTATGTTCTATTGTAAATACAATATCAGTTTTTGAGATTTGTAAATTATTGCATTCCATTTTTATTTACAATTTGTACTTTGTCCCAACTTTTTTGGAATCGGGGTTGTATTTCTATCACGCACACGCACTAAATTTGATAATATTTGAGATGTAAATATTCCCAGAATATAAATTTGTTTTAAACACCCTGTATAGCACTCTGTTTATGACTCTGGTTTATGTTTCAGTTCTGTCTGTTTGTTTGTTTATAACTCTGGCCTTGCCTCACAGTTTGTAAACAGCACAGACCTGTAAATAAACTCTTCCCTGCAATTATGTCTATCTCTACGATGTTTCACTGACAGAATACTTCACCAAACAGATGTAGTGGGAGGATACAGGCACACCACGCACACACGTAATTTGTTTATCATCAATGTGAAATTTTCCTGGGAGTCAATGCAGTGTGGCTAAGATGGGTCTGATGCATTTATATCTTCTGGTTCTAATAAAGACTCTGTCTGCTGCATTCTGGACTAACTCAAGTTTGTTTATGCACCGACTGGATGGAACATCCATACAGAAATGCATTAATCAACTTTGAAGTAACAAAAATATGAACTAGGGTTTTTTTTTGTTTGTTTTTTAAATCATATAGTGGTATCTCATCTCATCTCATTATCTCTAGCCGCTTTATCCTTCTACAGGGTCGCAGGCAAGCTGGAGCCTATCCCAGCTGACTACGGGCGAAAGGCGGGGTACACCCTGGACAAGTCGCCAGGTCATCACAGGGCTGACACATAGACACAGACAACCATTCACACTCACATTCACACCTACGGTCAATTTAGAGTCGCCAGTTAACCTAACCTGCATGTCTTTGGACTGTGGGGGAAACCGGAGCACCTGGAGGAAACCCACGCGGACACGGGGAGAACATGCAAACTCCACACAGAAAGGCCCTCGCCGGCCCCGGGGCTCGAACCCAGGACCTTCTTGCTGTGAGGCGACAGCGCTAACCACTACACCACCGTGCCGCCCATATAGTGGTATTATATTTCTAATCTTAGCAATATTATTTGGATGAAAAAAGGCTATCCTAGTAAGATCATCTACATCAGCTTCAAATGAAAGACTGGAGTCAATGATTACCCCAAGGTGTTTTACTGCTGCACATGATGAAACAGAAAGGCCATCCAGAGGTTACTATGTAATCAGACATCTGTGTATGGTCAGAGTACAAGTACTTCTATCTTATCAGATTTAAGAAGAAAAGTTAACAAGTACACTGTAAAAGTGATAAATAGTAATTGTTGATCTCAAAGAGTTTTCAAATTGATCTGACTCAGAAATAAAGCTTGGTTATTTGTAACTAACAAAGGCTTGTCTCTCCAGCAAACTTCTTGCTATTATTGTCCAAACAAGTATTTTCAAAATACTATAACAAGGATTTTTGAGTTGCAGTCGGTTTTGTTAGCCCCTTGAGGAAAACCCCATGCATCTCCTAATTTGAGATGTGTGAGCAGGAGGTTGTTCCGCATTTTATGGATCAAGGACCTTGTGGCCTGAAGTTTATGACAAGCAAGTTGTAGCTTTTTGTCGAGGACAACGTTTGCAATGTTTGTGAAGTGGCTGAGGCCCTTTATCACTATATTCAGTCAACACATTTTTGTATGTTGTACTTGAGGCAAGACTTACCTCAGTCTTTTACCTATTATCCCTCATGTTCATAAACATGCTTTTAGCTGTGTGCTCATTTAATTTATATATTAATGTATTTGTTGAGTGTTCCTTAAATACAGTTGCAACAACATACATTTTCATTGTTAAATTTCATTGTTAACCTCACAAGAATATCATACTTGGCACAAGAAGATTCAGTTGGAAGAACTCTCGTCTAAACTTGAAAACATTAGTAAAGTCAATAACCGTAGTCAAAAGTTGAGAGAACTGCATCATGTTGCCTTGATAATTTGAGTTTTCTCAGCATTTTTAATTTTTAAATGTATCCAGTATCTAATGTCCTTTACACATTCCTCAACTTTATTCAGCTGGTGTCTCATCTGGCTTTGCTGAAATATACAACTTTGTGTCATCAGCATAACAGTGGAATCTAATCTAATAAGGTCAGGACTTTCACTTGATTTCCAAAGAAAAAGGCCGCACCTTGCATATAATGCCCTTTTATTGCACAAACGCGTTTCGGCGTGTGCCTTCCTCAGTGTGCAACAATGTAACCACAAAAACACTTTTAAATACCCACACCCATTACCACACCCCATTACAACAAACCAATGACAATGAAGTATTTAGACCATGTGTCAAAATAATCCTTCGATTGGAAAAATACATTCACAAAACATTACAGACATTATGTGCATATTTACAATTATGCAATGCAGTATAGCCATCAGTACATTATTATCTTCATAAAAAACAAGTCAGGGATAGCTCTTCATTCATCCCATTCGGTATACACATATTCAAATTAAAAATATACCACGCCTCTCGCTGTAAGAGATGGTTCTCTCTATTTCCCCCTCGTGGAGACCTGTAAACCATCTCTAGTCCCATAAATTTCAACATACTAGCGTCATGGCCAGCAGACTGGAAATGCCTTGCCACAGATGATTTTTCATCGTTTTTTCTTATTGAGCATTTATGTTCAAAAATTCTCGTTTTTAACTGTCTCTTCGTTTTACCCACATAAAGTATTCCACAAGGACAAGTCAAAAGATAAACGACAAAGGTAGACAAACAAGTAATTCTTCCCTTGACTTTGTACGTTTTTCCTGTTTTGGAGTGCGTGAATTCTTTTTCTGTAAGCATAAAGTTACATGCTGCACAGTTAAAACATTTGAAATTACCTTGTGAAACACGTGGAGGAAAAGATAAAAACGGTTGAGTGAATGCAGGGAAGTGCGACCGCACTAGTTTATCACGCAGACTTGGCGCTCTTTTGTAACAACTGCGTGGTAGATCCTGAAAAAAATTACCAATATTTGGGTCACTCTGCAGAATATGCCAATGCCGTTGTACAATAGTTTTCAAATCATTTGAGATGTGACCATACGTGGATACTAGAGTGACAGGAGGAATAATGTTAGAACGGTTATGTCTAGCGCTATTAGTAAGTAGATCTGAGCGCTGAATATTGCGCACACGCTCTAAGCAATTGTCCAACAAGTGGCCCGCATATCCCCTGTCGCGGAATCTTTCGCACAGTTCCCCTGCTTGTTGCTCAAATACTGCCTCGTTGTTACAAATCCTGCGCACTCTCAACAGTTGACTATAAGGTAAACTACGTTTAAGAGAAGGTGGATGGTAACTCTGATAATGTAAAAAGGTGTTGCGATCAGTATCTTTACGGTATATTTCAGTATGCAAGACATTGTCAACCTTTTTCACCAAAACATCCAAAAATGGCATGACATTTTGATCATAACTCAACGTAAACTTGATCGAGGAAAGTCGAGTATTCACATATGGCCCTTTTCCACTACCCTTTTTCAGCTCACTTCAGCTCGCTTCAGCTCACTTCAGCCCGACATGGCTCGCGTTTCGACTACCAAAAACCAGCACGACTCAGCTCGCTTCAGCCCTGCTTAGCCCCTAAAACTCGCACCGTTTTGGAGTGGGGCTGAAGCGAGCCAAGCCGTGCCGAGTGAGGCTGGGGGTGTGAGCAGACACTCCCCTGTGCACTGATTGGTGAGGAGGAGTGTCCTCACATGCCCACACACGCCCCGCGAGCGCGCTGGGATCTGTAAACACCGCAAACCCGGAAGGAGAATAATTACGAATTACGAGAATTTCTGAAGCCTTATGCGCCTCGCCTCATCTATACACTCTTGCCAGTATCTGTCCGCGTTGTCGGTGACAACAAGCCACAGCACCAAGACCAGCAACACTAACGACTCCATGTCCTCCATGTTTATTGTTTACTATCCGGGTCGTGAGACTACCGCTTAAAAGCTCACTGATGTCACTGTTTGCGCTGCTTAACGACATCACGTGACGTCCACCCACTTTCGCTAACTCCACCCAATGTGTCCACCCACTTCCAGCCAGCACGGTTCAGCGCGGTTGTAGTCGAAATGCAACTCCAACAGCCCCGCTCAGCCCGACTCAGCACGGCACGGCTCAGCCCGACTCAGCCGCGTTTGTAGTGGAAAAGCGGCATTAGTCATTAAACGCCAAAAGTTCCTCTTTTGAACCTGTCCACAAAAAGAACAAATCATCTATAAATCTATAAAACACCTTCAGATGTTGTTTGAATGGATTATCATTATAGATGAAATCATGCTTAAATTTTCCCATGAATAAATTTGCATAATTGGGTGCCATGGGAGAGCCCATTGCAGTGCCCTGAATTTGCAGAAAAAAACTATTTTGGAACATAAAATAATTCTTTTTAAGGACCTCGTTGGCTAAGGACAATAAAAAAGTCTGCATAAGGCACCCGATTGATCTGTAAATAATACTCCAGAGCAGTCAACCCTGCATCATGTGGAATATTTGTGTATAAGCTCGTCACATCCATAGAACATAACAAATCAGTTGCATTCACTTCTCCTATACATGACAATTTCACAAGAAAGTCAGTTGTATCTTTAAGGAAGGATGGTAAGTTATGTACTAGGTCTTTTATGTGGTGATCCACAAATTTAGATAAAGGCTCAGTAAGAGATTGATTTCCAGAAACTATAGGACGGCCAGGTGGATCATTTAACCTTTTATGGATTTTTGGTAGAGTGTAAAAAAACTGGCCTAACGGGGTTAGCCTGTAACAAATACTTATATGTTTTCTCGTCAATAATTGAATCAGACAATGCCCTCTTAAGAACCTTTTTTATATCTTCATTGAACCTTACTGTAGGGTCACTGTGTAGACGCATATAAAAGTTAACATCCCCAAGCTGTCTCTCAATTTCTTTAACATAAGTACTTTTATCCTGTATAACAATGGAGCCCCCCTTGTCTGCGGGCTTAATCACTATGTCCTCATCAGTCATTAATGTGTGTAATGCATCTTTCTCTGAGTTCGTAAGATTGGGTCTTAGGGAATATTCCCCAGTCCTTAAACAAGAGAAGACATCTTGCTCTACCAGCCGGCAGAACGTTTCAACTGAAGAGTTATTTATGGGAGGGAGAAAAGTGCTTTTAGGTTTGAAGGTAGTCTTTTCGATTACGGCTGTATGTTGATCAGATGTAACAGGCATTTGTTGGTTATACTGCATTGCAGTTCCTTTCACATAAAACGCCCTAAGGCGGATAGATCTAAAAAACTTGAACATCTCAACTTTAGTCACAAAGGGATCATTTTTCTTCACAGGAACAAAAGACAGGCCTTTAGATAAAACTAAAAGTTGGTCTTGACTTAGCTTTTTACTTGAAACGTTGATGACGCTATCTTTTATTTCCGCGCTCCTCTGCCTCTTTTTCTTTCCCCTCCGCGTCTTGTGCAATAAAAGGACATTATATGCAAGGTGCGGCCTTTTTCTTTGGAAATTGAGTTGCACATTTGGGTCAGCACCCTTACATTAGGAATTATTTAAGAGTGAAGCCTGCTCCAAGTAGAAAAAATACTTAGAGAAAAAATACAGGACTTTCACTTGCCCATTCCAAAACATTAACTTCATTAACCATTCTTTGGTAGAACGACTTGTGCTTAGGGTCATTGTCTTGCTGCATGACCTACCTTCTCTTGAGATTCAGTTCATGGACAGATGTCCTGACATTTTCCTTTAGAATTCGCTGTATAATTCAGAATTAATTGTTCCATCAGTGATGGCAAGCCGTCCTGGCCCAGATGCAGCAAAACAGGCCCAAACCATGATACTATCACCACCATGTTTCACAGATGGGATAAGGTTCTTATGCTGGAATGCAGTGTTTTCCTTTCTCCAAACATAATGCTTCTCATTTAAACCAAAAGGTCCTTTGTCTCATCCGTCCACAAAACATTTTTCCAATAGCCTTCTGGCTTGTCCATGTGATCTTTAGCAAACTGCAGACGAGCAGCAATGTTCTTTTTGGAGAGCAGTGGCTTTCTCCTTGTAACCCTGCCATGCACACCATTGTTGTTCAGTGGTCTCCCGATGGTGGACTCATGAACATTAGTCAATGTGAGAGAGACCTTCAGTTGCTTAGAAGTTACCCTGGGGTCCTTTGTAACTTCGCTGACTATTACACGCCTTGCTCTTGGAGTGATCTTTGTTGGTCGACCACTCCTGGGGAGGGTAACAATGGTCTTGAATTTCCTCCATTTGTACACAGTCTGTCTGACTGTGGATTGGTGGAGTCCAAACCTTTTGTAGAGATGGATTGTAACCTTTTCTAGCCTGATGAGCATCAACAACGCTTTTTCTGGGGTCCTCAGAAATCTCCTTTGTTTCTGCCATGATACACTTCTAACATGTGTTGTGAAGATCACACTTTGATAGATCCTTGTTCTTTAAATAAAACAGGGTGTCCACTCACACCTGATTGTCATCCCATTGATTGAAAACACCTGACTCTCTAATTTCACCTTCAAATTAACTGCTAATCCAAGAGGTTCACATACTTTTGCCACTCACAGATATGTAATATTGGATCATTTTCCTCAATAAATAAATGGCCATGTATAATTGTCTCATTTGTTTAACTGGGTTCTCTTTATCTACTTTTAGGACTTATGTGAAAATCTGATGATGTTTTAGGTCATATTCATGCAGAAATAGAAAATTCTAAAGGGTTCACAAACTTTCAAGCACCACTGTATACCATCATGCGTTTTGGTCACACTGAAAGAAAAGCTGTAAAAGCTGTTTCATAAGGACCATTAAGTATTTTAGATTGAGTATAGCAGTAGTTTGTTTTTCCTTATGACAACGGACATAAGACAAATTTATAAGTTGTGGCACGAAAATGGCAATAATGTTGTTGTGTATTGGGGGTGAATGGATGGAGGAAGAAACGCATTATAAACGTATATTCAAGTACAATTAAACAGTAAGAGAATAGAAAATAAGCTAAATTAGAATGATATAAAATACATGAATAAAAGTTACAGTGCAGCGCGAGGAATTAATCAAAAGCCTCAAATTTGATTTAATAAAAAGCAGCAGCAAAGAAGAAAGTATTCAGACTTGATTTAAAAGAACTGAAAGCTGCAGCACACAAAGTACTTTGTATTTATTAATGTGGGAAATACGCTTCGTATAATATGTATTTATTATTTTGAAAACCCACCAGCCGACTGATCTGGCACGTTTTAATTGTGCGACAGTAATGATGTAAATAACGGAGCTGTGGAGTAGTGTCCGAAAATGTTTTTATCCCCCGCTGGCCGAAAGGCCCGAAGGGGGATTATGTCGTGGTGATGTCTGTCCATCCCAGGAAAGGGTACTCTCCTTCTGAAATCAACTCCTCTCACAATTTGTGGAGGACTTTCACAAAACTTGACAAGAGGCATTGTTAGATGTCGGTACTGCACATATTGTAATTTCACTCACGTCAGTCACATTTTACCAGAGTTATGGCATAGTTGCCAGCGGGGGGATATTGTGCTCTCGGATCACTCTTGTTTCATTTTACCAATGAGCTTACTATATAGTCCTCTATATAGGACTTTTTGTTTAATCCAAATCTGAGTATTAAATCAAGAGTGTGACCACCATTATGAGTAGTTATCCTGTTATCTTCTGATTAACCCCTATTTGAAGCTAGAATGGATAACACTGTTCTTAGAGGGTCTTATGGGTTGTTATCCAAATGAATATTAAAGTGTCCAACAATTAATGCTTTGTCTTAAAAAAACAACCAGATTTGAAATGAAATTTGCAAATTCACTAAGAAATTCCCAATATGGTCCTGCAGGTCTGTAAATAATAATTAGTGAAATTGACTGAGATATCACCAATAGTCATCGAAGAAGCTAAAACACGACCAGCCTTTGTGTTGGACTCTACATAAACAAACATACAACCTCTATATAGAAATAAGTGTCAGTTTTAATTCATTGCTGCCCACTGGTCCTACATTAGTGTTGTGCTTCTTTGCATGTACAGGAGACACTAGAGACTGAACGCTCCAGCATATACCGATCGCTGGTTGTAAATACTTCAAAAGAGATGATGTGCTTTAGTGATTTCCCGATGCCAGCCCACTTCCCAAACTACATGCAACACTTCATGATGCTAAAGTATTTACGGCTGTATGCTGAGCACTTTGACCTGCTCAAGTACATTCGCCTCCAGGTTGTTATTAGTTGTTTCATTTTTCCTTTATTCTTTAATACACGTATGCAAAAGCTAATGTGTGTATGTTTCAGACAACTGTGCTCAGTGTGAGCCAGAGGCATGACTTCTCTCGCACAGGCCAGTGGGAGGTCGTAACTGAGAACAAAGATGGACACAAAGAAACACAGGTGTTTGATGGGGTGTTTGTGTGTTCAGGATGCTTCACACACCCTATTACACCCCTCTCAGCATTTCCTGGTATAACCATGCTACCAGTCTTCATACCTGTAAAGGATGTAGACTTCAGAATCAGTCTTACTTTGATCCATTTATTTTTTTTTTCTGCTCTAGGAATAGATGCGTTTCCAGGGAAGTGTTCCCACAGCTGGGAATATAAGGATTCACAGCCATTCCATGGGAAGAAGGTGGTGGTTATTGGCACTGGCAACTCTAGTGGAGATCTTGCTGTGGAGATCAGCAGAGTGGCAGAAAAAGTAAGTACAATCAGGGAACTGCTCAACAAACACTCCTGATTTTCCAGACACTGGTTAAAACTAATCATAAAAAGATTTTGTTTAAAGGTGCTGACTGCAAAGTCATCTGATTTTTAAAAAAAAAATGTATTGTGTATGCCATTTTCCTATGTCTCAGAAGAACAACATCATGCAGACAAGTTGTGATCATTTTGATGTGCTGAGGGTCACTTTTCTCCATGTTGGGACTGTTTTCTTATTTCTTGAGTTACAGTGTGGCTCTACTGAAAGAGCCAAACGCAAGGAGGGTATAGATCACCGTGCCGCCTAGAGAGAGAGAGAGAGAGAGAGCTGGTTTAGTGGTTAGCACTGTCGCCTCACAGCAAGAAGGTCCTGGGTTCAAACTCCAACTTTCCGTGTGGAGTTTGCATGTTCTCCCCGTGTCTGTGTGGGTTTCCTCCGGGTGCTCCGGTTTCCCCCACAGTCCAGAGACATGCAGGTTAGGTTAATTGGTGGCTGTAAATTGAGTGTGAATGGTTGTTTTCTCTGTGTCAGCCCTGCGATGACCTGGCAACTTGTCCAGGTTGTACCCTGCCTCTTGCCCATAGTGAGCTGGGATACGCTCCAGCTTGCCTGCAACTCTGTAGAACAGGATAAGCGTCTATATATGATGGATGTGTGTGTGTGTGTGTGTGTGTGATATAATATGCATGCCATGCCTTGGGTTAAATGCAGAGGAGGACTTTTGCTGTGCTTGAGTGTACATGTGACAAAAATAAGGGCTTCTTAATGTCTCATCTCATCTCATTATCTCTAGCCGCTTTATCCTTCTACAGGGTCGCAGGCAAGCTGGAGCCTATCCCAGCTGACTACGGGCGAAAGGCGGGGTACACCCTGGACAAGTCGCCAGGTCATCACAGGGCTGACACATAGACACAGACAACCATTCACACTCACATTCACACCTATGGTCAATTTAGAGTCACCAGTTAACCTAACCTGCATGTCTTTGGACTGTGGGGGAAACCGGAGCACCCGGAGGAAACCCACGCGGACACGGGGAGAACATGCAAACTCCACACAGAAAGGCCCTCGCCGGCCCCGGGGCTCGAACCCAGGACCTTCTTGCTGTGAGGCGACAGCGCTAACCACTACACCACCGTGCTGCCACTTCTTAATGTATTTATTCCATTTGAAATGTGTATGGCAAACCAGCTAACAATTTTGGGATACTATGACATCCTGATCTATTTAGTATTTGGGACTTCTAAATACACTGGAGATGCTAGAGTCTTGCTCATCAGGGATAAATTAGGAATAAAATTGGCTCATGTTTATAGCCCTTAATTTTCTGTAAAGCTGTTTTGCGACAATGTCTGTTGTTAAGCACTATACAAATAATCTTGACTTGACTAAAGGATTACAAAAGTACAGATGTCTACCAATATTTCGAGGCAGGTTTCGTGCATGCTGGAATGTTATGGGAAATTCCTGATGAAGAAAAATATCTTATTATGACACAGGTAAGCTCAAACAAGGACTTCTAATAGTAATAAACAAGCCAGGGCCTGGATCTAGCATATTTTATGGTGTTTAGCCTCATCTACATAAAAAAAACATGCTGCTCGTCTCGCCAAGCATTAGGTCTAATAAAACACATTGTGTCCAGATATACATTTTAATGTTGCACAGAGCCTTCATACTATCCCGATATAAAATGTTCTCCACACGCACGGGAATGTTTTATTGGCATCCAGTCTTCTTGGTTAACTGCAGTTTGCCATTTTTCTCATCTGTCTGGGTTCACCAGGTAGCAGTGAAAAGTTAAACCAGGCTGATCTCCACGTCTGTTATTGCATCCAAAAGCACTACAGGTCTCTGGCATTGCTCTTTTAAATGTAACTTCTACAAGTTTATCTGTAGATATTAGGGGTGGTGGAGGTGTGGTGAGATTAGGATCCAAAAGTAGAACACACAGACAGTAATCCAATAAATAATGTGATTTAATCCAGGGAAAGGGCGTGGCAAAAAAGGTAAACAAACAGTATAACAAAAATAGTCCAGGAAAAAAAGGAGACAAAAAACTTGACAAAACAAATGAGGTGGGCAAGGACAAAAACACTAGTGCAAAGAACATAAATAGTCCAGACAAAAAACAAGGCAGGCAAGGACAAAAAATGCTAGCACAAAAAACATGAAAAAGACAAAATGTTAGTGCAAAAACTGTGACAAGACACAAGCAAACTAGAGCTAAAAACCATGAAAGCATGAAGGGCACAAACGGCGAGAAAAACTGACGAGACGTTCTGGTGAAGTCCCTGTCTGAGAACGGTGTTTATGTAGACCCCTTTGCAGTAAACGTTATTCATACGTAAGAGGAAATTGCGCGCGCAGCCTGGACTCAAAAAAGACTCAGCGATGCCTAGTTGTTGTGTTGTCGGGTGTCAGAATTGTAGCAGTGATGGGGTTAAAATGTACAGAATTCCAGCAGGATCTCACCCATTCTAAAAAAAAAAAAAAAACGCGGACGTCTATATCTACAAGCCATCAAACATGTAGACTGGGATGAAAGCACTATCAAAAATGCGCGGGTTTGCAGCACCCACTTCATCAGAGGTAAGATCAGGCTATTTATTAAATCTTTTTTTATTCTTTCTAGTCTTCGTTTATTGATGTAGCAAAATACTTTGGTAGCGTTTGTCTGATTAGCTGGGTCATAGTTACACAATGTAATGAATATTGTTAGCATGTTAACTTAGCTTTGCATGCAATTTTGTTTGTAGGAGAGGTCTCGCTTGACTCAAGCAGTCCAGATTTTGTGCCATCATTATTTGTGTATGCCGAAAATCACAATTTTAAAGCAAGGATGGAAAGGTAAAATTGTGTGCCCTCACTCTAAATGCCAAGTTACGTTGACTGCTCTAACCTAGCTCCCGCCCCGTTCAGTTTCATTTCTGGTCTCTGCCTCTCGCTTTTTACGCAGCTCTGATTTCTCTTAGCTGCACTCTTTACACTATCATTCCTTTCATGCCATTACCTCCTGCAAATTGCTGTTTAGTGTTGGTATTTGCTGTTGTAGCTAAAGCCACATTGCCATCACATCACTGGCATAATTTGATTAAAACAAAATGAATATGAATGTCCCATTGTTAATCAAGTTGTACATGCCCGCACATAACATAATCATATGCGTCTAAAGACTTGTAGGCACTAAGTTTTTCGTGGGTGTACACTGAAGTCTTGTCAATAAGGTACGAGTATATATCTGGCCATTGTATACCAGGGAACTTACTAACATCGTCCGTCCACTCTTTAATTAAATACGGATCTGGTAGGCGATGTCCACTTGTTAGAGTTAACTTATGTAGCATTCTCGATCTTGTAACGACAATTGTTTTGCATAATCTGACAGCTCATAATGCCGGTCTATGGGCAGCGCCATTGTTTCTGAGTCCAGACTGCGCGCGCATCCTGGCAACGGTCGGTTTGTTTACAAACATGCGAAGGGGTCTATACACAGCAGGAAATCCAGGACATGAAATGCAGGCAAGATGGAATTCCCATCCCAGATCCGGATTAGCGCTGACCTGGGAGATAAGTAATCTCCGGAGTGGAACTCCGGGGTGGAGTATGACAGTAGATGATTTGGGCTTACAATCACTTGCATACACTTGTGCCAGTCATTGTCAAACAAAAAGCTTGGCCAGAAAAACAAATCTGCAGTTACGATGACGTCACATGAAAGGCCCTTATAATTACATAATCACTACTAGAGTCAAGCCCATGTATTCTAAGGCTAAGATAGCTAAGTGCTAGCTAGAATGATTTGGTTATCTGTCCAGAAAAATGACATGTCATCTAGCATTGCTCTATCTTGCAGTTGCACTCACTAGGCAGGCTTTCCTTTTCTTTTCCGCTGGCTTTTGGCTAGTGTGAGAACAAAGTTTGCCATGTTTGCCCACACCAACTTGTTTTGGTTAAAAGTAGGTCAAACGCATCCCATGGTGGTCATGCTGCTTGCTTGCTTCGGCAATTTTCGGAATTGTAAAATGTGAGATGCATTTTATCTTAGTAAAACGCTGACACATAGGGTACACGGTGTGTGCAGCATCACAAAACTCTGACAGCTATAGATGGAGAACATTTTGCCCAGAATTCAACTTTGCAGTCAGCACCATCCACCCATTATCTACAGCCACTTATCCTGTACAGGGTCGCAGGCAAGCTGGAGCCTATCCCAGCTGACTGGGCAAGAGGCGGGGTACACCCTGGACAAGTTGCCAGGTCATCACAAGGCTGACTCATAGAGACAAACAAGCATTCACACTCATACCGACAGTCGAGTTAAAGCCACCAATTAGTCTAACCTGCATGTCTTTGAGCTGCACGGGAAACCGGAGCGCCCAGAGGAAACCCACACAGACACGGGGAGAACATGCAAACAATCCACACAGAGAGGCCCTCGTCAGCCACTGGGTTCAAACCCAGGACCTTCTTGCTATGAGGCGACAGTGCTAACCATTACACCACTGTGCCGCCCGCAGTCAGCACCTTTTAAATGAAAATCTTGATTTGTGCAGCTAGTCTGGCACCCAGAAACCAGCCATTGGTTTCTTCATAATGTATTATTTCCCACATTATTACCATTAAAGACAAATGTTAGATAACCATTTAACATTGTGAACTACACCAATGAGACTCACAAAGTAAGTAACATTGATTATCCTGTAATGGTGAATGTTAAGGCCTGTGATATACAACCCCGATTCCAAAAAAGTTGGGACAAAGTACAAATTGTAAATAAAAATGGAATGCAATGATGTGGAAGTTTCAAAATTCCATATTTTATTCAGAATAGAACATAGATGACACATCAAATGTTTAAACTGAGAAAATGTATCATTTAAAGAGAAAAATTAGGTGATTTTTAAATTTCATGACAACAACACATCTCAAAAAAGTTGGGACAAGGCCATGTTTCCCACTGTGAGACATCCCCTTTTCTCTTTACAAGAGTCTGTAAACGTCTGGGGACTGAGGAGACAAGTTGCTCAAGTTTAGGGATAGGAACGTTAACCCATTCTTGTCTAATGCAGGATTCTAGTTGCTCAACTGTCTTAGGTCTTTTTTGTCGTATCTTCCATTTTATGATGCGCCAATTGTTTTCTATGGGTGAAAGATCTGGACTGCAGGCTGGCCAGTTCAGTACCCGGACCCTTCTTCTACGCAGCCATGATGCTGTAATTAATGCAGTATGTGGTTTGGCATTGTCATGTTGGAAAATGCAAGGTCTTCCCTGAAAGAGACGTCGTCTGGATGGAAGCATATGTTGCTCTAGAACCTGGATATACCTTTCAGCATTGATGGTGTCTTTCTAGATGTGTAAGCTGCCCATGCCACATGCACTAATGCAACCTCATACCATCAGAGATGCAGGCTTCTGAACTGAGTGCCGATAACAACTTGGGTCGTCCTTCTCCTCTTTAGTCCGAATGACACGGCGTCCCTGATTTCCATAAAGAACTTCAAATTTTGATTCGTCTGACCACAGAACAGTTTTCCACTTTGCCACAGTCCATTTTAAATGAGCCTTGGCCCAGAGAAGACGTCTGTGCTTCTGGATCATGTTTAGATACGGCTTCTTTGAACTATAGAGTTTTAGCTGGCAACGGCGGATGGCACGGTGAATTGTGTTCACAGATAATGTTCTCTGGAAATATTCCTGAGCCCATTTTGTGATTTCCAATACAGAAGCATGCCTGTATGTGATGCAGTGTCGTCTAAGGGCCCGAAGATCACGGGCACCCAGTATGGTTTTCCGGCCTTGACCCTTACGCACAGAGATTCTTCCAGATTCTCTGAATCTTTTGATGATGATATGCACTGTAGATGATGATATGTTCAAACTCTGTGCAATTTTACACTGTCGAACTCCTTTCTGATATTGTTCCACTATTTGTCGGCGCAGAATTAGGGGGATTGGTGATCCTCTTCCCGTCTTTACTTCTGGGAGCCGCTGCCACTCCAAGATGCTCTTTTTATACCCAGTCATGGTAATGACCTATTGCCAATTGACCTACTGAGTTGCAATTTGGTCCTCCAGCTGTTCCTTTTTTGTACCTTTAACTTTTCCAGCCTCTTATTGCCCCGTCCCAACTTTTTTGAAATGTGTTGCTGTCATGAAATTTCAAATGAGCCAATATTAGGCATGAAATTTCAAAATGTCTCACTTTCGACATTTGATATGTTGTCTATGTTCTATTGTGAAAACAATATCAGTTTTTGAGATTTGTAAATTATTGCATTACGTTTTTATTTACAATTTGTACTTTGTCCCAACTTTTTTGGAATCGGGGTTGTATTAAATGGCAAGCAAAAAGTTGGTTCTCATAGTTGATCTGTTGGATGTGGGAGAAATAGGCAGGCATCCTTACTTGAGCAACTCTAACAAGTGCCAGTCATTATGGCCAGAGAGCTGGGTTGAAGAATCTCCAAAATAGCAAGGCTTATGTGGTGTTCCCGGTTAGCAGCGCTGAATACCTATTAAGAGTAATCCGAGGAGGAACAAAAAACAAACCAGCACCAGGGTTTTTGTTGCCCAATGCTCATCAATGCACAAGGACAACAGAAGCTGTCCAGGCTGGTCCATCCTGATAAAAGGACTACAACCATAGAAATGTTTTAATGAAGGTTACAGGAGAAATCTGTCAACACATAAATGGTGCATCACACCCTGCTGTGTGTGGTGCTGCCTAGCCACAGACCAGTCAGAGTATCCATGCAAACTCCTGTCCTCCACTGAAAGTAGATATAATGTGCATGCAATGGAAGGAGCAATAGAAGAAGGTCGCCTGGTCCAGTGAGTCCCGTTTTCTTTCACATAAGGTGGACAGCTTATGTGAAACATATGTGTGCCATTTATCTGGGGAAGTGATGGCACCAGGATGCACTGTGAGAAGAAGGCAAGTTGGAGGAGGGAGTGTGATGATCTGAGCAATGTTCTGCTGGGAAACCCTGGGTCCAGGCATTCGCATGACAGACCAACTGCATGTTAGGCTGGTCATGTTAATGTTTTGGCTCCTCTCTTTACATTGACAAGTGCATTAATGCTATTCTTTATTGTATCTACAAACATACCTATACCATATCTAATTAAATATGTTGTGTCCTATATATTTTCACCTCAAAGACTTTTCTGAGCATGCGTGAAGGAACATGGGTTGTGGGCCGTATGTCTACCGGTGGCCTGCCTATGGACATGAACGTGCTGACACGCATGAATACCCTTCTGCTGCAAGTGCTTCCTCGAGATCTGCTTAACTGGGCAGTGGAGAGATTCTTTAATCAGAAATATAATCACAGACTGTATGGACTGCAACCCAGCCACAGGTACAGTGGAACAAAACAGCTACAGCACTACAACTCATACCTGAAAGGACATGATGCACTTTTCTGAATATTTATATATTTGCAGCCAATGTTTAATAACAGATTTATTCTTGGGTACAATAAGTACTACATCCCAGGAAAAAATCCATTAGCATATGCAAGTCTATTAAAGGAATAGTACATCACCCAAGAAAAGACTATTCTAGGTATCATTTAATGATGCGGAATACTGCTTGCTGCTCCGTAGTCGTGTTTATTCACTATTAGCCGTGCTAGAAAGTTTGAGTAAAGGATTAAGGAAAGCATTCCTTCAATGGCAGCATGTTCATCTCTTTCTCTTATAGGATACTCGACCAACAGCCCATCGTTAATGATGACCTACCAGGACGCATCATTCAAGGGGCAGTGCAGTTGAAACCAAATGTGCGAGAGTTCCGAGGCTCGACTGTCGTATTTGAGAATGAGGCAATCGAAGATGGTATAGATGCAGTTGTCTTCTGTACAGGATACAAACCAAGCTTCCCATTCTTGGTGTTTTC
This sequence comes from Neoarius graeffei, assembly GCF_027579695.1. NCBI lineage: Eukaryota > Metazoa > Chordata > Actinopteri > Siluriformes > Ariidae > Neoarius > Neoarius graeffei. Next base: position 84,676,895 of record NC_083571.1, read on the forward strand.
AAAGGACAATGATCCTATGGGGGAAGTGAGCCTCTACAAAAGAGTCTTCCCTCTGTTCCTAGAGCGCCCCACGCTGGCCTTCATAGGGTTAAACACTGCCTCAGGACCTTTAATGCCTATAATGGAAATGCAGGCACGATGGGCCACCCGAGTCTTTACAGGTATTCTAGAGCGATGAGACAGTGAAACAAAACACTGCCAGAAGGTGACAAGATTCTCACAAAATCAGCTGAAATGAATGCTGATGCTTCTTAAAGTTGACTTCAGCTCAGCATTTAGCATGGTTATCTGTGAAATATAGCATGGCAGTGGTCACGTAGCTGCTTCTTGCCTTTGGCTGGACATGAGACAAATCACTGAGGTCACTGGCTGGTAATAATACCAACTTGTTTATGAGTACAAATTGCTTATCAGTTAAGCTACTGATTAGGCATATAAGGCTTCACCCAATTCATGATTCAATTCCATTCACGATATTGGGTTCACGATTCAATATTCCCACGATCTTTTTTTGAAAAGTTACATTGAAGAAAACTTTATCACCAAAAACAAATGCAACATTTTATTTTCCTATTCTTTATCAATTTAAATATGCCTTTTAAATATTTTTTTAAAGATCTACAAAACTTTTTGAACATACCTGTTTTGAACAAACTGTTAATATTATAGTCAGGCTGTCTGTTGTTGCCCAAATGAGGATGGGTTCCCTTTTGAGTCTGGTTCCTCTTGAGGTTTCTTCCTCATGTCGTCTGAGGGAGTTTTTCCTTGCCACCGTCGCCACAGGCTTGCTCATTGGGGATAGATTAGGGATAAAATTAGCTCATGTTTTAAGTCGTTCAAATTCTGTAAAGCTGCTTTGCGACAATGTTTATTGTTAAAAGCGCTATACAAATAAACTTGATTTGATTTGATACCGGTCCTGAATAAACAAAATTGTGAAATTTGCACATGCAAATTTGAGCATTAACATTTGACAGCTATTTTCATTACACCAGACTGCTACTGCAAAACAAGGTTTAGTATTTTCTTGTTCCTGTGCATCTTCATTGACTCCATGAGATGAAGAGTGTAAGAGTGTGTATGATTGACTCAACTTCAAACATGTTTGCTCTTTTCCTCAAGGGTTAACGCAACTTCCTCCCAAAGAAAAAATGCGCAAGATCACTGAGAAAGACTTCAAAGAAAATCTGAAGAGGTGATTTTGTTTACATTTTTTCATCTGAATTGAATTGATATATTTTTCTTCATGTTTGCTGTCCAACCATTCTCATTTCTCATGTGCCCCCCCCCCTGCACAGATGCGGTTGTCCAAAGAAAGCTGTTCTCAATGTAGACCATCTCCCTTACTTGGATTTCATTGCACAAGAAGTCGGTGCACGTCCCAACCTCTTGTGGCTGTTCCTGACCGATCCCGGTTTGGGTTTGAGGGTTCTGTTCGGTCCCTGCACCCCGTATCAGTTTCGGCTGTGTGGGCCGGGTAAGTGGGATGGGGCTCGTCAGGCCATCCTCACCCAGTGGGAACGTGTTGCCCAGCCATTCAAGACACGCCCCATTCCAGAGCCAAAAACTACTCCTGGACTACGCTACTGGTTAATTCTGGCAGGAGGAACGATGCTGATGTTCACACTCCTTGAATTGCAGAAGAGAAGTGACCTTTTTACAGTCGCTGATTAGATATAATATGGCCTCTATAGCATTAGTTTGCTCTAAAGATTTGCATTTAAGTAGAACGATTTCAACTCCATAACTGTCACTTGGAAATGTTATTTGTGTACAAATTAGAATCATGTAAAAGGTTTGCCTAGCTGCATTTCTAGCATGGGACCACTGGCGAACTGCAAATTTTTAGTCTTACCATATTGGATTGAGGTCTGGGCTTTGACCGATCTTTCTAAAATATTCAAGAGGCTGGTTTTAAACCAACCATCACTCATGAGCAGGGTTTGGTTTGTTATACATATGTAGTAAAAAGTTTGATAAACCTTTACCCCTGTTTTGTTGGTGTTCTGTCCTGATCATGAAATGCTATTCACATTTTACTCATGGACTATTACTGTATTAGAATGCCTAATCATCCTGGCTTTACACACTATGACCCAATGGTTTCCATTTAAGAATTTTCTCTATGATGCTTTTGGAGAAAGTGGGCCAAAAATGATTTAATTGTTTTTATTTTATTATTTTAATAGCACAAATCATTTCTATTTCAAGGTGAAGAAATGTTAAGAGATATGAGTAATGCGTTAGCCATACGTACTCACGGGTGAGTACCTAACAGTTCACTGTATTGAGGAGGTAAATATACATCAGTCATCACACAATTGTATGTCTGTATGTTGACCGATGTAAAGCAAAAGGTTGTAAATACAGTGACATTCATTTAAAGGGCTACCTTGTTTACAGCTGACACTATAAGCAGCCATGTTAATTTGATGTCGCTTGCTGAACTCAGAGTTGAGAAGGTCACCGACTACTCAAATGGGGTGGACAATTTTATAACTATTCAGAAGTTATGAGAATTTATAAACAATCTGGGAGTATGTTATTGTTTTCAACACAATTGCATCTGATATAGACTCCTAATCAGCAGATCTAATTAACATAGTGTCATAGAGTGATCTGCCTGGCTGGGGGTTCATTCTGCCATAAATTCAATTTGGTAATCTGGTCACTATACATTTCAAAGAGTCTCAGGGGTATAAAAGCGTATGCATTTTAGTGTAAGAGAGGCATTTTTCCATTGAGCTTTCACAGATGCTTTGACCATCCCGCATCCTATGCCCACTTTTTTGTACGTTGTATTTCTGTGATTTTATATAATACTCATTTATTAATGTGTCTCCTAATACTCAGTAATTCCTCTGTAAGAAAGTGTAGTGCATTGATTGATTGCATGGTTTATATGATTTTGTATGTTTATTAGAAACAGTTTTCTAGTGAAAGTTTTAATGTTGGATACATTTTGAAAGCGACATTTGACCGACTAGAGTAAAAGGCTAATACTTGGAATTCTAAACCAAAAGCTCTGATAAGTAAATAGAAAGGCCCAGGCTTACACATCAATAGAAACCTTTGAGTTCAAGGAATAATTGTTGGCTAAATATACTATATAAAAGTCTCTGACATAGGAACATCATTTTATAACGAAAGCTTTGCATGAAGCTGTTGCAGATTAAATGCAATTGGAACTCTGAGATAATACTCTTCTCACAACAAGTAGATGATATATTCTTTGGAGTCATATATTTAAATCCTACAGCTAAAACATGCATTTACCTTCATTTGTTCCTATTTTCATCCTTGGTCATAGGAAAGGAAAATATAACTTTATATAGTTTATGTATAGTCGTACACATTATATATATATATATATATACACACACACACACAGTGGGGCAAAAAAGTATTTAGTCAGTCACCAATTGTGCAAGTTCTCCCACTTAAAAAGATGAGAGAGGCCTGTAATTTTCATCATAGGTACACTTCAACTACGAGAGACAGAATGAGAAAAAAAAAATCCAGAAAATCACATTGTCTGATTTTTAAAGAATTTATTTGCAAATTATGGTGGAAAATAAGTATTTGGTCAATAACAAAAGTTCATCTCAATACTTTGTTATAGACGCTTTGTTGGCAATGACAGAGGTCAAACGTTTTCTGTAAGTCTTCACAAGGTTTTCACACACTGTTGCTGGTATTTTGGCCCATTCCTCCATGCAGATCTCCTCTAGAGCAGTGATGTTTTGGGGCTGTCGCTGAGCAACACGGACTTTCAACTCCCTCCAAAGATTTTCTATGGGGTTGAGATCTGGAGCCTGGCTAGGCCACTCCAGGACCTTGAAATGCTTCTTACGAAGCCACTCCTTCGTTGCCCGGGCGGTGTGTTTGGGATCATTGTCATGCTGAAAGACCCAGCCACATTTCATCTTCAATGCCCTTGCTGATGGAAGGAGGTTTTCACTCAAAATCTCACGATACATGGCCCCATTCATTCTTTCCTTTACACGGATCAGTCGTCCTGGTCCCTTTGCAGAAAAACAGCACCAAAGCATGATGTTTCCACCCCCATGATTCACAGTAGGTATGGTGTTCTTTGGATGCAACTCGGCATTCTTTCTCCTCCAAACACGACAAGTTGAGTTTTTACCAAAAAGTTCTATTTTGGTTTCATATGACATTCTCCCAATCCTCTTCTGGATCATCCAAATGCTCTCTAGCAAACTTCAGACGGGCCTGGACATGTACCGGCTTAAGCAGGGGGACACGTCTGGCACTGCAGGATTTGAGTCCCTGGCGGCGTAGTGTGTTACTGATGGTAGCCTTTGTTACTTTGGTCCCAGCTCTCTGCAGGTCATTCACTAGGTCCCCCCGTGTGGTTCTGGGATTTTTGCTCACCGTTCTTGTGGTCATTTTGACCCCACAGGGTGAGATCTTGCATGGAGCCCCAGATCGAGGGAGATTATCAGTGGTCTTGTATGTCTTCCATTTTCTAATAATTGCTCCCACAGTTGATTTCTTCACACCAAGCTGCTTACCTATTGCAGATTCAGTCTTCCCAGCCTGGTGCAGGCCTACAATTTTGTTTCTGGTGTCCTTTGACAGCTCTTTGGTCTTGGCCATAGTGAAGTTTGGAGTGTGACAGTTTGAGGTTGTGGACAGGTGTCTTTTATACTGATAACGAGTTCAAACAGGTGCCATTAATACAGGTAACGAGTGGAGGACAGAGGAGCCTCTTAAAGAAGAAGTTATAGGTCTGTGAGAGCCAGAAATCTTGCTTGTTTGTAGGTAACCAAATACTTCTTTTACCGAGGAATTTACCAATTAATTAATTAAAAATCCTACAATGTGATTTCCTGGATTCTTTCCCCCCATTCTGTCTCTCATAGTTGAAGTGCACCTATGATGAAAATTACAGGCCTCTCTCATCTTTTTAAGTGGGAGAACTTGCACAATTGGTGGCTGACTAAATACTTTTTTGCCCCACTGTATATATATTAGTGCTGTCAAGCGATTAAAATATTTAATCGCGATTAATGTCGCGACTGTCATAGTTAACTCGCGATTAATCGCAATTTAATCGCACATTTTTGTCACATGAAAAACCATTGTAATTCTCTTATCAGCATAAAAAAGTGAATGGGCTTGCTTTGTACCAATGTTTTTTTTTTTTATTGCAGAGCATAACACGTCTTGTCACAGCCACTGACATCCATAACTTCCATATTAGATGAGAAAACCAAGGGATGAAAAATAAAGTGCATATCACTGTGAAAATACAACCCTGATTCCAAAAAAGTTGGGACAAAGTACAAATTGTAAATAAAAATGGAATGCAATAATTTACAAATCTCAAAAACTGATATTGTATTCACAATAGAACATAGACAACATATCAAATGTCGAAAGTGAGACATTTTGAAATTTCATCCCAAATATTGGCTCATTTGAAATTTCATGACAGCAACACATCTCAAAAAAGTTGGGACAGAGGCAATAAGAGGCTGGAAAAGTTAAAGGTACAAAAAAGTGTAACCCTGTGTAACATTTAAAAGTCAGTTCATAAAAATTAGTATATGTATATTAGTTTTGTTAAAGAGTTCATAATATTTAGGTTGAAAAATGTTTTGGATAAAACACATATGTACGATTTAATAAGTTACGCTACTTACAGAAAAAAATAAATAATAAGAAATAAATAAATAGATATATGGTTAAAAAGGTCTGTTATATAAAAGATGAGAAATTGATTTGAGCACGAGTGCGATTACTGTGAAATCTAACTTTTCCTTTAAGTTGTACGTCAGTCATTTGATTTCTGTGTTTTCATTGGTCAGAAGCAAGTAATCAGCCAATCCAATTCATGCAGTTATGTTGGAACGGGGCGGGAAGTTCACGCTGTGGTTTTAAGCGTAGTTGAACCGGAGAGTGACGGAGTGTTTTTTCAGTCAGAGTCCTGAAGGAAGCGAAGGAATTGTGGGAAACATTTGAGAATTATCATCGAGGACGACTACCCGTGGTCCTGTGTGTAATATGCTTTTCTGTGAACTACAGAAGGAGACGGACGCTGTGAAAACAAGATTGAGACGAGTTTTGCTGGTGGATGGACCCTGCTGTTTTTTTTCTTTCCCGGACTTCGTTGCTGCATGCGGACTGCATTGTGGACTGTGACTGCCCTCGGCCTCTGTGGTCGCCATTAACTATCCTCTGCTATCCTTTTTGTCCCTCATTTGGATTTGTGAGTACATTACTGACTTTGACATTGCACGTGCTTCTTAGTTTATGCTCTTATTTGAGTGAAGTGACCGAAAAGTTTTAGGTCTCACCGCACCCGAGCTTCGGCACAGGCCTGCAACCTGAGTTTGGGGTTATTTGGAGTGTGTGTGTGTGTGGGCCCACGGGTGAATTTTGAGTTTATTGAAGTTAAAGGAAATTGAGACCAGGGACATTTTATTTTAGTTTTGGTTTATAGGGTATAAAACCAGAGTTCCTAGAACCTGACGTACACCGTTTAAAGAGACCCTGTACTTTATTTTATTTTTATTTTTGCGTTTGAAAAAATTCTTATTTACTTTTTTATAACAGCTTTCATTTAGTCTTTTTGTAAATAAATACCTGTAAAGGTTTTGTTTTTTCTAAAACAGTGTGGTGGTCCTTACTGTAAATTAGTGAGTTAGCAAAATTAGAATAACTTTCAGATATAAGGGGTAAACCTTTTACTTTACGAACTCGGGCCCAGTCTCCCTCAGCATTTAGTTATATTGGTAAACAGGAGACCTGGGTTACAAAAGGAACAGCTGGAGGACCAAACTGCAACTCATTAGGTCAATTGGCAATAGGTCATTAACATGACTGGGTATAAAAAGAGCATCTTGGAGTGGCAGCGGCTCTCAGAAGCAAAGATGGGAAGAGGATCACCAATCCCCCTAATTCTGCGCCGACAAATAGTAGAGCAATATCAAAAAGGAGTTCGACAGTGTAAAATTGCAAAGAGTTTGAACATATCATCATCTACAGTGCATAATATCATCAAAAGATTCAGAGAATCTGGAAGAATCTCTGTGCGTAAGGGTCAAGGCCGGAAAACCATACTGGGTGCCCGTGATCTTCAGGCCCTTAGACAGCACTGCATCACATACAGTCATGCTTCTTTATTGGAAATCACAAAATGGGCTCAGGAATATTTCCAGAGAACATTATCTGTGAACACAATTCACCGTGCCATCCGCCGTTGCCAGCTAAAACTCTATAGTTCAAAGAAGAAGCCGTATCTAAACATGATCCAGAAGCGCAGACATCTTCTCTGGGCCAAGGCTCATTTAAAATGGACTGTGGCAAAGTGGAAAACTGTTCTGTGGTCAGATGAATCAAAATTTGAAGTTCTTTATGGAAATCAGGGACGCCGTGTCATTCGGACTAAAGAGGAGAAGGACGACCCAAGTTGTTATCAGCGCTCAGTTCAGAAGCCTGCATCTCTGATGGTATGGGGTTGCATTAGTGCATGTGGCATGGGCACCTTACACATCTGGAAAGACACCATCAATGCTGAAAGGTATATCTAGGTTCGAGAGCAACATATGCTCCCATCCAGACGACGTCTCTTTCAGGGAAGACCTTGCATTTTCCAACATGACAATGCCAAACCACATACTGCATCATTTACAGCATCATGGCTGTGTAGAAGAAGGGTCCGGGTACTGAACTGGCCAGCCTGCAGTCCAGATCTTTCACCCGTAGAAAACATTTGGCGCATCATAAAACGGAAGATACAACAAAAAAGACCTAAGACAGTTGAGCAACTAGAATCCTACATTAGACAAGAATGGGTTAACATTCCTATCCCTAAACTTGAGCAACTTGTCTCCTCAGTCCCCAGACGTTTACAGACTGTTGTAAAGAGAAAAGGGGATGTCTCACAGTGGGAAACATGGCCTTGTCCCAACTTTTTTGAGATGTGTTGTTGTCATGAAATTTAAAATCACCTAATTTTTCTCTTTAAATGATACATTTTCTCAGTTTAAACATTTGATATGTCATCTATGTTCTATTCTGAATAAAATATGGAATTTTGAAACTTCCACATCATTGCATTCCGTTTTTATTTACAATTTGTACTTTGTCCCAACTTTTTTGGAATCGGGGTTGTAAAAAAAAATTTTATTTTACTCTTCATTAGTTTCTTTTGAAGAGAAGTATTTGCCATAAAAGAAGAAAAAAACAGATAACAAAAATAAAAACATTCATCATACGTTCAAAAAGTTCATCATAGTGTGGCACTGTATTATCTAATTCTCACTGCTTATAACTATACACCTACCCGGTGGAGATGAGCTGGGAAACTGAAGCCTGAATGAACAGTATTGAAAAGTATTTTTCCAGTCTCACCTGTGAAAGGTAATCCCATGTGATCTTGTTTGGACGGTAAACCTGTTGGTACAGTTAAACGCAGCACATGAATGAGGCATCTTTATTCTCCACTTTGCCCCATCCAATATGGTGGCGAGGATGTTTATATGTCTATGCCTTTCTCCATCACTCACACGTACTCTTATTGAAGCAGCGCGCGACAAGCCTCAACAGGAACTACGGGTGACTCGCAGGGCCAAATTAGAATTTGCGTTAACGGCACTATTTTTTAAAATCGCGTTAAATTGAGATCGCGTTAACTTTGACAGCACTATATACACACACATATATATATATATATATATATATATATATATATATATATATAATGTATGTATGTATGTATGTATGTATATATATATATATACACACACATTGTGTATATATATATATATATATATATATATATATATACACACACACACACACACACACACACACACACATATATATATACACACACATACATATATGTGTGTGTGTGTGTGTATATATATATATATATATATATATATACACACACACACACACACACACATATATACACACATATATGTATGTGTGTGTGTGTGTGTATATATGACAGTGGTATGCAAAAGTTTGGGCAGCCCTGGTCAAAATTGCTGTTACTGTGAAGCAAGTTGAAGATGAAATGATCTCCAAAAGGCATAAAGTTAAAGATGACTCATTCCCTTTATATTTTAAGCAAAAACATTTTTTTTATTTTCATCTTTTACATTTTAAAAATGACAAAAAAGGAAAAGGGTCCGAAGCAAAATTTTGGGTACCCTGCATAGTGAGTACCTAGTAACACCCCCTTTGGCAAGTATCACAGCTTGTAAACACTTTTTGTAGCCAGCTAATAATCTTTCAGTTCTTACCTGGGGGATTTTCACACATTAGTCCTATTAGGGATTTGCTGGGATTCGAACCTGGTTCATTGGTGTGATAATCCAGCAAACCCCCACTAGGCCACCAGGGGGATGACTCAAATGCAGAGGCGGAGGCGGAAGTAGAAAAAGTATCAAACAACAGTTTATTTACACTATGTACAATATTTACAATCCAATGAAAAAACAAAAAAAAGAAAATCCAAAAGCTCAGAAGATAAAAATATCCAAAGGTACAAAACAAAAACCAAAAAACCAGAAAAGCAAAGTGCAAAACAAAGAACACGGTACAGAGGAAACTGGAGATAAACATAACAGCACAAAGACTCCGTGACAAGAGGACTGAACTCAGGGGGTATAAATACACAAACTAAATTGAACACAGGTGAAAATAATCAGGACTAAACAGGCAATTAACACAGACACAAAACACAGGAACAGTGGTGGCCTCTAGAGGCCAAAACAAACATGACACGCAAAGGAAATAACAGCGGCCTCTAGAGGCCAAAACAGTCCCAGTCCTAACAGGACACCCCCCCCCCCCCCCAGGAGCGTCTCCTGACGTTCCCAGGGTGATCCGGATGGGCCGAATGGAAGTCCCGACACAGTTCTTTATCTAGGACATCCCGAGCAGGAACCCAGCTGCGCTCCTCAGGACCATAGCCCTCCCAGTCCACCAGATATTGCAACCCGCCACGGACCCGGCGGGAGTCAAGCAGGCGATGCACAGTGAACACAGTCTGACCCTGGAAGATGCGGGGGGGTGGGGGGTTCCTAGGGGCAGGGGCATACGTAGAAGTCAGTACGGGCCACAACAGGGAAACATGGAAAGTGGGTTTGATCCTTAGAGTCCGGGGCAACTGGAGCCGGTAGGAGACAGGGTTCACCCTGCGCACCACCTTGAAGGGGCCAATGTAGCGAGGAGCAAGCTTGCGGTTCTCCACCCGCAGCGGAAGGTCCTTAGTGGACAGCCAAACCGCTGCCCAGGGCGGAAAGCGTGTGCAGGTCTTCTATGGCAGTTGGCCTGAGTCTGGTTGGTTCTGGAGGTCTGTATGAGGGTCTTCCTGACCTTGCTCCAGGTCTTCCGACACCGTCTCACATATTGGTTGACCGAGGGCACCCCCACGTCCTCCTCCTGGTCCGGGAACAGAGGTGGCTGGAACCCGAATTGGCACTGGAATGGCGACAGCTTGGTGGCCGATGACTGCAGGGTGTTGTGGGCGTACTCCGCCCATGGCAGCCAGGTGCTCCACGATGTCGGGTTATCCATAGCCAGGCCTCGCAGGGTGGTTTCCAGGTCCTGGTTGAGCCTCTCCGTCTGACCATTGGACTGTGGGTGAAACCCAGAGGAGAGGCTGGCAGTGGCTCCAATGACCTTGCAGAACCCGTGCCACACTCGGGAGGAGAACTGGGGCCCTCGATCTGAGACGATGTCCTGTGGGAGACCAAAGACTCGGAAGACATGATTAAACATAAGTTTAGCTGTTTCAAGAGCAGAGGGGAGTTTGCACAGTGGTATGAAGCGGCAAGCCTTGGAGAATCTGTCAACTATGACCAAAATGACCGTGTTACCTTGTGACTCAGGGAGACCCGTGATGAAGTCGACTGCCACGTGGGACCAGGGATGCCGGGGAATGGTCAGAGGATGCAGAAGACCCTGGGGATGCTGTCGCGGGTTCTTGGTTCTGGTGCAAACCTCACAGGACAGGACAAATGACCTTACTTCCTTCTCCATCTTAGGCCACCAGAAGCGTCTTTTCAGGAAGTCCAGGGTCCTCCGAGCTCCCGGGTGGGCGGTGAGAGGGGAAGAGTGACCCCACTGGAGAACCTTGGCCCAGGCTTGATGTGGGACGTACAAGAGGCCCGGTGGCCCCGTCCCAGGACCGGGGTCCTGGCGTTGGGCTCGTCAGACAGCCTCCTCAATACCCCAGCAGACAGGGGCCACAATCTGGGACACAGGGATAATAGGCCCGACTTCACTCTCCCTGTTCGTGGCAGAGAACAGCCTGGACAGCGCGTCAGGTTTGGTGTTCTTGGAGCCGGGGCGGTACGAGAGGGTGAAGTCAAACCGACTGAAAAACAGGGCCCACCTAGCCTGTCGAGGGTTCAGTCTCTTGGCTTGCTGGAGGTACTCTAGGTTCTTGTGGTCAGTCCAAACCAGGAATGGATGTTGCGCTCCCTCCAGCCAGTGCCTCCACTCCTCAAGGGCCAGTTTGACCGCTAGCAGTTCTCGATCCCCCACATCGTACCGGGACTCCGCAGGACTCAGGCGGTGGGAGAAGTAAGTGCAGGGGTGCAGCTTTCCTTCCGAACGTTGAGAGAGCACCGCGCCGACACCACTGTCCGAGGCGTCCACCTCCACGATGAATGGTTGGGAGGTGTCCGGGAGGACCAGAATGGGTGCCGTGCAGAAGCGGTCCTTGAGGTCTTTGAATGCCTTTTCCGCCTGAGGAGACCAGACATAAGATCCACCTGTCCCTTTGCTGAGGTCCGACATGGGTGCTGCTACAGAACTGAAGTTCCTGATGAACTTGCGGTAGAAGTTAGCGAATCCTAAGAACCGCTGAACCTCCTTAATGGACTTGGGAGTAGGCCAGTCCCGGACGGCCAGGGTCTTGGCAGGGTCCATTTGGAGTTGGCCTGTCCGTACAATAAATCCCAGAAAGGAGACCTCGGGAACATGAAATTCACATTTCTGGGCCTTGGCGAACAGATTGTTCTGTAGCAGCCTCTGGAGAACCTGGCGGACATGGTGGCGGTGCTCCTGCATGGTCTTGGAAAAAATAAGGATGTCGTCGAGGTAGACAAAAACGTACAGGTTAATCATGTCCCTTAAGACGTCGTTGATTAGGGCCTGAAAAACAGCTGGTGCATTGGTGAGTCCGAAGGGCATCACCTGGTATTCGTAGTGCCCAGACGGGGTGTTAAAGGCAGTCTTCCACTCGTCTCCCTGTCGGATATGGATGAGGTGGTATGCATTCCGTAGGTCCAACTTGGTGAAGACGGTGGCACCTTGGAGCAGGTCGAAAGCTGTGGACATCAGCGGAAGGGGATATCGGTTGCGCACAGTGATCTTGTTCAGGCCCCTGTAGTCAATACATGGTTGGAGCCCCCCATCCTTCTTGCCGACAAAGAAGAAGCCGGCACCAGCAGGTGAGGTGGAGGGTCGAATGAACCCAGAGACCAGGGCGTCTTTGAGGTATTCCTCCATGGCCTTGCGTTCTGGCTGAGAGAGGGAAAACAGTCTGCCATGAGGAGGGGTAGTCCCAGGGAGCAAGTCGATGGCACAGTCGTAGGCGCGGTGCGGAGGAAGAACGGCGGCCCTGCTCTTGCTGAAGACCTCCTTGAGATCCCAGTACTCTGTGGGAACTTGAGATAACTCGGTGAGATCAGGGGGCTCGGCAGGAGACACAGGAGAGCTAGAGAGCAGACAAGAGGCATGGCATGCAGGGCCCCATTCCACAACCTGGCTTGTAACCCAGTCTATACGAGGGTTGTGGCGGGTAAGCCAAGGAAGACCTAGAATAACTGGGAACTCAGGTGAAGGAATCAGGTGCAGGGATATTTCTTCCTTGTGACCTTGAGACTGGAGGAAGACTGGAGAGGTAACTTGGGTGACTCTTCCATCACCTAACGCTTGGCCATCGAGGGCAGACACAGACAGTGGGACTTCAAGAGGTGCAGTCGGAATATTGATGCTTTGGGCGAAGTGAATATCCATAAAGTTCCCAGCCGCCCCTGAGTCTAACAAAGCTTGACAAGAGTGGACAGACTCACCCCAGGAGATGGAGACCGGGATGTAGATTCCTTGGCCAGGGAGTCCGGGAGAGAGGGTAGGCCCCGTCACAACCCTCCCTTGGCTGGACGGGGCAGTCCTTTTCCCAAGAGTTCGGGACATGATGCTCGGAAGTGACCAGGCTTGCCACAGTAGATGCAGCACTTGTCCCTCCTTCTGCGCTCCCTCTCAGATGCAGAGAGGCGAGTACGACCCACTTGCATGGGTTCTGGACAGTCACTGAAGGGGGTAGACAGTTTCCAGGTAGAGGTAGGGAGGCCGGGGGGGCTCAAGGCTTGGTGGCGTTCTCTCATCCTGTTGTCCAGACGAATAGCATGTGAGATGAGGGTTTCGAGGTCACTTAGGCATCCAATAGAGGCCAGACCATCCTTGATGGGATCAGACAGACCATGGTGGAAGGCTGACACCAGGGCAGTCTCGTTCCATCCACTTACTGCTGCGAGCGTTCGGAACGAGATGGCGTAATCTGCGACGCTTCCTCCTTGCCGGATGGACATGAGCTTTCGGGCTGCGTCGGTACTGATGTCCGCCTGATCGAAGACCCGAAGCATCTCTTCAGAAAACAGCTGGAAATCAAAGCACTCAGGTCCCTGTCTCTGCCAGATAGCAGTAGCCCAGGCTCACGCCTTACCAGCTAATAAGGTTATCACAAAGGCAATCTTGCGGCGATCCGTAGTGTAAGTGGTAGGCTGAAGCTCAAAGGTGAGTTGACACTGGGTAAGGAACTCTCGGCACTCACTGTGCTTGCCGTCATACCTCTGTGGTGCAGGAAGGCTGGGTTCGCGAGGTGAAGAAGGCAGCATGGCAAGAGGCACTGGAGCAGGAGCGGGAGCTGGATCAGGAGATGCAGGCAGAGATGTCAGCTGTGCCAGGGTTTTCCCAATTTGCTGAAGCAGTTCCTTGTGGCGAGCAAGGGCCTCACGTTGGCTGGTGAGCGTACGTCCATGGTCGCTCCGAAGCATGTCAAAGCTGCCATAATTCCCTGAAGGTTGGCCGGGTAGACAGTTGAAGCAGCCTCTGCTGAGTTGGTCATGACGGAGTCTTTCTGTTAGGGATTTGCTGGGATTCGAGCCTGGTTCGTTGGTGTGATAATCCAGCAAACCCCCACTAGGCCACCAGGGGGATGACTCAAATGCAGAGGCGTGAGGCAGAAGTAGAAAAAGTATCAAACAACAGTTTATTTACACTATGTACAATATTTACAATCCGATGAAAAAACAAAAAAAAGAAAATCCAAAAGCTCAGAAGATAACAAAAATAAAAATATCCAAAGGTACAAAACAAAAACCAAAAAACCAGAAAAGCAAAGTGCAAAACAAAGAACACGGTACAGAGGAAACTGGAGATAAACATAACAGCACAAAGACTCCGTGACAAGAGAACTGAACTCAGGGGGTATAAATACACAAACTAAATTGAACACAGGTGAAAATAATCAGGACTAAACAGGCAATTAACACAGACACAAAACACAGGAACAGTGGTGGCCTCTAGAGGCCAAAACAAACATGACACGCAAAGGAAATAACAGCGGCCTCTAGAGGCCAAAACAGTCCCAGTCCTAACAAGTCCTTGCAAAAGGCTTCCAGTTCTACAACTTTCTTGGGCTGTCTTGCATGCACTGCTCTTTTGAGATCTATCCACAGATTTTCAATGATGTTTAGGTCAGGGGACTGTGAGGGCCATGGCAAAACCTTCAGCTTGTGCCTCTTGAGGTATTCCATTGTAGACTTTGAGGTGTGTTTTGGATCATCGTCTTATTGTAGGACCCATCCTCTTTTTAACTTCAACTTTTTTACAGATGGTGTGATGTTTGCTTCCAGAATTTGCTGGTATTTATTCGAATCCATGCTTCACTCAACCAATGAAACATGCCCTGTGCCACTGGCTGCAACACAACTCCAAAGCATGATCGATCCACACCCATGCTTCAGAGTTGGAGAGGTGTTCTTTTCCTGGAATTTGGCACCCTCTTTTCTCCAAACATACCTTTGCACATTGTGGCCAAAAAGTTCTATTTTGATTTCATCAGTCCACAGGACTTGTTTCCAAAATGCATCAGGCTTATTTAGATGTTCATTTGCAAACTTCAGGTGCTGAATTTTGTGGCTAGGATGCATGAAAAGTTTTCTTCTGATGACTCTTCCATGAAGGTCATATTTGTTCAGGTGTCGCTGCATAGTAGAACAGTGCACCACCACTCCAGGGTCTGCTAAATCTTTCTGAAGGTCTTTTGCAGTCAGACAGGGGGTTTTATTTGCCTTTCTAGCAATCCAACGAGCAGTTCTTTCAGAAAGTTTTCTTTATCTTCCAGACCTCACCCTGAGCTCCACTGTTTTTGTTAACTGCCATTTCTTAATAACATTACAATCTGAGGAAACGGCTACCTGAAAACACTTTGCTACGTTCTTGTAGCCTTCTCCTGCTTTGTGAGCATCAATTATTTTATTATTCAGAATGCGAGGGAGTTGCTTAGAGGAGCCCATAGCTGTTGATTTTAGGGACAAGTTTGAGGAGTCAGAGAATTTATACAGCTTTGAAATCTGCGTCATCTGACTTTTCCTAACAAAGAATTTGAACAAGCCACAGCTCAATAAGCTAATTAAAGTCTGGAACCTTGGTAAAAGTTACCTGAGAACTCAAATGTATTGGGGTGCCCAAACTTTTGCATATTGTTCCTTTTCTTTTTTCACTCTCCAATTGTACAAAACAAAAATAATACACAAATCTTGCAGAAAACGCTGAAAAATGTCGTCTTTACCTTTTATGCCTTTTGGTGATCAGTTCATCTTCTGCTCACTTAACTATTCACAGTAACAGACATTTTCAGTAAGGGTGCCCAAACTTTTGCATGCCACTGTGTGTGAAGGGGACCCCCCGTGCCCCCTTCAGTGCACGGACAGGGCTAGACCTGGTTAAGCTGATTAATATTGAGTGCACCTGTACCTGGGGTGTTGTTATAAAAGGGGTTCTTCTCTCTCTCTCTCGGGGTGGGGCATTTTTAGGCACATAGTTTATTTTCCTTTCACACGCATTTTGCTTACTTTCCCCCATTGGTCTATATACTGACGCATTCATTGCACCCACTCAGACATGTCATTATACTCACTTACGCTCCCCTAGACATACAATGTTTTGTTTAGGGGTTTTTTTTTTGCTTTCTTTTCTAATAAATTATCAGTTTGATTTAAACTCATATGCTTGTTGTCATGTCCCTTTATTATGTTGCTGTGTGGAACGAGCCCGCCATAACATAATTGTGGGGGCTCATCCAGGATTAGCAGGTGAAAACGAGATCATAAACTCACTGCATCCAGGTGAGAACGTCTTTTGGTCGTTTTAGCCAGTTAGCTCATCAGTCTCTGGTAAGGAAGAGTGCTTCAGTTAGGCTCTGCCTTTCCATCAGAGCACTGTGTTATTTTGCCTTTCTTATTTTAGTTTGTTGTTTTTGGGGGTAATCCTGGTCGGGAGTCACGTATTCCTGTTGGGGGCACGCTTTTGTGCAGTTTTTACACCGCAATGAAGTTTAGTGTTAACCAGCCACCCCAAGACCAACACACCCCTTAATACTAGCTAGGTAAGTTAGTTTCGTTTATAGAGTGCTCCGAGATGATGTTAAAAATAGTAACCATGCGGTCGGCGCGGCCGTCTTGGAAGTCACTCACTCCAGAGCACGCAGAGTACACATCATAGAGTACACATTCACCGATTCGTTTCCGCGTTAGAGGGCTTAGAAGCTTTGATTTTTTAAGAATTTAGACATCTGAAGTGATGGAGCACTACTGTGAAAGTTTGGATAAGCAGGCACGGGAGCGTTATGCTGAGAAGGTACGTTTCATTGGGAATGTAGATCCATACACTCTTAGTGAGAAGGAATGGAAAGCTGACCCCAGCTTGTTGCCGCATAATTATCAATTATTTTAGTCAGTGAATAAAATGTAGGCCTAGTATGTAACTTGTACTAACAGCATGTGTACATAAACATTACTAGGCCTAGATCTTAAATGCCATTTGATGCAACAATGCACTGCAGTAGACATAAGCTACCTAATGTGACAAATATACAAATATATCCATTAATCATTGCTGAAAGTACATAGAAAAGATAATAGTTTGTATCACATTTATTTTAGTAACTGAAATTCAAGACAATTTAACCTACCTGTCACAAAGTGATCAGAACAAATCTGGATACAGTCTAGTTGTCCTAAATTTGATCGGTTAATGGCAGCCAGCCACTGTCGTCTCCTCCGCTCGCCTTTCTCCTGTGCTGCAATTCCCTGGTTTGTCACGACTTTAGGGAGTCTGTGGAAGCTTTTGCCACCCTTTTCCCCCCGGCTACTACAGCCAACAATGACACACGTATTCGGCATTTTGCTTCGCTGAGCAACAACAAATCACTGACACAGCGACGTTTGACTTCCAATATGGCCGCCACCGGGTTCATGCTGATCTCGAAGCACTCTATAGGATATCCAGGTCACCAGAGCACTGTTTAATCACACGCAGCTGGGTAACGGCGGTGACCAGCTGACGGTTTCACTTGGATGAATGTGGAGTATTTTGGTCCATGCTTGTGGATTAGGTAAGTGAAACTTTTTTTTGTCATTTTGTGGTTTGTGTTTGCTGTGTTGTATTTCGCTTTGTTACGGAACATATTGTGACCTATTTATAGATCGAGTGACATTCGTTGTCATTTGTGTAGCCTATCTCTGGGGTGGTTTTAGGCTCCACAAACAAACGTGTAGGCCAGGGTGCGATTTGTCAAAAAACCAGAAGGGGGGATGTTTTTTTTTTTTTTAATCATGAAACGTCACAAAACTAAGGTAACAATAGGCTAACAGCTCAATAACATCCGATGATATCAAATGAATAACACTGTGGCAGCGGAGGCGTGGTCAAGCATCGGTCTGTGACAGGAGGGCGGAGTCAGGGAAGGTAAGTGGCAGAATCACTACACCTGTCGTTAATTAATGTATTTCTGTGTCTTCCCAGTGACCGCGCCCTATTTAAGGAGAGAGAGCAAGAGCAGAGGGAGCTCTCTCCCCAACTAGACGACTGATGTGTGTGCGAGTGCAGATAGAAGCTGAAAAGCTGAATAAAAGCGAGTTGTGTGAAATCAGTTCTGTCCTGCCGTCCTTCTGTCACAGACCGATGCTTGACCACGCCCCCGCTGCCACAAACACTAAATGAAAACGAACCAGAGATAGTAAATTCATCTTCCTATCTCTCTGACTAAATACACGAACACTAACGCACAACAAAGTTCGCATTGCTTGTCGCGTTGCTGTGATGTTTCTCTCCCTCCGGATTAAATGGACAGTGACTCGAAAATCACTAAAATACATGAATACTAAATGAACAGTTTGCTCTGATGGCGCAGTTCATGTGGCCTTTTCTGCTTTCCCGTCGGTGCGCTATCCGCCGTGTTTCGCCGTTCTTTAATCCACATTTCTGCAAATTTCTCAGCAGGGAAGGAACGCACGTCTGGCCCATTGACAGCGAGGAAAAGAAGGCGGTCAGTGTGGATACATTCATTCTGTTGCGCTCATCAGTAAGGATGTGATTCATGGCACTAAATCCACGTTCACACTCTGGATATTGTTATTATCTACAATGTATCTATTTGCTGGGGACGTTCGTGAACATCAAAGCTGCCACTTCGGGTCATTTTGAAAGTGAGTGCAATGTAGACCATAGAAAACTGTGTCACAACATGCCTGTCATGTCAACTTTTTTTTTGGTTTGTTTGTTTTATTGACGGGGTTGTCCCCGAGGATTTTTTTCAGCAGAGATAAAAACCAGAGGGGGGGGATGATCCCCACCATCCCCCTCAGCAAATCACACCCAGGTGTAGGCTATTAAAAGTTACTGTGCTGGGAGGCAATGCCAATGCTTGAGTTTTGAATTTTGAAAGTAATGTTGTCTTTAGAGAATGTGAGTGAGATATTGACTTTGTTGGAGCAATATATTAAGTGAACTAGTATTTTGTCCTTATTGTTGGCTTACTATGTGCAATTGGTAACATTTGCTTGTGGCTTGTTTAGGGTAGGCTGACACTTGCACGATTCCGTGGCACGCATTGGCACGACTCGAGTCGTGCCAGTGCGCAAACTAGTCGTAAACTGGCGTGAAGTGTGCGTAAACCCGTCGTGACTGCGTGCCATGTCGGGATGAGAATTTTGAAATGTTCAAAATTTTGGTCACGACAAAATTTCACGACCGGGTCGTGAACTATGCGCAAACTGTTCGTGATCTCGTCGTGAACTCGTCGGGATGATGCGGGAGGATGCGTGCCAGTGCGTAGAAGTGCGCGCCATGCCACGACTGTCACGAACTGCCATGAATAGTTCACGAACAGCTCACGTCGAGTTCACGAGTAGTTCACGACATGTTCACGAATTGGTGCACGTCGCAGCATGGCCGTGCCTTCCCACTGACACGGTCACGCATTGATGGCACAAGCAGTTCATGACTAGTTTATGCACTTCACGAACAGTTTGCGCATGGCACGAGCAGTTCACGACGAGTTCACGAGCAGTTCACGAGCAGTTCACGACTACTGCGCGACAGTGGCGCTCGCGTCGGTGCGGGGGTATATATAGGGCTTCCCGGACACTTCTCGCCATTCGCAATTTTTTTTCTTGCTTTTTTCTTTAATGTCTTTTATTTTCTATTCCTTCATGACTTTTTTTTGGGGGGGGGAGTTTCGTTTCTTTTATTTCAAAAATGGAACAACTGTGGATGCAGCTCATGAAGCTACTCCCATTCTTTCTTGCCAAGGGACAGCACCAGCAGGGGACATGTAGTAATGTGACAGGTAGTCTCGCTGATCCTTTGCATCCTTCTGGGTATGATGGCCGGTTAGAGGCAGCAGCCCCTGCAGGTGTCGGCCAGTCCTCCATCCACCAGGGATCAGATCATGTGTGTCCGGATCTTCGCGGTCCACTTCTGAAATTGCGTGTGGGTATCTGATGAGGATGAGGTTGTGCATGACACAGGCGTGCCCAAGTCGGCACGACACCGTCCGAATTGCGCAAACTCGTCGTGCCAATGCGGGAAGTGCGTAAACTATGCGCAAACTATGCGTGAACTCGTCGTGCCGGTTCGTGAATGTGGACGGGCATGCATTCGTGAACTCGTCGTGAACTATGCGTGAACTAGTCGTGAACAGTGCGGGAGCCTCCCAGTTCGTGCCCCAAAATGGCACGACTTGCCACGACAAAATCGTGGCCAAAAGTCGTGCAAGTGTCAGCCTAGGGTTAGCCTATTGTGTGTGTGTGTGTGTGTGGGGGGGGGGGGGGGGGGGGTGTTAGTTGCCTGTGTTTTGTGCCTCACTGTGTGTATGCTTGTTTAACTGGTTCTACTAAATAAAGTAAAGCTAATGTTAAGGTAGCTTTAGTGGCATTGGTACTTATTGGGGGAATAGGTAACCTAACACTTAGAGTAGAGTGGGGGAAAAAGCCCCCCTTAAGGAAAATTCAGTTTTTCTCCAAGTTGAAATGAACCATGTGTTTAGTTTTAATCATAGTTTTTGACAACAGTGACATGAACAATAATGCCACCTAAAGTTTGCCTAAAGTTAATACTTAAATTTTTTTTTAACAAAAACAAACATTGTGCCAAGGGGGCCTTTTACCCCCCCCAGTGGGGTAAAAGGCCCCCTGAGGTGGGGCAATAGGCCCCCTCACTCAAAAAAAAGCTGTTTGGATAGCAAAAGTGTTTACTTAAGCCTATAACGTGAAAGAAACAAGAAAATGTCCCTGAATTAATGAATAGATGCATTATTTTATTATATTTCACATTTTAATTTCAATTTTTTTATTTCAATTATTTTTAATATTAAGTTCAAATTACTTGCTTTACTCAACCAGGTAAGCGAGATGTTATTAAAAACTATGTATCTGCTATTCAGAAATGTATGAAATACAGTAATTATGATAAAAGGAAACGATGCCCCCTGGCGGCCATTTACCCCGCCATTGAGGGGGCGTTTTACCCCACAGACTACACTTTTACAAAAAAGGGTCTTACTTTCAAAATGTGATTCAACTTTTTATACCTAATGTATTTTTTTAACGTACTGAATTGTCTACTCATACCACATACACAGCTGTGATATCTGACGAAATAGCAGCTATCTAAATACAGTTTTACTGATATCTGAAAATTATATCACTTACCATGAAATTTGATTTCTCTCCGCTGCGTTGCTGATATGCGATCCACAGTGGATATTTGTATATCCCCGTTGTCAAGCCAGTCCATAGCAACAATAGAATGTAACTTTGTGCCATCTGGTGGTTATTTTGGGTAAAACAGGCCAGGGGCGTATTACCCCACGGGGGCGTATTACCCCACTCTAATTGCTAGTTTGTGCCCTGTGTTAGTGGTGTTTGTCTGTTACTGAGTGAGTTGGTAGTCACTTGCAGAATTTTTGGAAATGGCATCTCATGAGGAATTTATTGCCAGCCCTTCTGAAGAGTTTCTGTTGAATCTAACTCAAGATTAACTCTAGTAAGTGGCTGAGCATTATGAGTTACTCAACAGCTCAGGAGAAGAAACTAAGACACTGTTTATTGCAATTAAAAACCAGCTTGTTTTAAAAGGGGTGCTTAAAGAAGCAGAGGTTTCATCAGATAAACTTCAGCTTGAAAAGCAGAAGACTGAGAGAGAGACTAGGGCACTTAAAGAGAAGGAACTGGAGGTTGAGCGAGAGATGGAGCTTCGCAAACCTGAACATCAATGAGAAATCATGCATATGGAACATGAACATGAAGAACATGTGTTCGCCCTCAAAAAGCTTGAGTTAGAAATGGCCCTTAAAGGGGTACAAAATATAATATATACGGTTGCTGATGTGACAAAGTAACATATTCTTAAGTATTCTATCAAATTTATGTACTAGAAAACAACGAAATATCTTGGTAATTGTAAATATAATACTTTATACGCTAACCCGCACAAGAGTCGCCATTTTTAAAAGACCGTGACGTCAGCGCTACCCACTGCACTAGCGGAACTCTCCGAAATAGAGGAGATAAGCGTGTAATAATGGCGTCGGGTGCATCAAGTGAAAGCGACAGCTCTGTCGAATCATACGAAGAGATCCCGCAAGACACACTGCAAGCAGGCTATGGCTTAGAAGGGTACCAGTTTGAACCTAGGAGAGGTACTCTCGACTCCGGTGATGAAATAAGAGAAGAAAGCTCGGATGACGGCGAGGATGAGACTGATGCTGACCATGGGCATGGCGAGCGTGGGGCAGAGCGTCTGCGTGCAGGTGACACGGCGTGGTGCTCGTGCGGAAAATGTAACGTGGAGTTGCTCACGAGTCCAGCAGAATTTATTTGCTGCAATGAGATAGGCGCCACCCATGGACTTGCGAAATTGTCGCAAGAGGCAGAAACAGGTATTTCACACGTGCTATTCCCAACCTCAATGAGCCAACACAACTGGGCACATACATACATCATGAGTGTTACGCAGAGAAAATGAACGTGCATTCTGATTGGATAAAATTAATATCATGGCGGGCTGTTCAAACTGCGGAAATAGTTTGCTCGAGCTACTTTCAAAACACTAACTTTCCAACCTTAGAACAAAAAACTTTTGTAAGTCTTGAATAAGGTTCATCAATGTGTGTTTTATTGTTATATTTACTCTATATATTGCCCTCTGTTCCCCTTTAAACAAGATCAGTCTCCTCATCCTATATCAGGTTCCTTAACTTCTCTGGGTTCCCAACAGCCTGTATTTGATGTGGGTAAAACATCCAGCTTCTTCCACCCTTCTTAGAGAAGGATGTGGATAGATATTTTGTCCACTTTGAGAGAGTGGCAGCCACCCTTTAACTGGCCTAAAGAAGTGTGGTCTCTGATGCTTCACTGTGTTTTTTCAGAAAAGGCACAGGAGGTGTTTTTAAGCCCCCAGTGTGGCGCAACTACCCAGTATGATGTGGTGAAAGCCACAATTTTACATGCCTATGAACTGGTCCCTGAAGCTTATCGCCAGAGGTTCAGGAATGCAAGAAAGTTGGAGCAGCAGACTTTTGTAGAGTTTGCTAGAGAGAAAGGCTTGTTTGACAGGTGCTGCAGTGCACAGAAGGTAGAATCCAGGGAGGACTTAAAACAACTGGTTCTCTCGGAGGATGTCCTGAATTGTCTCCCTGAATCTGTAGCTATCTACCTGAGTGAGCAGGAGGTGAACAAGCTAGAGGAAGCTGCTGTTCTGGCCGAGTGCTTCCACACACGTGTTCTTGACCGCTGCTGGGGTAGCTATCAGGCTAGCATAACTATGGGCAAACTATGGCCCACGGGCCATATATGGCCCATTCGGCTTTTTAATCCGGCCCGCTGAACATGTCCAAATTAAGGTAAAAACCATATTCATTTTCCATTTTCCCTATAATACCTGGTGTTTCCCACTAGATGGCGCACTCCAGACACAATTGACCTTTGACCCCTTCTGTAAAAATGAGCAGACCAAAGAAAAGGAAAGTCAACAGTGAGTGCTGAGTGTTTAATAAGGCGTGGACAACAAAATATTTTTTTCACCGAAGTCCGATCAACGGCTGTATGTCTTATGTCAGGAAGCCATTGCAGTTTTCAAAAAAATACAATATCCGCCATCATTTTACTTCCAAGCACGCTAGCTATGCTAGCAAGCTGTCAGTGCAAGAGCGGGCCGCTACTGCTCAGAAGTTGGCAGCCAATTTGCAGATGCAGCAAAAAAAAAAAAAAATTCACCGACAAACTATGATTCAAGAGTCAAGTACCAAGGCAAGTTTTTTGCTGGCATTCAAATTAGCAAAGGCTAGCAAGCCTTTCTCCAAAGGCAAGTTTTTGAAAGAATCCATGGTAGAGACAGCAGGTCTCTTGTGTCCAGAGAGCAAAAGCAAGTTTGAAAAAATTAGTTTATCACACAGGACAGTGATTCACTGTGTGGAACTGATTGATGAAGATATAGCCAACCAAGTAAACAAAAAGGCGGAGTCCTTTAAGTTATATTCACTGGCACTGGATGAAAGTAAGGACATAAAAGACACCGCTCAGCTCCTAATTTTTATCTGAGAGATTAATGACAATTTTGAGATAACTGAGGAATTTTTGACCATGGAATCCCTAAAGGGGAAAACGCGAGGAGAGGACTTGTATGACAGGGTGTCCGGGTCATTGAGAGGCTGACGCTACCTTGGTGTAAACTTGCCAATGTCACCACAGATGGATCGCCAAACTTAACTAGAAAAAATGTCAGGCTGCTGAAAAGAATCCAAGATAAAGTGAAAGAGGAAAATCCTGAGCAGGATGTAATTTTCCTTCACTGCATCATCCATCATGAATCTCTGTGTAAGTCTGTATTGCAGCTTAATCATGTTAAGAATCCAGTTGTAAAGCTTATTAACTTTATACGAGCAAGGAGACTTCAGTATCGTCATGCTGATCGTCATGCTGATCACCAGGACTTGCTTTACCACTCTCATGTCTGTTGGTTAAGTTTGGGGAAAGCATTTCAAAGAACTGGAACCCAGAGGTTTAAGCTGTGACACGTGGAAAGTGGGGTGAATACGTCACATGGTGAGTGGTAATGCCAGTCTGACGGAACATGGATTGATTACCTTGCTGATGAGGAAAGGTCCTAGGTACCTGGGATCCAGCTTGCGGGAGACGGTTCTGAGTGGCAGGTGGCATGTGGAGAGCATGACTCATTGCCCCACCCGGTAGGTGGGCGCCTTAGAGCAGTGTTTGTCGGCCTGCCTCTTGGATGCTAGGGCAGAGCGAATGAGTCTTCTCTGGGCCATTGCCCACATCCTCCTGCAGCGGCGTATGAAGATCTGGGCTGAGGGTATGGCAACCTCCTCCTCTTGGTTGGGGAAGAGTGGTGGTTGGTAACCTAGGGAGCACTAGAAGGGTGAGAGACCTGTGGCAGATGAAGGAAGAGAGTGTTATGAGCGTACTCGACCCAAGGTAAGTACTTACTCCAAGAACCGGCATCCCTGGACCGCCATGCACATGAGTGCCACCTCCAAATCTTGGTTCGTCTGTTCTGCCTGGCCATTGGTTTGAGGGTGGAACCCTGAGGAGAGACTACAGGAGGCCCCAATGAGTTTGCAGAAGGCCCTCCAGAACTGCGCAGTGAACTGAGGGCCCCGGTCGGAGACGATGTCAGTGGAGAGTCTGTGTATGCGGAAAATATGGAGGATGAGTAATTCGGCGGTTTCTTTAGCTGTGGGAAGCTTGGACAGAGGGATGAAATGGACTGCCTTGGAGAAACAGTCGATAACTGTGAGGATGCATGTGTTGCCACCTGAGTTGGGGAGTCCTGTGACGAAGTCCAGGGCGGTGTAAGACCAGGGTCAATGAGGAATCGGGAGGGGTCTTAGCAAGCTGGCAGGGGGTCGATTGGCTGTCTTGTTCTGGGCACATGTGTCGCAGGCTGCCACGAACTCCTGGACGTCTTCCTTGATGGATGGCCACCAGAAGCGCTGTTGGATGAGCGCCAGGGTTCGAGCAGCTCCTGGGTGACAAGCCAACTTGGAGCCATGACCCCACTGCAGCACCTGGGTTCACACAGAACAGGGAACAAACAGATGGTTAGGTGGTATGTTGCTTGAGTTACCTTCACCGGGGTCCTGCTCCAGGGCCTTCTGCATGAGCGTCTCAACCTCTAGAATGGCGGCTTCCACCAGGCAACGTGGAGGAAGGATGGTCTTGGGTGGCTTGGACTCCTCTTGGTGGGAAGAGAACATCCTGGACAGGGCGTTGGGTTTGCCGTTCTTGGACCCTGGGTGGTAGGAGAGTGTGAAGTTGAACCAGGAGAAGAAAGACCAATGGGCTTGATGGGTATTGAGACGTTTGGCAGACTTGAGGTACTCCAGGTTCTTATGGTCTGTCCAGACTAGGAAGGGGAGAGCCGACCCCTCGAGCCAGTGCCTCCACTCCTCCAAAGCTAGCTTGATGGCCGACAACTCTCTGTAGCCGATGTCGTAATTACGTTCAGCAGGGGACAGCTGGCAAGAGAAGAAGGAGTGGGATGAACCTTGTTATCGCTGGCCCTCTGGGAGAGAATGGCTTCAACCCCGGACTCGGAAGCATCGACCTCCACGATGAACTGTTTGGTCAGATTGGGTATGGTGAGAATGGGTGCTGTGGTGAACTTGCACTTGAGCATGAAGAAGGCTTTCTCTGCTTCCTCCCCCCACTTGAACTTGGTCTTAATCGAGGTCAAGGCAGTGAGAGGTCCGGCCACCATGCTGAAGTCACGGATGAAGCACCTGTAGAAATTAGCGAATCCCAGGAAACGCTGGAGTTCTCGTCACGAGGATGGGGTAGGCCAGTCTGCAACTGCCTCAAGCTTGAGGGGGTCCATCTGGATCCTAGCCAGGGAGATGATGAACCCCAGAAATGAGACAGAGCTCTGGTGGAATTCGCTCTTTTCCACCTTGACAAACAGCTTGTTTTCTAGCAGGCACTGGAGGACCTGCCAGACGTGGCCCCGATGTTCCTCCAGGGAGCAAGAGAAGATCAGGAGGTCATCCAGGTACATGAAAACAAAGATGTTAAAGTCCCTTAGGACGTCATTGACGAGTGCCTGGAAGACTGTGGGCGGGTTGGTCAGGCCGAAAGGGACCACGAGGTACTCGTAGTGGCCAGTGGTGGTGTTAAACGCCGTCTTCTACTCGTCCCCCTCCCTGATCCTGATGAGATGGTAGGCATTGTGCAAGTCCAACTTGGTGAATATCTTGGCTCCCTGGAGTAGTTCAAAGGCCGTAGACATGAGCAGTAGTGGGTAACGGTTCTTGATGGTGATGGCATTGAGACCTCGATAGTCAATGCAGGGGTGGAGCGACTTGTCCTTTTCCACAAAGAAAAATCCTGCTCCTGCTGGGGAGGAGGAAGGGTGGATGATCCCAGCTGCCAGAGACTCGGAGATGTACTTCTCCATGGCTTGCCTTTCAACAGGAGAAAAGAGAGTAGAGTTGCCATTTGGGTGGCACCGTCCCGGGCAGGAGGTTGATTCTACAGTCATAGGGTCTGTGAGGCGGGAGGGACACTGCTTGGGTCTTGCTGAAAACAAGTCTTAAGTCCTGGTATTCCAGAGGCACGTGAGAGAGGTCGGGAAACTCGCTGGCCGAAGCCTGTGGTGGTTTGGCGGGATGCAGAGCGGAGTTCAGGCAGGAAGCTAGGCAGGAATGGCTCCAGCCTAGGATAGTATTATTGGACCAGTTTAGGTGGGGGTTGTGCTGAGTTAACCAGGGTAATCCTAGGGTGATGGGTATGTGGGGGTTGTTCATGACATGGAGTTGGATGGTTTCAGAGTGGTTGCCGGAAATCCTGATAAGTGGGGCGGTGAGGTGGGTGATGGTGGTTAAGCTGGTGCCATTGAGTGTCAGGATTGGGAGAGGGATGTTGAGGGCGAGTAGCGGAATTCCCAGACGCTTGGCGGTGGCAGAGCAGATCAGGTTCCTGTCCGCCCCTGAGTCAGCGAGAGCCTGGAGATGGTGATGCTGGTTGTCGTGGATGATGATGACAGGGAGTAACGGTCGATCAGCGGGGGGCTGGTTCCGAGTGTTGCCCACCAGGGCCCCTCGATTCACTGGTGGTCTCGTTCCCTTTAGTGGGCAGGCTTGGCAGATGTGTCTTCACTGACTGCAATAGAAACAGGCCCCTGTGCTCCGCCAGCGCTGTTGTTCCTCCACTGACACCCAACCCCGGTCTACCTGCATGGGTTCGACGGACGTGGCAGGGGGTGGAGAGGAGGTGAAGCTGGGGCGGTTCTTCTTCTCTCTCCTCCGTTGTTGGACCTGGGCATAGATGTGGTCGGTGAGGTCCATGAGGCTGGAGAGGTTTGACGGCAGTTCCCACGATACCAATTTGTCCTTAATGGCGTCAGACAGGCCGTGCAGGAACGCGTTGATCTGGGCACTCTCGTTCCAACTGCATGATGTCACCAACATCCGGAACTCGATGGCGTAGTCCTTGAAACAGGAACAAAAGGGTGCATCGGCGTCCCAGACCGCTGTTCCCCACTCTCTGGCCTCGCCGGTGAGGATCGTGATTGTATATGCTACCTGGGAGCGTTCTGTGGGGAAGGCCAGAGGTTGCAGTTCTAGGCTTAAAGAGCATTGAGACAGAAACGATCTGCAAGTACCTGGTTCTCCATCATAGGGCTGAGGTGCTGGAAGTCTCGGTTCATAGAGAAGAGCAATGGCAGGAGCTGAAGTAGGAGATGGCTGGGAAGGGGTAGGCATGGCTTGATAGCGCTGCATCTGTGTGGTGAGGAGGTTGAGTGAGTTGGACAGGGTGGCCAGGTTGGCCAGGTTCTGGGTGATCTGCTGGAGGTCTTGTTGATGGGTCCCGAGGAGAGTCCTTTGCTGCTGGATGGCCGTTCTCAGACGGGTGAGTTCCGCTGGATCCATGCTGGCCAGAACGTACTGTTAGGGGAGGTGGAGGTGTGGTGAGAAGGATCCACAAGCAGAACACAGACAGTAATCCAATAAAAAAGGTGATTTAATCCAGGGGAAAAGGGCATGTCAAAAAGGTGAACAAACGGGACAAAAACAAATGGCAAAATAGTCCAGGTAAAAAGAGACAAAAAACTTGACAAAAACACTAGAGCAAAAAAACATAAGAAAACCCTAAGTGCAAAAACCATAAACTAGAAAAATAGCTTGAGCAAAAACCATGAAATGCAATAAAGGCACAGAAACAGCTGGAATAGCAAAACAAGACATTCTGGCAAAGTCAGGGTCTCAGAATGGCCTTTATATAGGCAGGGGTGAGACCCAGGAAGTGAGTTGAAGGTGAGCTGGAATTCCCGTCCCGGATCCGGATCAGCGCTGGCGTGGGAGATCTGTAATCTGCGGAGTGGATGTCCGGGGCGGAGCATGATAGATCTTCAGTCTGACTCCATCTTAAAGTGGAAGTTCAACTCCCTTAAACTGGATGACTTTTATGCTTCACTAAGCGAAATCACGTTTCCAAACATTCGGAAGATGGCACAGAGGATGCTGGTGTTGTTTGGCTCTACCTACATCTGTGATCAGACGTTCAGCGTGATGAACATCACCAAAGCACATCACAGATCCCAGTTAACTGATGAACACCTCGGATCTGTCCTGAGAATTGCCACAACCAAACTGACATCAAACTTTGCACTGGCAAAAAAGGGAGACCAACAACACTGTTCCCAATGAAATTGAATGTGAGTGTATTTACTTTTATTATGAAAAAATGCATTAGAAAAATAATTCATACAATAAACTGTACATGAAGAAGGAGAAGAAAGACCCAGAGGGAGCCAAGAAATACAGGGAAGCAAACAACAAAGTCAAAAGAGAGATGAAGAAAGCAAAAGAATCTTGGATTGAACAGCAATGCACAGAAATAGAGGAGAGCTTAAAAAGAAATAACACCAAAAAAGCCTATCAGTTGGTAAAAGACCTCACCGCTGAGAAACAAGGACGACCAACAAGTATCCAGGACAAAGCAGGAAAATGCCTCACTGATAACAAAGAGATACTGGACAGGTGGACAGAATACTGTTCGGAGCTTTACAACCACCAGCTCAATGGTGACCCAACAGTACTCAATTGTCTCGCAGCAATAACAGAAGAAGGCACACAATCCATCCTACGAGAAGAAGTTGAGGCAGCAGTTAAAGCACTGAAAAAATGCAAATCTGCAGGAAATGACAATATACCTGGAGAACTGGTGCAAGCAGGAGGAGAGGCAATGATAACAGCCCTTACTACCATCTGCAATAACATCTGGAACACTGGAGTATGGCCTTCCCCTTGGACACAGTCACTGATCATCACACTGCCCAAGAAAGGGAACCTTCAGCTTTGCAACAACTTCCGCACCATCAGCTTGATCAGCCACCCAAGCAAAGTTATGCTGAAGATACTTTTGAACAGGCTGAAATCTGAAGCCGAGACCATCATTGCTGAAGAACAGGCTGGTTTTAGAGTGAAGAGGAGCACTACAGAACAGATTTTCAACTTGAGAATAATCTCTGAGAGATGCCTCCAGCACCAACAACACCTCTACCATGTATTTGTCAACTTCAAGAAGGCCTTTGACAGGGTCTGGCATGCCGCCTTGTGGTCTACCATGCGGAAGTACAACATCAAATCCAACCTTGTCAGAGTGATTGAACAGCTGTATGACAAGGCCACAAGCGCAGTCCTTCTGAACGGCAGTAGAGGTGAATGGTTCCGTACCACTGTTGGTGTGCGCCAGGGATGCCTCCTCTCCCCCATTCTCTTCAATGTCTTCTTGGAGAGAATCATGGATGATGCCCTAGAAGACCATGTAGGCACAGTCTCCATTGGGGGAAGAACCATCACAAACCTCCGATTTGCTGATGATATCGATGGACTCATGGGAAATGAAGATGAATTGGCCAGCTTGGTGAAACATCTAGACAAAGCATCCTCTGCATTTGGCATGGAGATCAGCGCTGAAAAAACCAAGCTAATGATGAACAACCCTCAAGGCATCACTACAGTAATCCAAGTCAGCGGGAAGAAACTTGAGACAGTGAAGACCTTCAAATACCTGGGTTCCATCATATCTGATGAAGGTTCAAAGCCGGAGCTACTGGCAAGGATAGCACAAACAACAGCAGTACTTGCAAAACTTCAACCAATCTGGAGAGACAATAACATCAATCTGTGTTCCAAAATTCACCTAATGCGCTCCCTTGCCCTTTCAGTGTTCCTTTATGCCTGCGAAACTTGGACACTCACAGCAGAGTTACAAAAGAGGATTCAATCAATGGAGATGAGATGCTACAGAAAGATCCTCGACATCCACTTCACAGATCATGTAACTAATGAGGAGGTCCGCTCGAAAATCACTGACGCAATTGGACCACATGATGATCTCCTAACAGTTGTGAAAAAACGCAAGCTAAAGTGGTATGGTCACACGTCCCGTTCATCTGGCCTTGCAAAGACCATTCTGCAGGGCACTGTCAGAGGTAGTAGCAAAAGAGGAAGGCAGAAGAAGAGATGGGAAAACAACATTCATGAATGGACAGGATTGAGCACGGCAGAGTCCCTGAGAGCTGTGGAGGACAGAGACAGATGGAGGAGAGTGATGGCTCAGGCTTCACGGGCGCCCCAACGACATCTTCAGAAGTCAAGGGATAGGTGAGGTGAGAGAAACTGTATATACGTAAATACACCTTACTATTCATGCTTAGGCTACCTGTTAAAGGCCAAAACCTTTTATGTAACGGCTTTTACATGTAATTTATATTAGTTCACACAAACACTCCATCCATCTGCTCCCTACCTGACCCCTTTGTCAAATTTTAGAATCCAGTGTGGCCCCCGAGTCAAAAAGTTTGCCCACCCCTGGGCTAGCGTGAAAAATCCTCCCAGAGATAAACAGCCTGGAGGTGGGGATAAGTCCCTATAGTCAGCTCCTTCATTTAATTTCCGCCGTCCTCTTACTACTAACAAGTCAGAGGTTACATGTTTGTACTGCAAGAAGGTAGGCCATAAAGTCTCTGATTGTCTGGCCCTTAGCAGATGAAGAAAAACTTCCAAACCTGTGGGCTTAATAACATCTTGTGACACAGACTTGTCTAGTTTGCATGATGAGTGTGCAGGGTCTATTGTGACTGATATTGGCAGTAAAAACAGAGGTGATTCTGACTATACTCCTTTTATCACAGAAGGTTTTGTGTCTTTACCTGATCAGTCACATAAAGTACCTGTATGCATTCTCAGAGATACTGGTGCAGCTCAATCCTTTTTGTTGGCTGGTGTATTCCCTCTTTCAGCTTGTACTGCCACTGGAACACATGTTTTGGTTGGAGGATTTGAAATGACTCCTGTTCAGGTGCCTTTACATCAGGTCCACTTATCCTCAAAACTCATCAGTGGTGATGTTGTTGGGGTCTGTCAATTTCTACCAGTGCCCGTTGTTTCTTTTATCCTAAGTAATGATTTAGCTGAAGGGAAAGTTTGGGGTAACTCAGATGTGGTGCTGCTCCCTATTGTGGTGTCTGAGCTTGCAGCACCACAGGAAATTGAGTGTTCATGTAGGTATCCTTAGGTCTTCTCAGCATGTGCAGTTACTCGTGCCATGGTGAAACATTTTGACCTTGGTGTTGACTCAGACTTTGTACCTTTTAGAGGACACCTTTCTGGTTGCATCTACCGTATGGACAAGGAGTCTGAGCACACTAATTATGGTCAGATAAAGACTGCTAATGTTACCACTGACAACTCCATTGGCGGTGATGAAAACTCAGATGTGGAAGCAGTTGTGGAGTCTGTGGAAGTAGTACTTCCCATGGAAGTGGTTAATGATGAGTCCACCTCCATCATCTTGGATTCTAATGAGTTTGATGCTTTGTTCTTTGTCTGATTTGTTTAAGGTTTCACGACAAGAATTGACTGGAGAACAGTCAGTTGACTGTCTTCTCTTAAGCCTTTGTTGTCTTTGGCCTCTTCCAACGAGAAAGCTATGGGTGACTTATCTGGTTATTTTATGCAGGATGGCTTAGGCTACATCCACACGACAACGGCAACGAGATTAAAAAAACAAATATATATATATATATATATATATATATATATATATATATATATATATATATATATCGCGTCCACATGGGCAACGGATCAGTAAAATATCAGGTACATATGGCAACGCAACGCTTGCTGAAAACAATGCAATACACATGCCACACCTCTAGGTGCGCTGTAAGACGGTCCCATCGGAGACACCAGAATAATAGAAGAAGTAAGGACGCATGCGCATAAACTATTAAGCGCGAGACTTCATATTAGGCACAGTCAGAAAAATCTGTTCGTAAAATTACGTTATAATGACCAAATACAATGAAAAGTATTTTTCCAGTCTCACCTGTGAAAGGTAATCCCATGTGATCTCGTTTGGACAGCAAACCTGTTGGTACAGTTAAACACAGCACATGAATGAGGCATCTTTATTCTCTGCTTTGCCCCATCCAATATGGCGGCGAGGATGACGTATGATTCTACGCAGAAGGTGGCGTCTTTAATGGTCCGGAATAAATTGAATGCCACATGTTGATGGATTAATTTGTTCTTCTACGCCCTTTTTGAGGAATGTATTGTAGGACTTAAACCAACATCTGAAGAGGTGAGATCGCTCCTTTTTTTTCCCCTATTTTTGCTGGCGGGATTGACTCTGCCCTAAGGGCTATTCTCTCTCTCTCTCTCTCTCTCTCTCACTTTGCACCATTACACAATAAATATTCACAGTGAAAATATTTTGTAAGCACGTTTCATGAACCAAGTTATAGGATTTGTTGACAACTCGCATCGAGTTTGTTACACTTCTACCCGGCGTGAAGCACTGACAGTCGTGGTTGTGATGTCATCGTAAACAAATCCGTTCTACTCATCCAGACAACTTCGCAATGGGGCCATTGCCAGATCTTTCCACTCCGGAACCTGTTCTCAAAAGATTTCGTTTTGGGGCACCCAAAACGCCGGTGCCGTGTGGACGCCAGGCCGAAACGATAAACAATTTTATCAGATTCACCTGAATCCATTGCCATGTGGACAGGGCCTTATTGTGTTGACGGTGGGTGTCCCAGCAGGACACATTTTCTAACACTGGTGCAGGTTGTCATTCCTTGTAAGCTTAAAAAAGCAGTGTTGGAATCGGCTCATAATGGGGTAGCTGGGCATACTGGAGTGAGGAAGACGTATGATAGGATTGTGCACTGGTTTTTCTGGCCAAAGTTAAAAAGAGATGCCTTTTTTATTAGATCATGCCATGTATGTCAGCTAACCAGTAAGCCTAATCAAAAGCTTCCTGTTGCTCCCCTACAGCCTATCCCTGCTATATCCAATCCCTTTGAGCACCTTCTGATTGTGTAGGTCCCTTGCCTTGATCCAAGGCTGGGCATAGTTTTTTTTTTTTATTGACACTGATGTGCCAATCTACGTGCTATCCAGCAGCTTATCCACTCGGGTCCATCACTACAAGGTCCATCACTACAAAGTCCATTTTGAAGGCCCTTACTAATTTCATGTCCATCTTTGGCATACCTAAGGTCATACAAAGCGGTCAAGGGTCCAACTTCATGTCAAAACATTTTTCTAGGGCATTGCAACAACTTAAAGCCAAACCTAATACATCCAGTGCTTACCATCCTCAAAGTCAGGGAGCCCTGGAATGATCCCATCAGATAAAGTCTCTTTTATGGTCCAATAGAAATCTTGCAGTCACGTGACCGGAAAGTACACAACCGCCATCGTGTCGGTCAAAAACACCGCTGAATACTGCTGCACTCGTGTACAGAATGGATCAATTTCAACCGACAGACTACACGGCTCATTTTTCTAATGAACAGATAACTAGATATATGTCTAAAATAAACGATCTACAGATTTGTGACCCTTATGGCTTTCCGGACGGAGTTTTCACGACCGGATTTTGAACTGCCAGCGGAATACCCGGACGTGTATGATTATCTCATCAACTTTCCCTCGCTGTTCAGTGGTGAAGCACTGCGTGCTTATAAATCTCTGGACAGTTATCTCTACAGAAATTCAGGATTTGTCAGCGACTCAGATGTGGCATCTTGTAAACAAGAAAATGATCCTCACTGGATGGGTAAGTCACTTAAGTATTGAGTATAGCACTGACCAGCCGATTATAGAATAGAATAAGGTAATTCCAAATCGTCCGTGTTGTTTACATGGATCTGGCGTTGGAGAGGTAGAGGCTTGGCAGTGGAGATTTGAGTGGCTGTTTTCTGAGCTTAGTCAACAGGCCGGCTCTGCCTGTAGCCTCGCTTTTGCTTTGGCTCCCGGCACCGCCTCCTTCGCTTTGGTTCCGATAACAATCCACGGAGACCCCGCTGGTCTCGCAATCTGGTCTCGTCCGGAATGTTTTTTTTTTTTTTTCTCGTCCGGAATGTTGTGCATGCGATGGAAATCGCTACAAACCGTCATTTTCTGCTGGAAACCAATGTCCAGTAAGTCCATACGGTTGTAGTGGATATTGAAGTCCGGTACAGACGAACAACACGCAAAAATACACACAAAAAAACATAAAAACCGTGCACAGGTAGGGAGAGCTTGTAGCCGCAGCTGTTGTAGTAGAATTGTATATAGTAGGGTTTTCCAGAAGAAAAGGTAGAAGTAAAAGCAGAAGTAGAACCAGAAGTAGAAGTAGAAGGCAGAATATGGTGTTTGACCTACAAGATGGCGTCTGTCACAATCTGGATCGGCTGTGACGTCACATGCAAGATCTCTATTGTATAGAGCTTGGGTCTGACTGGGAGGAGGGTCTCCCTTGGCTACTTCTGGCAATTAGGGAAGTTGTTCAGGAAAGCATGGGCTTCAGCCCTAACGAGTTGGTGTTTTGGTCATGCTGTAAGAGGGCCAACAGCTGTCTTGGCCGATAAATGGCTTACTGCAGAGGCACCAGTTAACATCTTAGATTGTTAGCAGTTTTCGGTACCATCTATATGAAGCCAGGGCTGCGGCTAGATGCCAACTGGGTAAATCCTAGTCAAAGATGCAGCACTTGTCCACAGTTTTAAGTCTGGTGACCAAGTTTTAGCATTGTTACCCCTTGTGCATAGTCCCTTTCATGCAAAATTTAGTGGCCCCAAGATATAGTTAAATGTCTGCCCAATCATACTTCCTTCCTGATTGGAGGAAGAAGTGGCAGGTTGGTCACACCAATTTGCTAAAGCCTTATTTTTCGTCTGTGCCGCCTACATCTTTTGGGTTAATAGCCACCATACCTGTAGAGGGCTCTACTGAGCCAGACTGTGCCTTATTTGTGGGTAAGGACATAAGGGATGCAGATTTTGTCAGTGAGGAATTAGGAGAGGGGGTGAATGGTCCATCACCGGTGATTGTGGAAGGTTGCCTTAAAAATTCTGAGTTTTTGGCAAGGCTACACTTGCATCTTTCTCACTTGACTGAGCTGGAGAAAGCTGATATCATTGGGTTGATAAAGTCTTTCCCTTCTCTCTTTCATGACGTTCCTTCCCATACATCCATGATTGAACATGATATCGATGTTGGTGGGGCCCCACCTATTAAACATGCATACCGGGTCAATCCAAAGAAAAGGGAACTGTTGAGTAAAGGGGTAGATTATCTTTTAACCCATGGTCTTGCTGAACCCAGTTTTAGTGTGTGGTGCTCACCCTGTCTTCTGGTAAATAAATCAGATGGAACCTATCATTTTTGCACTGATTATCGAAAACTCAATGCCGTTACAAAACCTGACTCTTATCCCCTACTGCACTGTGATGATTGTGTAGACTGTGTTGGGTCTGCTCCCTTTGTCAGTAAATTTGATCTTTTTAAAGGGTATTGGCAAGTACCTTTAACATCTTGGGCTAAAGAGCTCTCTGCTTTTGTAACACCTGATCACTTCTTGCAATACCAAGTCATCCCATTTGGGGTCAGAAATGCTCCAGCCACATTCCAGAGGCTCTTTAATTGGGTCTTGGTTGGGATGCGTGGCTGTGATGTGTACCTTGATGTTTGTTCTTTATAGTGCCACCTGGGCTGATCACTTGGACCAGATCAAATAACTTTTTACTCAACTCACTGCAGCTAACCTCACAATAAATCTGGCTAAATGTGAGTTTGGGAAAGCCAGAGTTACTTACCTTGGTAAGGTGGCAGGGGTGGACAGGTTCGGCCTGTTGAAGCGAAAGTTGAAGCCATCTGTAAGTTCCTTGTGCCTTGGACCCGCCAGGAACTCCAGAGGTTCCTTGGTATGACAGGGTATTACCAGGCTTTCTGTGAGAACTTTGCTACTGTGGTTACACCCTTAACCAACCTCCTTAGCCCTAAAGTTCCGTATGAGTGGACTAAAAATTGTCAGGAATGCTTTAGTAATGCTAAGGCTCTACTTGCTGCAGCTCCTGTGTTGATGGCCCTACACTTTGACAGTCCATTTAGTGTCATTGTTGATGCCAGTGAGCGTGGCACTGGCACTGTGCTTTTACAGTTGGGCACTGATGGTGTGGAGCACCCAGTATGTTATTTTTCAAAGAAATTTAATGTTCATCAGCGAGCTTATTCAACCATTGAAGGAGAAGCGCTGGCTCTCATCTTGCACCAGACTGCAACATTTTGAAGTGTACTTGGGTTCATCTCCA
This sequence comes from Neoarius graeffei, assembly GCF_027579695.1. Taxonomy (NCBI): domain Eukaryota; kingdom Metazoa; phylum Chordata; class Actinopteri; order Siluriformes; family Ariidae; genus Neoarius; species Neoarius graeffei. The sequence continues at coordinate 84,714,131 of NC_083571.1, forward strand.
AGTCCCATAGTTATTTACACTGACCACAACCCGTTAGTGTTTATTGATAGAATGTGGAACCAGAATCAGCGCCTTATGCATTAGAGTTTAATTCTCCAACAGTACCTTCTTCAGGTCCAGTACATCTGCGGCAAGGATAATATAATAGCTGATTCCTTGTCTAGGGTTTAATTTTTTTTTCTTGTTTAATGGGTTCTTTATCTTGTCTTTTTCTTTCTTAGGTCCTAGGGCCCAGGATGTAAGAAGATGGGAGGTGTTATGAATGGTTCACAGGTGGTCTTTTCATTCATTGCACCCACTCAGACATGTCATTATACTCACTTACGTTCCCCTAGACATATGGTGTGGGGTTTTTTTTTGTTTGTTTGTTTTTTGTTTTTCTAATAAATTATCAGTTTGGTTTAAACTCATATGCTTGTTGTTATCCCTTTATTATGTTGCAGTGTGGAACAAGCCCGCTGTAACAATATATACAGCCCTACAAGCTAGATTACAGATGGATATTATCACAATTCCTTATATAATCCCATATTCAAATACAAAGCACTATACTTAAGAGAATATCATAATGCATCAACCTGATTTTTGATGTCTCTTGTGACCATATGATGTCCGTATGTATGTACGAACAGCGATCATGTACCACCACAGGGAGCCCGATCGTAAGTGCAAGGCAATGTATCTCAAACACTTGAACACAAGACAATGAAATTTCAATCTTTTATTTCCATAAGATAGATGTGTTTGCATTCGGTCGAGGAGAATGTTTTCCAGTAGGTCTTTTTCCCTAAGGTTTTTATCTTACTGTTTTTTGTTTGTTTGTTTGTTTGTTTGTTTGTTTGTTTGTTTGTTTGTTTGTTTCATAATAGGCAACCTATCTTTGCATTGCATGCTTTTTTTTACCTGAACAGTTTCTTACTCTGCACGCTTGTGTAAATACAATTATTCTCTAGTTCAACAGCAGTTATGAGCATCTTTCCTTAGTTTGAGGTAATCTAAAACTACCATGGCTCGATATCAATTAGTTCTTATGTTCAACAATATTTGACTGTAACTATAGTAATGATGTAAAGTGAAAGTGCTGGTTCACTGCTGTCCACCAGGCACCCAGCAGAGTCACGCCATAATCGATGTTGTGGTGGTGTTTCTGGTGCATGGCATGCAGTGTCAAAGAAAGGAATAAATATGTATTTGTAACTGCGATATGTAGCTCATTATTGGCATCACTGTCAACAAGAGAATGCAGCAATTTATTGACGTGAAATACACTACACAATTCAATGGTTCATATTCCATATTATTCTATTCAGGTTGATTTTGTGCCCTTGCAAATATTTTGCTCATATGCTCATTGGGAGTTCCACTTTTAGGCAGTACTGAAATATATACATTAGCATGGTAGAAAATATTCTCTCAAAAAAAGTTTGGAACCTGCCTCTAAGGTATGCAACCACCAACAATGTTAGAGAGGTGACTTTTAAATTGTTACACGTATTCTATCCATCAAAAGCTCTCTTCAAACGATACAAACCTGGCACTGGTACAAATGTTCCTTCTGTGACCGTGAGGAAGAAAATATGTATCGTTTGTTTTGGAATTTCAAAAATATTGGTAAGGTATATCCTTCTTAAGACCTTCTTTTAACCGGTTAAGTCCTTCTTTTAACCGGTTTTCTACTATGTTGAGAGTGTTTGTGACCGGTGTTTTTGTAAAGAGGGATATGACGTCATGCAATACAAACATTTCATCCTTTTTTATCTTGATTTCCTTTAATTCTTTCGCCAGTTGTTTTGAGTTTTTGCAGTGGTATTCCGTAAGTCCGAGGAGTGGTTTGATTATGTCTGCCAGTGTCTTGGAAAGGTTGTAGGTAACTGATCCTATACTGTCTACTATGGGTCTTAGTGGTGCTCCGGGTTTATGAATTTTCGGTGTGCCGTATATCCGGGGGGTGATGTTTGCTGTGGGGATGAAGTGGTTGTATGTTTGTTTATCGATTTTGTTGTCATCCAGTAACGGTTTGAGTAATAGCTTTAGTCTTTTTTTCTTTTCCTCCGTCGGGTCTTTTTTTAATACTTCATACGTGTTTGGGTCCGTGAGCATTTCATTCATTTGTTTTTCATATTGATTAGTGTCCAGGATAACCGTGGTCCTCCCTTTATCAGCCGGTAATATTGTTATTTTCTTGTTCTTTGTAAGTGTTCTGATGGCTTCCATTTCCTGTTTGGTTATGTTTCTGGGTGGCGGTTTAGCTGAGGTGAGGATGCCTGCTATTTCGTTCCTTAATGCGGCCTTCTGTCCTTGGTCCTGTATCATATTGCACGCTAGTTCCGTGGCTAATATGAATTCTTCATTCAGGATTTTATTTGGTGTGATGGCATAGTTTAGTCCCCGTGAGAGTATAGTGCGTTCTGCTGTTGTTAGTGTGTGTTTAGACAGGTTGCAAATCCATTTTTCGTTTGTTTGCTTGTCCTTGCATTTATTTTGTTTCTTATTGATAAGTCTGTTCAGTTTTTTAATATGGCGTGTTTTTGTTTTTGAAAACTCTTGTTCTTGTATTGCATTCAGATGTTCTTCCATATTTTTTTCCATTTCACTGCTGAATTTGAACCGGCGTTTGAAATCTTGTTTTTTTTGTGCTATTTCTGTGTTTAAATTGTTGATTTTGTTAGTCGTGCATCTGAGTCTTTCTCTTACCAGAGTCATTCGCGCTTTTTCGATGGTCCTTTCCACGTTTCTTGTTGGTATCGGATTTTTTATGTAGAGGCTTGCTGGAATGACGCCTTCGTCTCGGCAGCGGAGATTGAAGCGGAGATGGTTTCTTTGTCGCGCCAATTTTTTTCCTAGCTTTTCCAGGTAGCGTACCTCTTTGGCACAATCTTCTCCATAACTTATTTTTAATATGTAGTGGATGTTCATTATGTCAAACTATTACAGATATTTTAAGTTTGTTTCTTAGACAAGGATTTTTTTTTAAGCTTGTTACCTCGTTAACAGTTTCGGCGAGAATCTCCCGCCTTCTTCAGAAACAGTCACCAGATGTCGAGTGGTGATGTGCCTTATCAGCTGATGTTGCGTTACGGAGGCGTGAACGTCCCGCCCAATTTGACAGGTAGTTCACGCCTCCTGCTGTCAGGTCGCTCCTCCAGGACGGCGCTCCAGGTGTGCGACAGCGCGTACGCTCCCTCATCCCGGTTCATCGTCCTCTGCGCCCGCTTACGTATCTCCACTGCCTCTAAAATCCAACGCTGGAATCTATTTTCTTCAGCGCGAATGACTCTGGCGAATGACTCTGGCCAGAGTCATTCGCGCTGAAGAAAATAGATTCCAGCGTTGGATTTTAGAGGCAGTGGAGATACGTAAGCGGGCGCAGAGGACGATGAACCGGGATGAGGGAGCGTACACGCTGTCGCACACCTGGAGCGCCATCCTGGAGGAGCGACCTGACAGCAGGAGGCGTGAACTACCTGTCAAATTGGGCGGGACGTTCACGCCTCCGTAACGCAACATCAGCTGATAAGACACGTCACCACTCGACGTCTGGTGACTGTTTCTGAAGAAGGCGGGAGATTCTCGCCGAAACTGTTAACGAGGTAACAAGCTTAAAAAATAAAAAAAAAAATCCTTGTCTAAGAAACGAACTTAAAATATCTGTAATAGTTTGACATAATGAACATCCACTACACAGTATATGGAAACATTGCAATACCATACTTGCCAACTCTACCGATTTACATGGTAGTCTACTGATTTTGGCAGGTGAATACGGCCTACTGATTTCAGTTCTAAAAACTACTGCATTACAAAATAATCAGTGAACACTATTGGATTCACTCTTCTGACCTCACTTCAGCTGTTTTTGGTACAGAGGCTGCAAGTACCGTATATAGCATCAAATAGTCAAATTAAGTGAAGCCGAAAGCCAACGGAATGGTATGATAACAATGTTCAATCTAAATTGTATCGCTCTATCGCTCCATTCCACTGGTTCTTGTTATGGTTCTGGCCAATTGGCAATGAGGTCACATGATACAACAAATCACGCCAGTATTTGTCAAAACCAAAAACTCTGGTGATCATGAATAATTAATTCTCCAAAGAAAAAAAGATTCGCTCTGACAGTAAGTTGAAGGTGACTTGGAAGTCAGATCACCCCGGCATCAAAGCATCGAGGCAAGGTGAGAAGCATGGGTTTTGTGAAGTCTGTCTGTCCAATTTCTCTTCAAATGTAGCACTCAGAATGCCAGGAAATGCACCATTTTACACCCACAATTCAAAGTCATGCAAGTTAGGCTAATTGGTGGCTCTAAATTGACCATAGGTGTGAATGTGAGTGTGAATGGTTTTGTCTCTGTGTTAGCCCTGCAATGATCTAGTGACTTGTCCAGGGTGTACCCTGCTTCTTGCCCATAGTCAGCTGGGATAGACTCCAGCTTGCCTGTGACCCTGTACAGGATAAGCAGCTACAGATGATGGATGGATGGATGGATATATAAATATTGCCCCCCCCCAAAAAAAAAAAATCTTACTGGCCCACTGTGTCAGAGCTGGATCTGGCTCTGGCACAGAGTAACATTTAAAGGAGATATATATATATATATATATATATATATATATATATATATATATATATATATATATATATATATATATATATATATGACTTTTTTCTCTCTCTTCCCCTTGGGTGGGTGGGCCAGCCTTGTGATTGGGTGGGCCAGGCCAATCACTTACTTCACTAATCTCTCCATCTGGGCAAGCCTGACTGTTCCCCCTAAAAATGCGATCACAGTTTAAAAAAATCTTTCCCAAAGCCATTTGTCTTCTACTGCTGCTGTAAAAAGTAAAACCAAAAGAGTATGCTACATATAATACTCCTCCCTTCCCCCATGCCAAAAAACATTAAAGATGACCTTGCCATACTTAATTTCATATATACATGCATAATTTCAAGTGTAATATAAATACTGCATATTCATTATTAGGAATAATGCCGTGGATGGAGAGAATGTGGACTGAGGCTGTAGAGGCCATATGCTTAACTATTCAACAAAAGATTCAAAAATAGTTGAATGTCAGAGATTGTGTACAGTATTAAGGAGAGATAAGGCCTCATTTGGAGATGCAATTAATCTGCTTCAGCAATTGGTTTAAGTCCCTGTCTCCTCAACAACTAAAAAGTTAGGGGTTGAATGTCTTTTTCATTAGGCTAAAGATATACAGAGTACTTAATGGTTTTGGGAAAATATGAATTACTTCTCTCTCTCTCTCTTTCGTATATCATCAGATGGCCAACTCGGTGTCATGCAGCCATGCCCTCGTCTCTGGTCCTAAGTCGAAGAGGCCAGCTTCTGAGGGTGGACTGTATTGGGGGCAGCCGAAGATTATGTGCTTGGCAGTCTGTTCAGGTTTGCCACACTCGCATGCCGCACTGTCCGATAGGCCCCACTTCTTCAGAGATGACTTGAAGCAGCCGACCCCAGTGCATAGACAGTTCAATGAGGTCCACAGGTGGCGTGGCAGGTCTTCTCCTTTTACACCACCTCCTGGGTCCCTGATGTATCGTTGGATGAGGGAGGGCCCAGCCGTCTCCCACATATGTTTCCAGGATGCTGCCAGCCAGCTGTCTCTGGACAAGTCCTCAGAGATAGACTGTAGCATCTCTTATGCTGCCTTGTTGTAGGGATGGCGAGACTTGAGCCTGCTTGGTGGAGCCAGTGTTATTGTGGCTTTGTGCAGGATATGCCAGTCATACTTCCGGGCTTTTCTTGCCAGGGTGAGGGTAGCTGCATCCCGTCAGAGACTGACCAGGGCGATTCCAGCAAGGATTGGCAGGTGGGACACAGGGGTGGGTTTCAGACAACCAGTTACTATCCGGAGGGCACTGTTGATGGCAGTATCTACCTTATTCACATGTGGACTTCTGCTCCAGGCAAGGGCACAGTATTCGGCTATGGGTAGGACAAGGGCTTGCGTGGATACGAGAAGGATCTGGGGGGGAAGCTCCCCAAGTTGAACCCGCCAGACGGCGGATGAGCGAGACCCTTGCTGTTACCTTGGCCTTCACTTCATCCAGGTGCTGCTCATAGGACAGTGTCTGATCTAAGCATACACCGAGGTACTTGGGGGCATGCTGGAACTCCAGGCAGTTGTTGCCAACATACACGTCCAGTTCCCTTCTTGCTTCCTGATTGTTAAGATGGTATGCTGCAGACACTGTCTTGCCCACGCTGAGCTGAAGTTGCCACTTCTGGAGGTAGTCTGCCAGGATGCCCATGTCTCGGTTGAGACAATCTTCCATCGCCTTCCATGTTGGGCGTCGAAGCATGATGGCCAAATCGTCCGCATAGCCGTACTTGGTAGATATTATATCCGGCAGGTCGTGAATGTAGATGTTGAACAACATTGGTGAAAGGACAGAGTCTTGCAGGACACCATTCTTCAGCCTTTGGAGCCTGCTGGTCTGGCCCTCACTGGTCTGTAGGATAAAGCTACGGTTCGATAGCATCTCCATGATGAACCTCACCATGTGCCAGTCAGGGATTGTCCTCAACAGTTTCAAATGTAGTCCACGGTGCCACACATGGCAGCTGTCAGGTCCAGGAATACTACTCCAGCTTTCTCATTATCCTGAAAGCTGTCTTTGATGTCCTGAGTGAGCAGGGTTACCTGATCCACTGTTGGCCTGCCTCAGTGAAAGCCGGCTTGTTCCGGTGGGAGTTGTGGGTCCACCACTGGCTCAGTGCGGCTGTGAATCAGCCTCTCCAGGATCTTATATGGGACACAGAGCAGAGAGATGGGCCTGTAGGACTTTGGCTCTTCAGCGGGTTTATTTGGCTTTGGCAAGGCTATGACGGAAGCACAACGGAAGCTTGGACCTCTGGAAGCATGCTGAGAAGAACGAGCATAGCCAGCAAGATGTTCTTTCACTTTGGTGTATGACAAACTCTGGGTGGATATTGTCTCAACCTGGTGACTTGCCCGGCTTCAGTTTGCTAATTGTTGCACTTAGTTCGGCTGCTGTGAAGTCTCCTGAGAGGTTGGCATCGACGCTGGCTGCCCTGGAGAGAGACGATACCTCATACGAGATCAGTCATGTGAAGTTGTTGTCTGCATCTGGGAAGCGGACATTTTTCAGGAGCTGGGAAGCAATGGCATCTACTGTCACTTGACACCTGCGGGGTGTTGTTTTTCTCCCTGAGAGCAGGTTGATGGTCTGCCACGCCTTCCGGCTAGAGTGGGTGAAGTCGATAGATTCCACTACTTCAGTCCACCTAGTCCTTCTGGTGTCATCCAGCTTCTGCAGTAAGGTTGTTGCTGTTGCATCCATTTCTTCCCTGGAGCTCACCTGCTGGTGTTGATGTAGCAGGCAGCTGCACTCCTCATCCCAACCCAGGATGTAGTTTTTGTTGTAGCCACGCAAGATGTTGTGCTTTGCTGCCCTTAGGAGGACTTTACAGTAAGCGGCGTATGCAGCGGCCACATCAGCTGCTTCTGGGTCCAGCAGACCAGCAGTTCTTCTTTCCATTACTGCCATAAACAACTGCCAGTTCGCCTTCCTGAAATTCCATCTCCTGACTGGTTTGCCAGCTACCGGCTGTACCAGCGATGGTACTTTGATGGATGGCCGGTGGTGTGAATGAGGGAACCTGTCCAAGACACGTCTCTCCAGTTTCAGGTCATTACTGCAGCATATGGCGAAGGCCAGGTCTGGATTGGTGTAAGAATTCCAGTGTGCAGAAAAGAAGCTTAGGGGTTCTTTTGGGTTGAAGAGCAGCAGTGCTTCAATGTTAGAAGCCCACTCACTCAGCGGTTCACCATCATGTGATTGTGTTGTAACCCCAATCTGTATGTTGGCAGTTGAAGTCACCTGCATAGATGGCGGGAGCAGGCACAGGTGGAAGTGATGATACAGTCAGTGCTGTTGGTGGGGGCTTGTATACATTCACAACAGATGTTTCTTGGATTTTGGTGACCAGCCACTCAATGTTGCAGCCAGGTGGAGAGTGGCTGGTGGCTGACCGACTTAATCCTTCCCGGACAAAGGTTGCCATTCCATGCGTCTTGCTGTGGATGGACCCAGCGAGGAGGAACTCAGGCAGCTTGAGGTTGTCATCAGAAACCCAGTGTGTCCCTTGCAGGAGAACAACTGCCACTTTATTGGAATCAGCAAGATGTCTGATGACTTCGAGTTTGGCGATGGTAAGGCCCTCGACATCGAGTTGGAACACTGACAGGCCTTGGTTTTCGACAGTGGGGGTATCTGCCCGTCCTAAGGAGGACATTCTCTGCCTTGGTCTTGACCTTGGCTTGTACCTTGGTCTGCCAGCTTGATGATTCTTCGGCAACATTAGTTTCATGAGTTGGTCTTACACCATTTCTCACTACTCACAGGGGAGGCCATGTGGAGGCTGTCGTCTTCTCTCCCCATGAATTACTTTGTAGTACCTACACACATATATCTGGCGACTTGTCCAGGCTGTACCCTGCCTCTCACCCATAGTCAGCTGGGATAGGCTCCAGCTTGTTCCTGAACATAATTATTATAACTGACACAGAGATTTGGACTTAACAAGATCCTCACTGACGCACAAAGAAGCAAGAAACTGTGGTACATCTTTTGTGGAGTCTGACCAAACGGCACAATTGGTCCAGTATACAAGAGAAACTGCCACAGTTCTGTAGCCTTCCAATGACTGACTTCAGTCAAGGATCTGGGCTTAAATTCTTTTGGTAACCTCTGTCTCATGTTAACTGGGGATTCAATTTTAATCCATGGACAAATCTATGCCCCCCCAACTTTAAAAATGGTTCCTACAGTACACCATTAAAACGAAATGTTTCTCCAGGACCATGGTGCTACATTAAACATCACAGGACTACAAATCTACATAGCGTGCATGAGTGCAGCAAGTGCAAACATTGCAGACAATAAACTAATAAATAGATTTAGGCACTGCCTAAAAGTGGAGCTTCCATCTGTTTCTGGGTTGAAGAATTTTCATATAGCCAGCATCTTGTTTTATTTCTTAACCAGCTATAACACTGGCCACTAAGTGGTGTAGGACTGGTAATTGCCAACACTGGCCACTAGGTGGTGTTTAGGAATGATAATTACTAACACTGGCCACTAGGCGGTGTGTATGACTGATAATTATTAACACTGGCCACTAGGCGGTGTGCATGACTGGTAATTACAAACACTGGCCACTAGGTGGTGTTTAGGACTGGTAATTACAAACACTGGCCACTAGGCGGTGTTTAGGACTGGTAATTACAAACACTGGCCACTAGGCGGTGTTTAGGATTGGTAAATACAAACACTGGCCACTAGGTGGTGTTTAGGAATGGTAAATAAGATAACACTGGTATGGTGGCGGGCGGCACGGTGGTGTAGTGGTTAGCGCTGTCGCCTCACAGCAAGAAGGTCCTGGGTTCGAGCCCCGGGGCCGGCGAGGGCCTTTCTGTGTGGAGTTTGCATGTTCTCCCCGTGTCCGCGTGGGTTTCCTCCGGGTGCTCCGGTTTCCCCCACAGTCCAAAGACATGCAGGTTAGGTTAACTGGTGACTCTAAATTGACCGTAGGTGTGAATGTGAGTGTGAATGGTTGTCTGTGTCTATGTGTCAGCCCTGTGATGACCTGGCGACTTGTCCAGGGTGTACCCCGCCTTTCGCCCGTAGTCAGCTGGGATAGGCTCCAGCTTGCCTGCGACCCTGTAGAAGGATAAAGCGGCTAGAGATAATGAGATGAGATGAGATGGTATGGTGGCAGGCACGCACGGGACCAAAACCATCAGAAAACAACTCGATGGATTTCTGTATGTATCCACATTCTAGGCCTATGGGGCTCCGCTTGTGCAGGCAGTACAAACAGCAAGAACAGTGCAAAAATGACAACTAGCATAAACACAGTCCAGTGTCAACCAGTACATGTCAGTGATGTACAGAAGTTTTGAGTGTGGGTTTTGAGGTAGCATATGTAAAACATTGTGTATGCAAGAAGCATTGTAAACATTGTGATAGACAAAGTGATGGTGCATTGTTTTTCACTATGCAAAGACTGCAGTAGGAGCGGTGTGTTAGTCTAAAGCAGTGATTGTAAGAATTCATCACCCATTTCCTTTACTCTGTCACACACAGACAACTCAGCTTCTTAAATCATCCAAATCACATCGCTACAATACACTCTTGAATGTGAATATATAGTCATGTTTGTCCTACAGACTGTCTTTCCAAGGGGGAGGCTTAGCTTTGCCTGTAAAATTTGTGTTGAAGACACTGACGGTGATCAAAGCATGGTAGCTGCAGGGAAACAAGTTGAAGCGTATAAAGTGAGAATTAAACTAACTCAAGAAGGAGCATCATTCAGTGAGTGGAACTCGATTCAGCTAACCAAAGTGATAAACAAACTGGTAGGTGAACTGAAGAGTGCCAAGATATGATGAAGTGGAGCACTTTTAATTGTTTGCAGAGTTACAATGGTGCTTGAAAGTTTGTGAACCCTTTAGAATTTTCTATATTTCTGCATAAATATGACCTAAAACATCAGATTTTCACACAAGTCCTAAAAGTAGATAAAGAGAACCCAGTTAAACAAATGGGACAAAAATATTATACTTGGTCATTTATTTATTGAGGAAAATGATCCAATATTACATATCTGTGAGTGGCAAAAGTATGTGAACCTTTGCTTTCAGTATCTGGTGTGCACATTTCCAGCTTTCAGTATCTGGTGACCCCCTTGTGCACATTTCCAGTAACTGTTGATCAGTCCTGCACACCGGCTTGAAGGAATTTTAGCACATTCCTCCATACAGAACAGCTTCAACTCTGGGATGCTGGTGGGTTTCCTCACATGAACTGCTTACTTCAGGTCCTTCCATAACATTTCGATTGGATTAAGGTCAGGACTTTGACTTGGCCATTCCAAAACATTAACTTTATTCTTCTTTAACCATTCTTTGGTAGAACGACTTGTGTGCTTAGGGTCATTGTCTTGCTGCATGACCCACCTTCTCTTGAGATTCAATTCATGGACAGATGTCCTGACATTTTCCTTTAGAATTCGCTGGTATAATTCAGAATTCATTGCTCCATCAATGATGGCAAGCCGTCCTGGCCCAGATGCAGCAAAACAGGCCCAAACCATGATATTATCACCATCATGTTTCACAGATGGGATAAGGTTCTTATGCTGGAATGCTGCATTTTCCTTTCTCCAAACAGAACGCTTCTCATTTAAACCAAAAAGTTCTGTTTTGGTCTCATTCCTCCACAAAACATTTTTCCAATAGCCTTCTGGCTTGTCCACATGATCTTTAGCAAACTGCAGACGAGCAGCAATGTTCTTTTTGGAGAGCAGTGGCTTTCTCCCTGCAACCCTGCCATGCACATCATTGTTGTTCAATGTTCTCCTGATGGTGGATTCATGAACATTGGCTAATGTGAGAGAGGCCTTCAGTTGCTTAGAAGTTACTCTGGGGTCCTTTATGGCCTCGCCAACTATTACACCCCTTGCTCCTGGAGTGATCTTTGTTGGTTGACCACTCCTGGGGAGGGTAACAATGGTCTTGAATTTCCTCCATTTGTACACATTCTGTCTGACTGTGGATTGGTGGAGTCCAACCTCTCTAGAGATGGTTTTGTAACCTTTTCCAGCCTGATGAGCATCAGCAACACTTTTTCTGAGGTCCTCAGAAATCTATTTTTTTTCGTGCCATGATACACTTCCACAAACGTGTTGTGAAGATCAGACTTTGATAGATCCTTGTTCTTTAAATAAAACAGGGTGCCCACTCACACCTGATTGTCATCCCACTGATTGAAAACACCTAACTAATTTCACCTTCAAATTAACTGCTAATCCTAGAGGTTCACATACTTTTGCCACTCACAGATATGTAATATTGGATCATTTTCCTCAATAAATAAATGACCAAGTATAATATTTTTGTCTCATTTGTTTAACTGGGTTCTCTTTATCTACTTTTAGGACTTGTGTGAAAATCTGATGATGTTTTAGGTCATTTATGCAGAAATATAGAAAATTCTAAAGGGTTCACAAACTTTCAAGCACCACTGTAGTACTCCGCAACGGAGGGCCATTAAACTGAATAAAATTGAGGACAAAAGAGGGCAAGGGACATTGGTCAAAGACAAGAAGTTTGTATGAGGAGTTATTTCAGGGGTACCCAAAGCTGCGTTAGTGGACCAGATTAAAAAGAATATAGTAGGGACAAAAGTGATTGAGGCGAAACAGGGAGAAGTGTGATAGTTTAGCGGTAATGATAAAAATTGTTTGGAAAAAGCTGCCAGCTACAATATATTTAGGTTATATGTGCTATGATGTTAAGCCTCATGTTCCCTGCCACTGAGGTGCTTCAAATGCCAGAAATATGGGCGCGTAGCAGCCATATGCAAAGGAAAACAGAGATGTGAAAGATGTGCAGGAGAACATCTCATTATCTCTAGCCGCTTTATCCTGTTCTACAGGGTCACAGGCAAGCTGACTACAGGCGAAAGTCAAGGTACACCCTGGACAAGTCGCCAGGTCATCACAGAGCTGACACATAGGCACAGACAACCATTCACACTCACGATCAATTTAGAGTCACCAGTTAACCTAACCTGCATGTCTTTGGACTGTGGGGGAAACCAGAGCACCCAGAGGAAACCCATGTGGACACAGGGAGAACATGCAAACTCTGCACAGAAAGGCCCTTGTCGGCCACAGGGCTCGAACCCGGCCCTTCTTGCTGTGAGGCAAGGGAGTAACTTTGATTTTGACATTGGTGGGGACACAAAAGTGATCCAAGGCAGTTACCAATATTCGTCTGTAGGTGGCAGTAAAGGACCATGGATTTGTTGTATCTAGCCTAGCCTAGTAGTAGTAGAATGAGGTCTCTGTAAAACGGTGAACGCAGCAGCCTCAGCGGCTATCACGCTGTTGATTCTGAAATGCAAGTCGCACATCTGCATGGCCATGCAGTAGCCTACATCTGACTACTTATATTCTGTAAAATCATTAGGTCTATAAATTTAACATTCATTCATCGAGGATATTATCTAACACCTGTCACCTCACAGCAAGAAGGTCCTGGGTTCGAGCCCCGTGGCCGGCGAGGGCCTTTCTGTGTGGATTTTGCATGTTCTCCCCGTGTCCGCGTGGGTTTCCTCCGGGTGCTCCGGTTTCCCCCACAGTCCAAAGACATGCAGGTTAGGTTAACTGGTGACTCTAAATTGACCGTAGGTGTGAATGTGAGTGTGAATGGTTGTCTGTGTCTATGTGTCAGCCCTGTGATGACCTGGCGACTTGTCCAGGGTGTACCCTGCCTTTCACCCGTAGTCAGCTGGGATAGGCTCCAGCTTGCCTGCGACCCTGTAGAAGGATAAAGCGGCTAGAGATAATGAGATGAGATGAGATTATCTAACACCAAGTTACATTGCTCCAGCATTCCTTTTCTCTGCAGCTATGCAGTAGCCTAGCTCTGATGCATCCTGTCATGTTGCTAAACCTGCCTAAGGAGCCGCAGCAATACTTTTATGAAGGGTTTCCATACATCAAAAGGATTTTGTTGAGTTTTTAAAGCTCGACGGAAACCCTGCACTTACATTCTTGACTTTGAAGAAGAATGAACGAATGTCTCGTTTCTTGGGAGGGGGGCCGTCATCCATGATACTCAAGTCAGCATGCGAGTCGTAGGGCAAGCATGCATGGACATCGAAGTCCAGCTCAATTTGTAGGCTGACGGAGAGTGGGGGGGGTGCGTGAGATACGGGGGTTGATGGGCGGGTAGTCATGGCTGCTGTGGGAAGTGTGCTGCTTTTACAGCAGATGGAGTGACAGCTGGGATAGCCAACCATGTAAGTTAGCGAGAAACAAGTAGCTAATCAGAGAATGAGATCTACATTAGAGGGGGGATTATTAGCAGTGTCATACATTTAACCCTTTGTGTGCCATATAATCATTGCTCAGGTTAGGACATCAGTTTTATTGATCGTGATTACACAGTAGCGGCTGAATATTGATAGGGACACGTCCCTACCCAAAATTACGCCCTAGCTGTGAGGCAACAGCGCTAACCACTACACCACCGTGCCGCCCCGAGAACATGAATATGGAAAGTGGACCCAAGTTGTGCGAATGTGGAGGGGAGCAGAGCTCAGCCTCCTGCAGATGTGCGGCCAGTAAGAGAGCAGCAGAAGTGCAAAAAGTGAAAATCTCACAAGGGAGAACATATGCAGAAGCAGTAAGGAGAGTGTCTGGTCAGACAGAGAAGCCAAAACAAAGTAACACAAAAAGCTACAAAACAAAACCATGTGAAGGCTGTGATAAAAGGATATGCTGATTGTAAGGAGAAATGACTGTGTGTTATTCAGGGTGGAGGTGGTAAACTGCTCAGCACAAACGGACAAGAAAAATGAGAAAATTAAAATAATAGTGAAGTCAGCAAAAAAATATCTTGGGGTTTGCGTTGGGAAGTAGTTGATGAAATGCTAATTAGTCCGGCAGCCAAAGGCCCAAATTTGGCTGAACCTGGCTTCGTCGGTTAAAGTTTTTTTTTTTTTTGCTGTTTGTTGTTGTCCAAGGTCTACTCATTAAGATAAGAGAGGGTGCCCGGTGATATCCCTTGGGCAATTCCGGATATTGGCCCTTTATTGTTGGATGTGCTGCAGTCATAGCCTAAATTCTGACATTTTGACATTCTTCACTTTATGTTCACCAAAGTCTATATATCATACTTATTTTTGTGTTTGTTAACATAATAGGATGAGTTTAAGGCCTGGGGGTGGGGTTCCAGCCATGGTTGGGGGTGTGGCCATGCAATTGGGGGCGGGGCTTATACCAAAAAGCCCTTTATTACTCTATTACTTTGGTTGTTAATGCGAGCCTTAAATTATTAGGCATACACTCCATTGTCATCCTTGTGTTTACTTCTGCAGGGGCATATGAGGGACACAATTAGCTAATTCAAGCCAACTTGTGTAGCTATCTTGCTAACTGTCAATCACACTGCCCCCAAAAGATCACAGCACGCATAAGCTAAGCAGAGAAACTATTTGACTGTAATCATGAAAGAGCAGTGACGTACTCACTGCTCACCAGTGAACTAGACCCATAGTTTCACAACACTGGCTAGCACACCCAACTCTCACCTAGTAAATGCTAGTCACTGATTTTTTTAAGCTAATACATTAAGCTAATAGATTGCTTATTTTAACGATACTGACTGTTGAAATAGTAATGTCCCTGGTTCCCTAGTAAAATTCAGGGCATTGTCCCCGATTATCATCTCAAAAGTCTGTTAACCTTACCCTCACCCCCACTCCAAACCACACTGCTTGTGGACTGAGAGTCATGTGCACTAGCCAGTCCACTGACTAGCACGACTTTTAAAACGTTGGGCAGTAAGGTTTCCTTAAGCTAATACATTAAGCTAATAGATTGCTTATTTTTACGATATTGACTGTTGAAATAGTAATGTTCCTGGTTCCCTAGTAAAATTCAGGGCATTGTCCCTGATTCACCCCCACTCCAAACCACACTGCTCTTCCACTGACTAGCACGACTTTTAAAACGTTGGGGAGTAAGGTTTACTTAACATTCTCCTCTGTACTAGCTGGCATCCAGTACATAAGCATATTTTTACAGACACTAAGCAATGGCAAAGGGTTTAGAGGGTTTTTTTTTTCATCTGAACTCTTAGTTCTTTCCTTAAATAGTTTTTGTGTTTTGTGTGTGTTTGCATACTGTATGTAATTATTTTACATAATTATTGCTCATTAGTGTGTGTGCATGTGTATGTGTGTGCGTGTGCATGCATGCATGCACATACATGCTTTATGTACTGTAGTTCTTGTATCAAAATTGTTAATTTTGCAAATTTATGAAAGGGTCAATTACACGTTTGACTAATTTGAATGACAGTAAAGCGTGAATACTGTACAGCCAATTTGGTTAATTGAAAATCAGTATCTTTTGCTATTCTTGTGTGTGTGTGTGTGTGTGTGTGTGTGTGTGTGTGTGTGTGTGTGTGCGCATGCTGTATATGCCATTTTGCATGCTTGATATATTGCATACTGTAGTTTTACATAGTGGATCACTGGTGTGAGTGTATATGCATGCTGTATATAGTTCTATTGCATGCTGTATATAGTTCTTTTACATAGTGGATCACTGGTGTGTGTATGCATGCTGTATATAGTTCTATTGCATGCTGTAGTTCTTTTACATAGTGGATCACTGGTGTGAGTGTATACATGCTGTATATAGTTCGTTTACATAGTGGATCACTGGTGTGAGTGTATGCATGCTGTATATAGTTCTTTTACATAGTTATTGGTCATTAGTGTGTGTGTACATGCTGTATATAGTTCTTTTGCATGCTGTATAGTTCTTACATAGATATTGATCATTATTTTGTATTAACTGTAGAGTTTATGTAATACTTGTATAAAAATCGCTAATTTGGAAAAGTTATGAAAGGGTTAATTAATCCACATTTGATGTATTTGAATGACAAATATAGAGAAAAATGTGAATACCTATCAGATACAGCCAACTTGGTGCATTTAATATCAGTATTTACACTGATATTATTTTTTTTTTGTATTTTCTTCCATTATTTGGGCATATAGGGCATTAAAGGGTTAATATATTAAATTGCCCAAGGGATATCACCGGGCACCCTCTTAAATCTTGAAGAGCTACCTCAAATCTATAAGATAAAGCAAAAAAAAAACCTTTAACCAAAAATTCCGGGTCCGACCCCATGGCTCCCGGACTAAATCCTACCGACCCGAGACTGGGCGCTTTCCAAGGGGGAGGCGCCTTCTGATCTGGGTTTGCTGTGAGTTCCGGGTGCCGAGTTATTCATTTGTAAAGCCGGATTGTGATTAATATTTAGGCGCAGAGCAGCGGGGCTTTCATTCGCCAACATAGGAATATCTGAAATATAAAATACTTGATAGTGCGGATGAAAAAGGCTTTGGATGAAGTGTCCTGATCCCCTCAGCTCCTCTCTAGACTAAACCTCGGAGTTTTCGTTTTCGGACTCACGGACGGAATTCTTAAAAAAAAAATCGGAAGGTGCCACGGTCACGAGTATAAGTACCTTCTCTTTTATTTATATGCATGTACAAAAATATATGTATTTGTGTGTGTGTGCGCGCATACACTACCGTTCAAAAGTTTGGGGTCACCCAGACAATTTAGTGTTTTCCATGAAAAGTCACACTTTTATTTCCCACCATAAGTTGTAAAATGAATAGAAAATATAGTCAAGACATTTTTCTGGCCATTTTGAGCATTTAATCGACCCCACAAATGCGATATGCTCCAGAAACTCAATCTGCTCAAAGGAAGGTCAGTTTTATAGCTTCTCTAAAGAGCTAAACTGTTTTCAGCTGTGCTAACATGATTGTACAAGGGTTTTCTAATCATCCATTAGCCTTCTGAGGCAATGAGCAAACACATTGTACCATTAGAACACTGGAGTGAGAGTTGCTGGAAATGGGCCTCTATACACCTATGGAGATATTGCACCAAAAACCAGACATTTGCAGCTAGAATAGTCATTTACCACATTAGCAATGTATAGAGTGGATTTCTGATTAGTTTAACGTGATCTTCATTGAAAAGAACAGTGCTTTTCTTTCAAAAATAAGGACATTTCAAAGTGACCCCAAACTTTTGAACGGTAGTGTATATACGAGGGTAGGTAAGTCAAAAAGTTCTAAGACAAATTGAAAAAAATCTTTTATTTATGAAAATAACAAGGCTATTTCTCTACATATTCTATACATTTAAGTCTGAACACTTCTGCAAGCGATGTTTCCATCGGAGAATTCCTTCTTTTTAGAATTCTGGGGGACGTCTTTCACACCTTTTAAAATGATAACATCTGTCTTAGAACTTTTTGACTTATGGGTTGTTTTACAATCAGGGTACGCAAGCTAAAAATCACATTTAACACATCTTCAATATCAAAAGGCTTGACTAAATAGACTTGGTTGTTTATTGCAGCCCTGTGATAGCTCTATTTACCATGCAAAAAAAAAAAAAAATTGGTGATAACGTTATTTTTGGTGAATGTATGGCAATATATGTCATATTTAGCAAAATTACTCGTGTCATTTAGAAAAAGTGCTTTTTTGACTACAGGTAGCTCCAAAAGGGATGCACTTAAATCATTCTTTATACCATAAAACAAATATTTGGTTCCATATCACTGGAAACATAGTTAAGTTTTAATGTTGAATGCCAGTAAGTTTTCAGACTATTTTGATCAAATTAGTATGTAATTGTGTCAAAAAAATGTCCTCTCCGAGACAGCTAATTTTTCAATATAAAATAACATATCTAAAATGATTATTTTCATCCTAAAATGTGGTCAAGATATTGGGACATAAATATTAGAGACAACTAACACAAAGCTTACAGCCTTATATTTAAAAGCACTATGGAAGTAGTGGATTCTCGTCTCGTCTCGTCTCGTCTTCTTCCGCTTATCCGGGACCGGGTCGCGGAGGCAGCAGTCTAAGCATGGAACCCCAAACTTCCCTTCCCCCAGACACCTCGGCCAGCTCCTCGGGAAGAACACCGAGGCGTTCCCAGGCCAGCCGAGAGACATAGTCCCTCCAGCGTGTCCTGGGTCTTCCCCGGGGCCTCCTCCCGGGGGGACATGCCTGGAACACCTCCCCAGGGAGGCGTCCAGGAGGCATCCGAAAAAGATGCCCGAGCCACCTCAGCTGGTTCCTCTCGATGTGGAGGAGCAGCGGCTCTACTCCGAGCTCCTCCCGAGTGACTGTGCTCCTCACCCTATCTCTAAGGGAGCGCCCAGCCACCCTGCGAAGGAAACTCATTTCAGCCGCTTGTATCCGCGATCTTGTTCTTTCTGTCATTACCCAAAGCTCATGACCATAGGTGAGAGTCGGAACGTAGATCGACCGGTAAATTGAGAGCTTCGCCTTTTGGCTCAGCTCCTTCTTCACCACGACGGACCGGTAAAGCGACCGCATCACTGCGGAGGCTGCACCGATCCGCCTGTCGATCTCACGCTCCATCCTTCCCTCACTCGTGAACAAGATCCCAAGATACTTAAACTCCTCCACTTGAGGCAGGACTTCTCCACCAACCTGGAGAGGGCAAGCCACCCTTTTCCGGTCGAGAACCATGGCCTCGGACTTGGAGGTGCTGATTCTCATCCCAGCCGCTTCACACTCGACTGCAAACCGCCCCAGTGCATGCTGAAGGTCCTGGTTTGAAGTAGCCAACAGGACAACATCATCCGCAAAAAGCAGAGATGAAATCCTGTGGTTCCCAAACAGGATTCCTTCCGGCCCCTGGCTGCGCCTAGAAATTCTGTCCATAAAAATTATGAACAGAACCGGTGACAAAGGGCAGCCCTGCCGGAGTCCAACATGCACTGGGAACAGGTCTGACTTACTGCCGGCAATGCGAACCAGACTCCTGCTCCGTTCGTACAGGGACCGGACGGCCCTTAGCAAAGAGCCCCGAACCCCATACTCCTGAAGCACCCCCCACAGAATACCACGGGGGACACGGTCGAATGCCTTCTCCAGATCCACAAAGCACATGTGGACTGGTTGGGCAAACTCCCATGAACCCTCGAGCACCCTATGAAGGGTATAGAGCTGGTCCAGTGTTCCGCGACCAGGACGAAAACCGCATTGTTCCTCCTGGATCCGAGGTTCGACTATTGGTCGAATTCTCCTCTCCAGTACCCTGGAGTAAACTTTCCCTGGGAGGCTGAGAAGTGTGATTCCCCTATAATTGGAGCACACTCTCCGGTCCCCTTTCTTAAAAAGAGGGACCACCACCCCAGTCTGCCACTCCAGAGGCACTGTCCCCGACCGCCACGCGATGTTGCAGAGGCGTGTCAACCAAGACAGCCCCACAACATCCAGAGACTTGAGATACTCAGGGCGGATCTCATCCACCCCCGGTGCCTTGCCACCGAGGAGCTTGCAAACCACCTCAGTGACTTCGGCTTGGGTAATGGACGAGTCCACCTCTGAGTCATCAGCCTCAGTCTCCTCAGTGGAAGACATGACGGTGGGATTGAGGAGATCCTCAAAGTATTCCTTCCACCGCCCGACAATGTCCCCAGTCGAGGTCAACAGCTCCCCACCCGCACTGTAAACAGTGTTGGCAGAGTACTGCTTCCCCCTCCTGAGGCGCCGGACGGTTTGCCAGAATTTCTTCGAGGCCGACCGAAAGTCCTTCTCCATGGCCTCCCCGAACTCCTCCCAGTTCCGAGTTTTTGCCTCCACAACTGCCCGAGCTGCAGGACGCCTGGCCTGCCGATACCCGTCGGCTGCCTCAGGAGTCCCGGAGGTCAACATGGCCCGATAGGACTCCTTCTTCAGCTTGACGGCATCCCTTACTTCCGGTGTCCACCACCGGGTTCGGGGATTGCCGCCACGACAGGCACCGGAGACCTTGCGGCCACAGCTCCGAACAGCTGCGTCCACAATGGAGGTAGAGAACATGGTCCACTCAGACTCAATGTCCCCCGCCTCCCTCGGAAGATGGGAAAAGCTCTCCCGGAGGTGGGAGTTAAAGACCTCCCCAACAGAGTGCTCGGCCAGACGTTCCCAGCAGACCCTCACCATACGTTTGGGCCTGCCAGGTCTGTCCAGCTTCCTCCTCCGCCAGCGGATCCAACTCACCACCAGGTGGTGATCAGTTGACAGCTCAGCCCCTCTCTTCACCCGAGTGTCCAAGACATAGGGCCGGAGATCAGATGAAACGACTACAAAGTCGATCATCGACTTCCGACCTAAGGTGTCCTGGTGCCACGTGCACTTATGGACACCCCTATGCTCGAACATGGTGTTCGTTATGGACAAACCGTGACTAGCACAGAAGTCCAATAACAAAACACCACTCGGGTTCAGATCGGGGAGGCCGTTCCTCCCAACCACGCCCCTCCAGGTGTCACTGTCGTCGCCCACGTGAGCATTGAAGTCCCCCAGTAGCACAATGGAGTCCCCAGTCTGAGCACCCCTCAGTACCTCTCCCAGGGACTCCAAGAAGGCCGGATACTCTATACTGCTATTTGGCCCGTAGGCACAAACAATAGCAAGAGCCCTCTCCCCAATCCGAAGGCGCAGAGAGGCGACCCTCTCGTTCACTGGGGTAAACTCCAACACATGGCGGCTGAGCCCCTCCTAGAACTGCCACCTTATTGTGGTGGAGGGGTTTGTGTGCTTGAATGATCCTAGGAGCTATGTTGTCGGGGGCATTATGCCCCTGGTAGGGTTTCCCAAGGCAGACAGGTCCTAGGTGACAGGCCAGACCAAGAGCAGTTCACCAAAAACCCCCTATGGAGAAAAAATCCAGGACCGTGACGTCGCCCGGTAGGACGCAGCCGGGGCCCCACCCTGGAGCCAGGCCCGGGGTTGGGGCTCGTATGCGAGCGCTTGGTGGCCGGGCCTTTGCCCATGGGGCCCGGCCGGGCTCAGCCCGAAGAGGTGACGTGGGCCCGACCTCCTGTGGGTTCACCACCCACAGAGGTAGCAGTAGGGGTTTGGTGCAATGTGGATTGGGTGGCAGTCGAAGGCAGGGGCCTCGACGACCTGATCCCCGGACACAGCGGCTGGCTGTTGGGACATGGAATGTCACTTCGCTGGGGGGGAAGGAGCCTGAGCTTGTGCGGGAGGTTGAGAGGTACCGGCTAGAGATAGTCGGGCTCACCTTCACGCATAGCTTGGGCTCTGGAACCCAGCTTCTCGAGAGGAGCTGGACTTTCCACTTCTCTGGAGTCGCCCATGGTGAGCGGCGGCGGGCTGGTGTGGGCTTGCTTATAGCTCCCCAGCTCAGCCGCCATGTGTAGTGGATTCTGAATTGTCAAAAAAAGTCCTCTCCGAGAATCACTTCATTTGTTTCTCCCAGCCCTGCTTAAAGTGCTGATGACACGTTTTTGACATCTTTGGCGATGTTTTATAACATAAAAAGTAATTCCCGATGATCCATATATTAATTCACGAAGGCGTCTATTTTACAAGTTATGATAAAAAACGCGGCTATTTGGGCAAATTTGACGGAGCTGCAGCACCCAGGAGACGAAAGAGGAGGAGGAGCCATATGACGTCAGCGAAAGAATCTTCCTCCTAACTTACCAGTTTGTTGTTGATGCGACAGGTGTTCAGTTTATCATTATTAGTATTATTATTATACATTTTATATATATATATATATATATATATATATATATATAAAATTAGTTTTATTATGCCTTCGCATTGTGTTGCCGGCTTTTGCTCCAAAACCCACAAGGATGGGGTAAGTTTATTCAAGTTTCCCAGAGGTCCCGAGCTGCATGCGAAGTGGGTGAAGCAAGTCAGGCACACTCGTGACAAGTGGGAGCCCTCACCAACATCCGTCCTGTGCTCTGAACACTTCGATTTGGATTGTTTTGACACCCTTCCCAGCTTTTAAAGAATCTCTTGGGTGTTCAGTTCAGCACAAACGTGTGTTGCTACCATCAGCAGTGCCTACAGTATTCTGGAGGGGGTCTACTAGTAGCTATGCCGGATCCAGCAGTCGCCTGGGACAAGGTGACTCCTCCAAAGACAGTCCTCCTGTCAGAACATGTGTTGAGAAACGACATAAGATAAAGGTACGTAGAGCTATAGAGTGCTCTGACATGATGCTAAAAATAGTAACACTGCGGTCTGCGCGGCCATCTTGGAAGTGACTCGCTCCAGAGCGCTCATAGAGTACACATCATAGAGTACACATTCATGATAATCATAAATGTAATCATAAAGTCGGCGTGATATCAGTCATGTATTTGCTTGTGAAAGCTTGCGGCTTTCATGTAACTGCCGCCTAGCAATGAGAAGCAAAGGGTAAAGAGGGTAGGCTATCATAGATTCTATTCGGAAGAGATCAATACATGATTGCTTAAAAATTAGGTATTTTAACAATTTGCATCTGTTTTGTGATTATCGTGACACTTGTGTGTTATATAGAACTGTATGTCTTATCAGCACATCGAGGATCTTCCACCGGAGGCTTTAGCAAGTACTCGTAGCAACACTACACTTTACCCTTTGCCATGCGTTGTTAGGGAACGGTAGCAAGTACCCCGATGACCGACTTCAAGAATATGTAGAAAAAATTTAGAAATTATACTTTCCAAAAGTCATTTGAGCTTAGTGTATTGCATTTCCATTTATATTGTAGGTTCTTGCTGATGTTTTTGCGGAGTATGACGCAGCTGCTGAATCAGAAGCTGCAGAGTTTGTATGTACTAGTTGTGAACATTCACATTATTATCAATCTCATTTATTTAAAATCAGATAAAATCATGCCATCATGATCACTGCTTAAAGTACCAGTATTTGGTTGTTCTTTTGTTCAGAACTGTGATGCCAGCTGCCAAGTAGACCGGCGTTTTCATGCGCCATTTCCATTGAGTAGAACAGCCAGTGAACCACAGCGTGTTCTTCCGCTGATGTCACAGCATGGCCGCGAGCCACGGACCCAGTTTTCTTGCACTGTGCAATTAAAAGTTGGATATTCGCGTAACAACAGCTTCTTTTCACATAATTATAACAGAAATCTAACATGTTTGCCATGTTGTATAGTTTATTTAAGAAATTGCATAGAGTCATGTTCGTGTCATCAGCCCTTTAATCTTGTTATAATACAAACTATTACACATGCCTATGTTCATATGTGTATTAATTTCCAAAAGTGCAGATTTGATAGTTTTTGTTTTTGTTTTTTTTTTAATTTTGGACCCCTGTGACACAAACTTTGTACCCTGATTGTAAAACAACCCTTATCCTCGCGTGTGTGTGTGTACACATACATACATATATACACACCAAGGGAGTAACTTTGATTTTGACATTGGTGGGGACACAAAAGTGATCCAAGGCAGTTACCAATATTCGTCTGTAGGTGGCAGTAAAGGACCATGGATTTGTTGTATCTAGCCTAGTAGTAGTAGTAGACCATAAGGTGAACCCCGTTTTCGTTTTAGGTCGCTCCAACGTCTCTGAACCACATGCTCTTTAGCTGATAAAAAGGACCAAGTTATGTTACACTTATAGCAAACTTTCCGCGTCACAGAATCACACTCGTTTTTTTAAATCGAGACATTTTCTGAAGAACTATTTTCCTCAGAGCATTGACTTCACGAGACACCACTTGACCGCGCTAAACCAATTGCGTAGCCGATTTACGACAACAAACTGGAAAAATGACAGCCTGCTTGTTGTTGTCACATGTAACCAACATAAAGGAATCTCCCAAAATATCCTTCTAAAGTGAGCCAAATTGATTCTTAACAGTGTATTTGTATTGTATTGTTTATTTTTGAATAGGGACAGATACAAAGACATAGATATCTGGAACAGTTATCTGATGTATGCATCACAGTATTTGTAGCCAAAGCTAATTCACAACACTTGTCCCTAGTTGGGCTTTTAATTAAACAAAACAAAAAGAGAAAAAATGAATATTTAAAATCTATGAGAAAAAATATATATACATAAAAATAAAATAAAATAAGAAATAATGGTCATAATAATAACAAAATTAAAAATAACAATAGCAATAGTAAAAATAAAAAGACAAATAGCAAGCTAAGTATCTAAACTAGTGATTCAAACTAAATATGAGAGCAGAATTGCTGTTGAACTAGCCATTGTTTTGTTTGTTTTTTGAAGGAGAGAAGTGTAGCTATGGATTTTAAACTGTCTGGTAGAGAATTCCATAATTGTGTTCCTTTTATTGAAAAAGAGGTTTGTGCAAATGAAGTTCTACGGAATGGAACAGTGCAATTGCCTTTTGACATTGCTCGGGTGGTGGATCTAGTACCACTTTGCAGTCTTGTTATTGACTCACAGAGCAGTTGAGGAGCAGTATTATTGAGGCATTTAAAAACCAATTTAACTGTGTATAATGAAATAAAATTAGTAAAACTGAGAATCTTATATTTGTTTAAAATTTGGCAATGATGATGCCTTATTCTTTTCTTGTCTAAAACTTTGAGGGTTTGGTTATAGAGGCATTCTATGCATTTTATTGTTGTCTGGTGAGCCTGAGACCATGTGGTCAAACCGTAAGATATATGTGAGAAAATCATAGAATTCATAAGTGCTTTATTTATAGCACGAAGAACATTGATGCAAGTGGATGATAAAGGCAGACATTTCATGTTGTCATTTTGATCAATAAATGGAAATAATTCTAATTATCAATGATAATGATCATTCATGTATTTCTAAAGTGGGCCAAATGGATTCTAAATAGTGCTTTATTTATAGCACGAAGAACAATGATGCAAGTGACCTTTCATGTTGTCATTTTGATCAATAAATGGAAACAATTTAATTATCAGTGATAACCATTCATGTATTTCTAAAGTGGGCTAAATGGATTCCAAACAGTGCTATTCCTCACTGTCAGTGTCAGGGCAGTTATCATCTTCTTTCTCTTCTGTTTCCTTTGTGTTTGAACAGCTAGAACACCTGCACAAGTCTGTACAAAAGAAAAGATAAAAGGATGGATAGATAGGCAGACAAACAGTCAGACTTCATTTTTCCTGGTGGACTGGTATTCAGTGGCATATTAACATCAAAGCACACAGACATACTATGACATCCATACAAACATACACACTACCCTATTAAAGTCAAAGTGTACTTTATTGTCAAAAATCTTTGCAACAGGGTCATTCCGTGCCAACTCACCTAAATTTCAGGAACTCCCCCACATCACCGTCTCAGATTTTACTCAAAAAATTCTCTAATCAAGAATCATATGTTTGTACCACACATGCAAAATATTAGCCCCCAATTATGTTGTAGTTTTGGAACTACAGGCCTTTGAAATATTGATGTCAAAACACCACGTCGAAATTGGCTCTTTCCCCAACTTCAGAGACCCATAACTTTTTATTGCAGCTATCTAGAAAGTTGTGTGTGCAGATTCTTACTGAATGATACCCACTCTTTTCAAATCTGTTGCCAGAAAGCCTCTGAAGGACATACTTTTTGCATAATAGGAAGCCAAAAATGGCATTTTGGCCAAAATCGCTTAAAATTCATTAAAACTCAAAGGGGCCTAGTAGAAATATGAAACTAGTTAGATTTTTTTCCTCACTACATAGTAATTGTAGGGTTGTTATCTGTTCACAGAAACATATTTTGCGATGAAAATTATATTCCTGAATTTTTAAAAAATTTTTTAACATCTTACGTCCTTTCCGAGGGGGCTAAAATAGGGCATTTTTGCCATCTTATTTGTTAATGTGGCTAGGGGTTTAGGATCTTCTAGTTTTTTGTGAAGATGCTCTCATATAAGATGTAACTACTCCCTGATTTTTTTTAACAAACGCCCCTTGCTTCATATTTTAATAATTTTTTTTGTACATGGACAGTTTCATCATTTTTCACTTTTTTCCACATTCAGAACTCTGTAACTCTAAATTGGAAGATTCCTACTAGCAGCTATTTCAGATTTACATACACTGACACACAAATGTTCATATTTTAGTAGTTGTATGCCCAAGAAATTCATATTTTTCTTTCTATTGGGACCTAAAAACAGCTATTTGGCCAAAAATGACAAAAACGCTGGGCAGCTTTTAATAAACAAGGGAATAATAAAGGGGTGTTTTGCACACAAATTAAGGCTTATAAGAACCTAATCTAGGCATACACATTTCCTGAACAACTTTTTCTGTATTGTATATTATTTTTTGCAATTAGAAAATTTTAGGTATAATTGCAATTTTTGTTGAATATCCTTGGAAAATATAGAAAAATAACAACAAAATTCTGGAGTAGTATTTTTTATATACTTCAAGGTTGTGTAAGCACAAAACATTTAGCAATGAGGTTTTATTTACATATTAACACATTCAATGATCCATGATCATGATGTTGAAAAACATCACAAGATTTGTACATAATTTAAAGTCAAATATGGGCATCCGTGATAATGGGTAATTCATTCACAGGCAGTACAGTTTCATGTGATGTGCTAAGACACTCATAAACTGTCATCTAGTAGTACATAAGTTAAAACTTAAGTCTTTCACAAGTTTGAAGTCATCCTCTGTTAGTTGGTAATGGCGTCCCCCACTTTTTATGTTTGGGGCCTCTACCACACAAAGGACATGAAGCAAAGGCACCCAACATTCATCTTTCCTGCTTTGTGGTGGCCATGAGAATGTGTTGCCTCGTCCTTGTCTCATGAAATTGACATACACATCATTTTCTTCTTCATTTCTGGTGACAATATTTCCAATGTACCATTTTCTGTCATAAACACAGGCAATATATTTGCCTGGCTGGTACATATTTGGTGCAGATTGGGACATTTGGCTTGGGGCCTGTAACTGGGACTGTAAAACTGGTGTGGTTTCAGGTCCTATGTCCACTACCGATGATGGTACCACATCAGAAGAAACCCTTCTCATCTCCAGCTGAGTGGGTGCAATTGGGCAGAAGCTGTGATGAGATCTTGTTCCAGGAAAGGTTGAAACATTTTTGAAACGCTGTTCCAACTTGTATGCCACAGCATTGTGAAGAATTTCTTCTGCAGAGACAAAGAAAAACTTGATTCCCATGATATTCTGGTCAGCCCATTTATACATTGCTTCAGCTGTGAGAATTTGGTTATGGTCAGCTGCTTGCAAACTAGCCCTTGCAACAAGTCGTTTCACTGTGCCCCCAATACCGTCACACGGACTTTTTCCGTGGCTGGTGGCAAAAAAATGCCACTCAGCCTCCAAGTTGAAGTCATTCTGATGGTGCAAGATGACAGTTTATGAGTGTCTTAGCACATCACATGAAACTGCACTGCCTGTGAATGAATTACCCATTATCACGGATGCCCATATTTGACTTTAAATTGTGTACAAATCTTGTGATGTTTTTCAACATCATGATCATGGATCATTGAATGTGTTAATATGTAAATAAAACCTCATTGCTAAATGTTTTGTGCTTACACAACCTTGAAGTATATAAAAAATACTACTCCAGAATTTTGTTGTTATTTTTCTATATTTTCCAAGGATATTCAACAAAAATTGCAATTATACCTAAAATTTTCTAATTGCAAAAAATAATATACAATACAGAAAAAGTTGTTCAGGAAATGTGTATGCCTAGATTAGGTTCTTATAAGCCTTAATTTGTGTGCAAAACACCCCTTTATTATTCCCTTGTTTATTAAAAGCTGCCCAGCATTTTTGTCATTTTTGGCCAAATAGCTGTTTTTAG
Source organism: Neoarius graeffei (assembly GCF_027579695.1). Lineage (NCBI taxonomy): Eukaryota > Metazoa > Chordata > Actinopteri > Siluriformes > Ariidae > Neoarius > Neoarius graeffei. The sequence goes on from NC_083571.1 coordinate 84,742,401, forward strand.
GTCCCAATAGAAAGAAAAATATGAATTTCTTGGGCATACAACTACTAAAATATGAAAATTTGTGTGTCAGTGTATGTAAATCTGAAATAGCTGCTAGTAGGAATCTTCCAATTTAGAGTTACAGAGTTCTGAATGTGGAAAAAAGTGAAAAATGATGAAACTGTCCATGTACAAAAAAAATTATTAAAATATGAAGCAAGGGGCGTTTGTTAAAAAAAAATCAGGGAGTAGTTACATCTTATATGAGAGCATCTTCACAAAAAATTTGAAGATCCTAAACCCCTAGCCACATGACCAAATAAGATGGCGAAAATGCCCTATTTTAGCCCCCTCGGAAAGGACGTAAGATGTTAAAATTTTTTTTGTAAATTCAGGAATTGAAATTTCATGGCAAAATATGTTTCTGTGAACAGATAACAACCCTACAAATACTATGTAGTGAGGAAAAAAATCTAACTAGCTTCATATTTCTACTATGCCCCCTAGAGTTTTAATGAATTTTATGTGATTTTGGCCAAAACGTCATTTTTGGCTTCCCATTATGCAAAACGTATGTCCTTCAGAGGCTTTCTGACAACAGATTTGAAAAGAGTGGGTATCATTCAGTAAGAATCTGTACACACAACTGTCTAGATAGCTGCAATAAAAAGTTATGGGTCTCTGAAGTTGGGGAAAGAGCCATTTCGTCATGTGGTATTTTGACATCAAAATTTCAAAGGCCAGTAGTTCCAAAACTACAATGAATTGGGAGCTAATATTTTGCATGTGTGGTACAAACATATGATTCTTGATTATAGAATTTTTTGAGCAAAATCTGAGACGGTGATGTGGGGACCCTTAGGTGAGTTGGCACGGAATGACCCAACAGGCATTAAGACAGAGGGGGGGGCAGTCCTTAACTCAAACACTGCATTTTGGTCATTTATAGCACAAAGAACAATGATGCAAGTGGGTGATAAGGTAGATCTTTTCATGTTGTCATTTTTATCAATAAATGGAAATAATTCTAATTATCAATGATAAGGAACATTCAGGTATTCATTTGTTCATTTATTCACTCACAACTATATACAACACACAAAAACAATCATAACTATACATTGACTGGCATAAACTTATATACATATATAAATAAACATCATAATAAAATGAATGATAATGATATCAATGGAATAGAATAGAGGTAAAAACCACATGACATGCTATTCCTCACTGTCAGTGTCAGGGCAGTTATCATCTTCTTTCTCTTCTGTTTCCTTTGTGTTCGAACAGCTAGAACACCTGCACAAGTCTGTACAAAAGAAAAGATAAAAGGATGGATAGATAGGCAGACAAACAGTCAGACTTCATTTTTCCTGGTGGACTGGTATTCAGTGGCATATTAACATCAAAGCACACAGACATACTATGACATCCATACAAACATACACACTACCCTATTAAAGTCAAAGTGTACTTTATTGTCAAAAATCTTTGCAACAGGCATTAAGACAGAGGGGGGCGCAGTCCTTAACTCAAACACTGCATTTTGGTCATTTATGGTATTGGAATATTATAGGCATGGGGAAGTTATGTATTGGAATGTTATTTTACTCACACCCACACACATACACAACACATTATAGTTCACACACACACACACACGCACACCAGCAAAAGTACAACCAATAGACATCTTTCCATATTCATACAGCCATCCATACATCTGTACGTCAATGTACTATAAATCCACACATGCATTCAAATTAGACAAATGCAAGGAGATTGTGTGCAGTCAGTAGCAGTGTAGATAGTCATTCAACTACTCTCTCTCTCTGTGTGTGTGTGTGTGTGTGCTGGGAGATGGGATGCATTTGCATAGACTACCTACTGTGTAGTGGGGGATGAGGGTGAGATGCCTTTTAGCTTACCTGCGGTTAAAGTCTGTGTCTTTGACAAAGCTTCTTTTTGTCGTCTGCCAGTCTTGACGGCATATTTGCAGGTTTTCTTGCATATTATACAGATGGCAGGAAGGACGGGGCCAGAGCTTGAGATGGGCAGGCTTGATCTGGAACAAAGTTTCCTTGTCGGAGTCGTGCCAGTCACTGTTGCAGGGATAGCCTCGCTGGTCTGGGGGTCTTGTTTATTATCTCCCCGCTCTTTCTCTTGCACGAGACGCCTTTTTGCTCTTTCAATTTCGCACTCGTCAATGAACCTCCGGTAACATGTGGGATGGAAAGCCGCGTCTTCGGGAATTTTATCAAAATCCAAGTCAAGACAGTGTTTGTAATGTTCGGATACGTCTCTGCACTCACACTCAACTCCAGCCACTGCCGAAGGCTGTTTCGGTAAGTATTCCACCGTATGCTGGTGAAATTCTGTGTTTTTTCATGCTTCACAGAAGATATGTGCATATAAGTCTTACGTGTCGAAGATTTAGTTTTTTCAACAGTTTCGGACGAGTTTTCTTCTTCATCGGTACTGCTGGATGATAGCACTGCTACTCCGGTGGCTGCCATGCTGCTTCTGTTTACCTAGCACAGCTGGTAGCTACCAGCTACCCGATTCATCCAGTCTGATGACGTTTCAACCGTGGCACCTCTCGCGAGCCAAAGTGTTATTACGCCTGCCGAATATGTACATACGCCTTGGAGATACTAGTTCTTCATTAAATGTTGCGATTTAAGAAATGAGCGCGATTCTGTGACGCGAACTGTTTTGTTGTAATCTTACCACAACTCGTTCTTTTTTATGAACTGAAGCGTGTGCGGTTCGGAGAGGTCGGAGCGGGATCCCTTTTCGGAAGGACTTTTCGAGGTTCACCTTACAGCCTATAGAAAGAGGTCTCTGTAAAACGGTGAACGCAGCAGACTTGGCAGCAGACTCCGCAGCTGTCACACTGTTGATTCTGAAATGCAAGTCGCACATCTGCATGGCCATGCAATAGCCTACATCTGACTACTTACATTCTGTAAAACCATTAGGTCTATAAATTTAACATTCATTCATCAAGGATATTATCTAACACCAAGTTACATTGCTCCAGCATTCCTTTTCTCTGCAGCTATGCAGTAGCCTAGCTCTGATGCGTCCTGTCACGTTGCTAAACCTGCCTAAGGAGCCGCAGCAATACTTTTTATGAAGGGTTTCCATACATCAAAAGGATTTTGTTGAGTTTTTAAAGCTCGACGGAAACCCTGCACTTACATTCTTGACTTTGAAGAAGAATGTACCGTTTCTTGGGAGGGGGGCCGTCATCCACGATACTCAAGTCAGCATGCGAGTCGTAGGGGAAGCATGCATGGACATCGAAGTCCAGCTCAATTTGTAGGCTGACGGAGAGTGGGGGGTGCGTGGGGTAGGTCAGGTGTGTACGTGTGAGATACGGGGGGTTGATGGGCGGGTAGTCATGGCTGCTGTGGGAAGTGTGCTGCTTTTACAGCATATGGAGTGACAGCTGGGATAGCCAACTATGTAAGTTAGCGAGAAACAGGTAGCTAATCAGAGAATGATATCTACATTAGAGGGGGGATTATTAGCAGTGTCATACATTTAACCCTTTGTGTGCCATATAATCATTGCTCAGGTTAGGACATCGGTTTTATTGATCGTGATTACACAGTAGCGGCTGAATATTGATAGGGACACGTCCCTAGCGTCCCTACCCAAAATTACACCCTAGATACACACACACACACACCCTGGACAAGTCGGGATAGGCTCCAGCTTGCCTGCGACCCTGTAGAACAGGATAAAGCGGCTACAGATAATGAGAATGAATATATATATATATATATATATATATATATATATATATATATATATATATATATATATATATACATATAGGAGAGCATGTAACAAGTGCACATAAGTGTTCAAAGGATGTAAAATCACCAAGTGAGGACTGTTTACATTGCGATCCCTCCACCTTTCCCATGTCGGGTAGCACTCATGAAATTAAAATTTGGGGGAGCTGCTTCAATAAGGGTGGTAGCACTCTTTGCTTGATCCAGCCATGTTACAGGTAGAAGCAAAAAATCAAGACTGTGTTTGCAAATAAGATCATTAATTAAAAATGACTTGTTTGAAAGTGATCTAATGTTCAGAAGAGCTAGCTTTACAGAAAGTCTAGAAGTAATATCCGCTTGGGCACTCTGATGTTGTTTTGAAATATAATACACACACACACACACATATAGATAGATAGATAGATAGATAGATAGATAGATAGATAGATAGATAGATAGATAGATAGATAGATAGATAGATAGATAGATATAAAATTAGTGGAAGTCAACTTCTGACCGAGTAGGACCATTTCTTGTACTCATAAACTTTTGGAGCATCTTAAAGATTATTTTCTTGTCGCTGATGTTGCCTCCCATGGCTTTTGAGACCTGCAAGAGTCTTGCAGTTCTTTCCACATTGCTGACATGTCAATCTTCCTGTAGCAGCTTGCCTTTCCGGATGTTGACTTTGATGATGACGCTTGAGTCCGCTGGCTGATCGACACACTTTATGGCAGATCGTGCATGTATGATAATGTATGGTGTCTGAGCACGCGGTAACTCCACTGGGAGTGAAGGACCCCTAGTTCTCATCAGAACATTCTTCTTGGAGAGGGAAACTCGTAGATAAAACCTGAGGTTCAGTTGGTTGCTGGTTGTCTCAACCTCTGTTGTGCCACTGGTGTCAAACTGACTGTACTAAGAAGTGGGTTTAGTGATGTGCAACACTTTATCCACTCAAAACAAACTCACACACAGGAATTTCTTGGACTCTTAGAACTAATATATATATATATATATATATATATAGATAGATAGATAGATAGATAGATTAGATACAACTTTATTGATCCCTTTGGGCGGGTTCCCTCAGGGAAATTAAGATTCCAGCAGCATCATTACAGATAAACAGAGAAAAGAAATAGAGAAAAACTTCTAGATAAATTAAGTATTTACATATACAAATATAAAAAGAATAAGATATGGGGAAGAGAGGAAGGGGGGAGAGAGAGGAGGAAAAAAGGGAAAGGGGGCAGCAGGAGAGATATCTCATCTCATCTCATTATCTCTAGCCGCTTTATCCTTCTACAGGGTCGCAGGCAAGCTGGAGCCTATCCCAGCTGACTACGGGCGAAAGGCGGGGTACACCCTGGACAAGTCGCCAGGTCATCACAGGGCTGACACACAGACACAGACAACCATTCACACTCACATTCACACCTACGGTCAATTTTAGAGTCACCAGTTAACCTAACCTGCATGTCTTTGGACTGTGGGGGAAACCGGAGCACCCGGAGGAAACCCACGCGGACACGGGGAGAACATGCAAACTCCACACAGAAAGGCCCTCGCCGGCCCCGGGGCTCGAACCCAGGACCTTCTTGCTGTGAGGCGACAGCGCTAACCACTACACCACCGTGCCGCCCCAGGAGAGATATTGCACTTTATATTGCACATTGTCCGGTATTGCTTATTGTTAGGCTAGGCTACTGCTCCTTCCCGTCCTCTGTCCTCCTGTTACACCCCCCCCCAGAGAGGAGCTGTACAGTCTGATGGCGTGAGGGACAAAGGAGTTTTTGAGTCTGTTCGTCCTGCACTTGGGAAGGAGCATTCTGTCACTGAACAGGCTCCTCTGGTTGCTCATGATGGTGTGCAGAGGGTGACTGGCATCGTCCATGATGTTCAATAGTTTGTCCATAGACCTCTTCTCTGCCACCGTCACCAGAGAGTCCAGCTTCATGCCGACCATAGAGCCGGCCCGCCTGATCAGTTTGTCCAGCCTGGATGTGTCCTTCTTGGATGTGCTGCCCCCCCAGCACACCACGGTGTAAAACAGGACACTGGCGACCACAGACTGATCGAACATCCACAGGAGTTTCCTGCAGATGTTAAAGGACTGCAGCCTCCTAAAGAAGTATAGCCTACTCTGTCCCTTCCTGCATAAGTGATTGGTGTTGCAAGTCCAGTCCATATATACATACATATACATGAAGATAAGTCAAAAAGTTCTAAGACAGATGTTATTATTTCAAAAAGTGTGAAAGACCTCCCCCAGAATTCTAAAAAGAAGGAATTCTCCAATGGAACCATCGCTTGCAGAAGTGTTCAGACTTAAATGGAGTATATGTAGAGAAATAGCCTTATTTTCATAAATAAAGATTTTTTTCAAATTGTCTTAGAACTTTTTGACTTACCCTTGTATATATGTGTGTGTGTGTGTGTGTGTGTGTGTGTATAATATATATATCACACACACACACAGTCATGTGAAAAAGAAAGTACACCCTCTTCCAGTGACATGGTTTTACCAATCAAGCCATAACACTCTCATATATATATATATATATATATATATATATATATATATATATGAGAGAGAGAGAGAGAGATATTCCACGCTTATGGGTACTGAAATGGGGACATGAACTTTATTTTTAAAAATTCACCTAAAACCATTTCTTTTTTTACCATCAGGTCACAAAACATGTAATCTTTAATGAATGATATGTTAAAAGATAACTTTAATTTTCTGGAATGAACAAGTTGGTGACATTTTGCAACATCAATCTTTTTCTATTCTTCAACAATGGGTCATTCCGTGCCAACTCACCTAAATTTCAGGAACTCCCCCACATCACCGTCTCAGATTTTACTCAAAAAATTCTCTAATCAAGAATCATATGTTTGTACCACACATGCAAAATATTAGCCCCCAATTATGTTGTAGTTTTGGAACTACAGGCCTTTGAAATATTGATGTCAAAACACCACGTCGAAATTGGCTCTTTCCCCAACTTCAGAGACCCATAACTTTTTATTGCAGCTATCTAGAAAGTTGTGTGTGCAGATTCTTACTGAATGATACCCACTCTTTTCAAATCTGTTGCCAGAAAGCCTCTGAAGGACATACTTTTTGCATAATAGGAAGCCAAAAATGGCATTTTGGCCAAAATCGCTTAAAATTCATTAAAACTCAAAGGGGCCTAGTAGAAATATGAAACTAGTTAGATTTTTTTCCTCACTACATAGTAATTGTAGGGTTGTTATCTGTTCACAGAAACATATTTTGCGATGAAAATTATATTCCTGAATTTTTAAAAAAATTTTTAACATCTTACGTCCTTTCCGAGGGGGCTAAAATAGGGCATTTTTGCCATCTTATTTGTTGATGTGGCTAGGGGTTTAGGATCTTCTAGTTTTTTGTGAAGATGCTCTCATATAAGATGTAACTACTCCCTGATTTTTTTTAACAAACGCCCCTTGCTTCATATTTTAATAATTTTTTTTGTACATGGACAGTTTCATCATTTTTCACTTTTTTCCACATTCAGAACTCTGTAACTCTAAATTGGAAGATTCCTACTAGCAGCTATTTCAGATTTACATACACTGACACACAAATTTTCATATTTTAGTAGTTGTATGCCCAAGAAATTCATATTTTTCTTTCTATTGGGACCTAAAAACAGCTATTTGGCCAAAAATGACAAAAACGCTGGGCAGCTTTTAATAAACAAGGGAATAATAAAGGGGTGTTTTGCACACAAATTAAGGCTTATAAGAACCTAATCTAGGCATACACATTTCCTGAACAACTTTTTCTGTATTGTATATTATTTTTTGCAATTAGAAAATTTTAGGTATAATTGCAATTTTTGTTGAATATCCTTGGAAAATATAGAAAAATAACAACAAAATTCTGGAGTAGTATTTTTTATATACTTCAAGGTTGTGTAAGCACAAAACATTTAGCAATGAGGTTTTATTTACATATTAACACATTCAATGATCCATGATCATGATGTTGAAAAACATCACAAGATTTGTACATAATTTAAAGTCAAATATGGGCATCCGTGATAATGGGTAATTCATTCACAGGCAGTGTGAATTTCTCAACATTTTTTTGAGAAATGTTCTGGCATAATAATGTTCCTTCAGTGACTTATTAATGCCATCAGTTATTATTTAGGTTCAGCCTTTCATCGTAAAGCCCCTAATTCCACTTGTCTCCATGTAGAAGACGCAGTATGGCTCGGCGTGTTGCTGTGATTGGAGGAGGAAGCTCTGGACTGACCTGCATTAAGTGTTGCTTAGATGAGGGTTTGGAGCCAGTGTGCTTCGAAAGCAGTGATGACATTGGAGGACTCTGGAGGTTTAAGGTAGGATGAAGTTGTTGTCCTCAAATTCATTCTACAGCACTTGACACTTCAGTGTGTATATTGAAACAAATATTCATTTGTTCATGAACTGCATGAGCACCCTTCTGCAATATGAGTCAGTCGATTGAGTCTCACCAGCATTCAAGATAACATTTTTTTTGTGTGTAGCAAAAAATGCTACACAATAGTAATTTTGTGTAGCAATTCCAAAATTTTGTGTAGCTTTTTTTTTGTTTCAATATATATTAAATAATAAATATGCGAGTGACAGAAAATAAAGACATGAGTCTTATGACAAGTTTACAGCAATGTTTTATTGCAGTGAGCCTTTATATCATTGTGCTAATAAGCAAATGTAATGGTACAACTACTACAACAAGCTTTAAGACCCATTTTTGGTCATTACACATTACTCATATCCAGCTAGAAATGTCATCTATTTGAGCCCTCATTTTAAAGCTAATTTTGTGATCAAGGGTTCGGAGTAATGTTAAAAAAGGTTTTGGTGTACTTCTAAATTTCATGAATAATGCTATTTATGCTTAAAAATGCCCCAACGAAGTTAAAGGTGAAGTCCAACACTGTAATGGCTTATTTGATACAAAATATTTAGTTTTAATTTGTGGGAAAAAAAAAAACTTTTTGGACATTCCATTTCAAATATTGGATTCTGTGTTTTCCGTCCATTTACCGCGATCACAGAAAACCATTATCTTTATTATTATTATTATTATTATTATTAATTTATCCATCCATCCCCCGCTGGACAATTGGCAACTAACCAAGTTACCCTGGGAATGTTAGGAAATAAGGAAAGCTTATAATTTTCTTTGAGAAGTTGGCCAACTTTTTGCATCATGTTTCTGTGCGATACACTGGGGAAATTGATTAGCAGTTCTTCAAAATTGGGTCGTATTTTGCAGTGCAATCCCGGCTATCTTGAACTCTGAGTCTCACAGAAGTATTTATGAATTTGTTATGAAATGAATTATTTTGAACCCTTGTCATCACTTCCTTCCCCCTCCAGGAGAATCCTGAGTCAGACAGGGCCAGCATCTATCATTCAGTGATCATCAACACCTCAAAGGAGATGATGTGTTTCAGCGATTTCCCCATTCCTGCCCATTTCCCAAACTATATGCACAATTCTTACATTATGGACTACTTTCGCATGTATGCTGACCACTTCCAGCTCAGGCGCTACATCCGCTTGCAGGTCAGCCATCAGCTTAAATATTATGTTGAGCTTGAACCATTGTTTTTATATACTGCAATAAAGTCAGTTCTGTTTTCACTGTTGATGTCGAACACTTTATGTATAGTGTATTTGGTTTAAAGGCTGGAAAAGAAGTTGCCATGCTCTTCTTACATGTGTGTGTATGTTTCAGACAAAAGTACTTACCGTCAGCCCAAGACCAGATTTTGCTCACTCTGGTCAGTGGGATATTGAGACAGAGGACAGGGATGGCAAGAGAGAGAAACATGTCTTTGACGCTGTACTTGTTTGCACTGGGCACCACTGTCACCCTCATCTTCCTCTGAAAGACTTTCCAGGTACAACATCAGAAGTCTTTTTTTTTTTTTTTTTTAAACCAGGCTCTCATTTTGAAAGATGCACCATTTCAAACATTGCTGAAGACGCTGCAGCCATAGGTGAACATCCATGTAATTAATGCCCTTTGCCATAGTCGCCTGTGTTACTGTTTTACTGAGCGTAGGTCATTACAGGACAGGGCTGCCGTGTCAATATTATGTTAATGTTACTGAATCTAGATTAAACTAAACTTTGGACTTTGTTTAATGATAAACTGTGTAAGTCAAAGAGGCTGACTTGAATTTACAATATTATATCCACAATAAAGTTACTTATAAGTTTCCATGTGTGAAAATAATTGGCTAACTCTTAAAAACAACCTGTAAGTTTTTGTTTGTTTGTTTGTTTGTTTGTTTGTTTGTTTGTTTGTTTGTTTTTTGTTGTTGTTTAAACAGGACTACATTTGAGCAGAATATCAACTTTTTTGCCTGTGTTTTTGCATGTTTTACTTAGATAATATGTAGTTTGCCATGCCTTCATGCATCTGGCTAAAAACATTTATTTATTCCTGTAAGTCCAAAGATCAGTTATTTACCCTTTGTCACAAACATTTCCCCTTAGTTTTTAGACACTCTTGTCCGAGCTATGATTTCTATATAGGGCAGCCTAGTGTTATACCTCATTCCTCTCCTTTTTGGAAACTTGGGTTATATTCTTCAGCTTATATTCCTGTTCAGTCAATTCACTGGGTATAACACTAACAAAATAGGACAAGTACAGTGGTGCTTGAAAGTTTGTGAACCCTTTAGAATTTTCTATATTTCTGCATAAATATGACCTAAAACATCATCAGATTTTCACACAAGTCCTAAAAGTAGATAAAGAGAACCCAGTTAAACAAATGAGACAAAAATATTATACTTGGTCATTTATTTATTGAGGAAAATGATCCAATATTACATATCTGTGAGTGGCAAAAGTATGTGAACCTCTAGGATTAGCAGTTAATTTGAAGGTGAAATTAGAGTCAGGTGTTTTCAATCAATGGGATGACAATCAGGTGTGAGTGGGCACCCTGTTTTATTTAAAGAACAGGGATCTATCAAAGTCTGATCTTGACAATACATATTTGTGGAAGTGTATCATGGCACGAACAAAGGAGATTTCTGAGGACCTCAGAAAAAGTGTTGTTGATGCTCATTAGGCTGGAAAAGGTTGCAAAACCATCTCTAAAGAGTTTGGACTCCACCAATCCACAGTCAGACAGATTGTGTACAAATGGAGGAAATTCAAGACCATTGTTACCCTCCCCAGGAGTGGTCATCTAACAAAGATCACTCCAAGAGCAAAGCGTATAATAGTCGGTGAGGTCACAAAGGACCCCAGGGTAACTTCTAAGCAACTGAAGGCCTCTCTCACATTGGCTAATGTTCATGAGTCCACCATCAGGAGAACACTGAACAACAATGGTGTGCATGGCAGGGTTGCAAGGAGAAAGCCACTGCTCTCCAAAAAGAACATTGCTGCTTGTCTGCAGTTTGCTAAAGATCACGTGGGCAAGCCAGAAGGCTATTGAAAAAATGTTTTGTGAACAGATGAGACCAAAATATAACTTTTTGGTTTAAATGAGAAGCGTTCTGTTTGGAGAAAGGAAAACACTGCATTCCAGCACAAGAACCTTATCCCATCTGTGAAACATGGTGGTGGTAGTATCGTGGTTTGGGCCTGTTTTGCTGCATCTGGGCCAGGATGGCTTGCCATCATTGATGGAACAATGAATTCTGAATTATACCAGCGAATTCTAAAGGAAAATGTCAGGACATCTGTCCATGAATTTAATCTCAAGAGAAGGTGGGTCATGCAGCAAGACAATGACCCTAAGCACACAAGTCGCTCTACCAAAGAATGGTTAAAGAACAATAAAGTTAATGTTTTGGAATGGCCAAGTCAAAGTCCTGACCTTAATCCAATCGAAATGTTGTGGGAGGACCTGAAGCGAGCAGTTCATGTGAGGAAACCCACCAACATCCCAGAGTTGAAGCTGTTCTGCACGGAGGAATGGGCTAAAATTCCTCCAAGCCAGTGTGCAGGACTGATCAACAGTTACCAGAAACGTTTAGTTGCAGTTATTGCTGCACAAGGGGGTCACACCAGATACTGAAAGCAAAGGTTCACATACTTTTGCCACTCACAGATATGGAATATTGGAACAATTTCCTCAATAAATAAATTACCAAGTATAATATATTTTTGTCTCGTTCATTTAACTGGTTTCTCTTTATCTACTTTTAGGACTTGTGTGAAAATCTGATGTTTTAAGTCATATTTATGCAGAAATCTAGAAAATTCTAAAGGGTTCACAAACTTTCAAGCACCACTGTATCTGTCCATGCAGCAAGATAATTTCAGTAGTGTTATGGAATTTTCTCCTCAAATTCAGTTTTCAGTTTTTTGCAGTGTGTGTGCGCGCGCGTGCATGCGTGTGTTCACTGCTTCAGATTGGTTAAATGCAGAGGATGAATTTCACTGTGCTTAAGAGTGCATCTGGCAAATAATGGCTTCTTCTTAGCTGTCACCTAACAGGAAAGAAATACAATCCTCAAATTCATTACTGAGATGACTTGCAAAGAACATTATTCACACCAATTTTTCTTACTCAAACCATTCAGCGAAGCTCTGACGTGCCCAGTCTCCCTCACCCCTTGTTCCACGCTCACTTACAATTATGACACCAGTGTGCCTTTCTACCCACAGCAATATCTGATCATAGTGCAGTGTGTGGCCATCTCTTTCACGTTTATGTCATAATCCTTCCCTTATCTGAAATGATGTTTACTATCCCTGCCACTAGCAGTGATAAAGGTTCCAACTCTTATATGGAAATTGTTGACCCACAGCCTTCAGCAAATCTGTGTTGGCCATTGCTAGGACATTGACAGATATTTATTACAGACAAGGTCTCGTAAGGATATCTAACCTCTTCACAGTTTAGTGTCACTAAGCACAGTTTAGTGCCATCTGTCAGAACACTTCAGGCATCTACCAGCCCTATACCAACCATAGACTTTTCTGTCATACGTTTGAACCCAGATGAACAAGTTCTGCTTGAATCTTTTGAAAGACTGCTCATATTGTCAGCTCCCATCTCCACAATCATGGCAGGATTGACTTCATCCACCATTGCATTTAGTAAGGATGTGCTCATTAAATTGTGACCTGCACACCTCCCATCAACACAAACTTTTGGAGCATGGAACTATATAGAAGACTCAAATTGTCCATGGTCAGTCCATGGTGGTGCAGGTCCAGAAAAAGAATGGCATTCACAGATTCATTGCAGTCACAATCAAGCACTCAAGTTAATGACACTCCGTATGGCAGCTGCATGGCTCTTCAGCACAGTTGATCTTGCTGCTGAATACTGGTAGGTTCTACCTCAATCCAGTAACAAGGAGTAAAATTATATAACCACAAATCAGAAAAAGTTTGGATGGTATGTTGAACTTGAAATTAAAACTGAAAACAATTATTTATAAATAATGTTTACCTGTATTGCATTCCAAACAATACAGCAGCACATTATTTGATGTTTTAACTCATGAATTTTATTATTTTTCCAAAATTAACACTTGTTTCAATTTTAATTCTTGCAACACATTTCAAAATAAATTGGGACGGTCAAGCATTTCCCACTTCGTAATGTTGTTGTTCCTTCTCACAACACTTAAAAGATCTTTAGGGACTGAAGACACCAAGTGATGACATGTTTCATTACATTATGTGGCATTTAGCAGATGCTCTTATCCAGAATGACGTGCAACATACCCAGAGCAGTTGGGGGTTAGGTGCCCTGCTTAAGGGCACTTCAGCTATTCCTGCTGGTCCAGGGAATCGAACCAGTGACCTTTTAGTACCAAAGCTACTTCTCTAAACATTAGGCCATGGCTTCCACATGTTTTAGGTGTTATTTTGTCCCATTCTTCCTGGAAAGAGATCTTAAGGTGTACAACAGTACGGGGTCATCGTTGTCTTATTTTTCATTTCAAAATTCACCACAAAATTCTCTATCAGGGACCGAGGGGACAGGCACCCTCTCCTTCCACACCCATTCCTTTGTAATGTGTGCAGAATGTGCTTTGCATTGTCTTGTTGAAATCTCCCTGGAAAAGATGTAATCTTGAAGGAAGCATATGTTGCTCCAAAATCTCAGTGTACTTTTCTACATTAATGGTGCCATCACAGAAGTGTAAGTTACCCTTGCTAAGGGCACTGACACAACCCCATACCATGACAGATCCTGGCTTTTGGACTTCTTGCTGGTAACAGTCTGGATGGTCCTTTTCATCTTTGGTCTCGAACACACAGCATTTGTTTCTTCCAAAAAGACCTGGAATGCTGATTCATCTGACTACATTACACATTTCCACTGTGCGATGGTCCATTCCAGATGCCTCTGAGCCCAGAGAAGTTGATGGTGATTCTGGACGCAGTTAACATAAGGCTTCCTTTTTGCACAGTAATGTTTTAACTGGCATTTGTGGATGTAACTCTGTATTATAGTGCTTGACAAAGGTTTGCCAAAGCAATCCCGAGCCCGTGTGGTTATATCAACTATCAATGAATGACAGTTTTTGATGCAGTGTCATCTGAGGGATCAGAGATCACAGGTGTTCAGCGTAGGCTTGTGCCCTTGCCCTTTACGCAATGAAATTCCTCCAGATTCCTTGAAAGATATTATGCACCATCGAGGGTGATGCATCCAAATTCATTTGTATCTTTTTTAAGAAACAAGAGAGTCTGTAAAAAGTTTTCTTTACATACACCTTACGCACAGTGCACATACTCCTGTCTACACTTTTACTTTTTGTTCATATCATGTTTCATGCCTCTTCCTGCTATTAATTGTCTTTATTCTTCACATGCGGTTACGCAGATGTTTCGGCTTTACTTTTATACAGCACCAGCAATCACTGTTTAGTTATTGAATGACTTAAACCACATTTAATATTCAGTCATGTGAAAAAGTAAGTGCATCCCATGGAAATTGTAAACATTTCCCAACATATTTAAATAAGCAAACATTTCACCCTTTTGATACAGCACCTACAGATAAAGATGATATACTTGAACAAAACAACAAGCTCTATTCAAACATTTATTCAACAAGAATATAAATAGATGTAATATTCTTCTGTAGAGAAAGTAAGTACACCCTTTGGCTTCAAGCTAGTATTGCCCCTTTGAACAGAAATAATTTCTTGTAGGCATTTTGCATAATGGTCCACCAGTCACTGATATCAGCTTGCTGAAACTTTTGACCAGTCTTCCATGCAGCATTCCTTCAGTTGCAAGATGTTTGAGGGTTTTCTTATATATGCTGCCCTTTTCAAATCTCCCCACAACATTTCAATGGGGTTCAAGTCTGGGTTTTGATTAGGCTATTCCAGAACCCTCCATTTCTTCTTTTTGAGCCATTCCTTGGTGAATTTGCTCATGTGCTTAGGATCATTATCTTGTTGAAAGGTCCACCTCCGGTTCAACTTCAACTTTTGAGCAGACGCCCTCACATTATCTTCAAGCATTCTTTGATATGATTCAGAATTCGGAGTTGAATCAATGAATGCAAGCTTCCCAGTCCCTGAGGCAGAAAAGGAACCCCAAACCATAACATTTCCACCACCACGCTTCACCGTTGGTATGAGGTTCTTCTCCTGAAAAGTCATCTTTAGTCTGCGATCCACAAATGTGTACTCTTACTGTGGCCAAACAACTCTACCTTCAATTTGTCTGTCTAGAACATGTTATTTCACTGTGCTTGATTGTGCATGTGACAAATAAAGTCTTCTTCTTCTATTCCAAAATAATTTGCAAAGGCTTTTTCCTGACACACCTCCTATACAGGTCAAATTTGTCCAATCTCTTTCTGATAGTAGATGTATGCACTTTCACACCAACAGCTGCAAGAGTTACCTGCAGATCCACTGATGAAATGTTAGGGTTCTTGGAGACTTATTTTAGCATCAAATTATCTGCTCATGGGCTGAATTTGCTGAGGCGGCCAGTCTTGGACAAATTGGCAGTTGTTTGAAATCTATGCCACTTGTAGATGATTTTCCTTTCATGTTTATTTCTAACAATTTAGAGATATTTTAAATCCATCGGCATCCACAACCTTTTTTTTGAGTTCCTTAGAGAGCTCTTTAGACCTTAGCATGACGACACCACACACTTCAATAGCAAAGAGAACACCAGACCCTAGATGTTGGGTTTAAATAAGACAGATTCCACCTGCAGGAGGTTCTAATCAATGGCACCTAATCTGGAACACCGGATTCTGATTTTATGGACTTGTAAGCGTGTACTTTTTACTTTTTTAATTATGAAAATGACTATAAAATGTCAATTTTATGTGTCATTTTTTGAAATATCACCATCTGTAGGCATTGTATCAGAGTGAAAGTTTGCTTGTTTTAATATATTGAGAAAAGTCCACAATTTTCATAAGACGTACTTAATTTTTCACATGACCGTTTTGTGGTAATTCACAAAATGATTACTGCATGGTCGTGTGTTTTGCTACACTTCATGCTGCTGAATGTGCAGGATACAGTTACTACACAATGCCTGCAAATACTGTTTCTTCACATGATTGTTAAATAAACGTCTGTATTTCACTTCAGGGATAGACACATTCAAGGGGAAATACTTCCACAGTCGTGATTACAAGTTTCCAGATGAATGGCGGAACAAGAGAGTGGTTGTGATTGGAGTTGGTAATTCAGGAGGTGACATTGCTGTGGAGCTCAGCAGGGTGACCAAACAGGTGGGTGCAGCATTTCTTCTACAAAGTTTGTGTCCTGAGCAAAGAGATGCCTGGATGTTGTGTAATGACTTGTACAACCCCAATTCCAAAAAAGTTGGGACAAAGTACAAATAGTAAATAAAAATGAAATGGAATGATGTGGAAGTTTCAAAATTCCATATTTTATTCAGAATAGAACATGGATGACATATCAAATGTTTAAACTGAGAAAATGTATCATTTAAAGAGAAAAATTAGGTGATTTTAAATTTCATGACAACAACATCTCAAAAAAGTTGGGACAAGTCCATGTTTACCACTGTGAGACATCCCCTTTTCTCTTTACAACAGTCTGTAAACATCTGGGGACTGAGGAGACAAGTTGCTCAAGTTTAGGGATAGGAATGTTAACCCATTCTTGTCTAATGTAGGCTTCTAGTTGCTCAACTGTCTTAGGTCTTTTTTGTCGTAGCTTCCGTTTTATGATGCGCCAAATGTTTTCTATGGGTGAAAGATCTGGACTGCAGGCTGGCCAGTTCAGTACCCGGACCCTTCTTCTACGCAGCCATGATGCTGTAATTGATGCAGTATGTGGTTTGGTATTGTCATGTTGGAAAATGCAAGGTCTTCCCTGAAAGAGACGTCGTCTGGATGGGAGTATATCTTGCTCTAGAACCTGGATATACCTTTCAGCATTGATGATGTCTTTCCAGATGTGTAAGCTGCCCATGCCACATGCACTAATGCAACCCTATACCATCAGAGATGCAGGCTTCTGAACTGAGCGCTGATAACAATTTGGGTCGTCCTTCTCCTCTTTAGTCCGAATGACACGGCGTCCCTGATTTCCATAAAGAACTTCAAATTTTGATTCATCTGACCACAGAACAGTTTTCCACTTTGCCACAGTCCATTTTAAATGAGCCTTGGCCCAGAGAAGACGTCTGCGCTTCTGGATCATGTTTAGATGATCCAGGCTTCTTCTTTGAACTATAAGGTTTTAGCTGGCAACGGCAGATGGCACGGTGAATTGTGTTCACAGATAATGTTCTCTGGAAATATTCCTGAGCCCATTTTGTGATTTCCAATACAGAAGTATGCCTGTATGTGATGCAGTGCCATCTAAGGGCCCGAAGATCACGGGCACCCAGTATGGTTTTCCGGCCTTGACCCTTACGCACAGAGATTCTTCCAGATTCTGAATCTTTTGATGATATTATGCACTATAGATGACGATATGTTCAAACTCTTTGCAATTTTACACTGTCGAACTCCTTTCTGATATTGCTCCACTTTTTGTCGGCGCAGAATTAGGGGGATTGGTGATCCTCTTCCCATCTTTACTTCTGAGAGCCACTCCAAGATGCTCTTTTTATACCCAGTCATGTTAATGACCTATTGCCAATTGACCTAATGAGTTGCAATTTGGTCCTCCAGCTGTTCCTTTTTTTGTACCCTTAACTTTTCCAGCCTCTTATTGCCCCTGTCCCAACTTTTTTGAGATGCGTTGCTGTCATGAAATTTCAAATGAGCCAATATTTGGCATGAAATTTCAAAATGTCTCACTTTCGACATTTGATATGTTGTCTATGTTCTATTGTGAATACAATATCAGTTTAAGATTTGTAAATTATTGCATTCCGTTTTTATTTACAATTTGTACTTTGTCCCAACTTCTTTGGAATCGGGGTAAGATTTCATCAACAGTGAGCAGGCATTGTTTTTTCAGGCAAGGCAAGTTTATTTATATAGCACATTTCATACACAGTGGCAGTTCAATGTGCTTTACAGAAGTAAAAGCAAAACAGTAAACAATAGAGAATAAAATTACATAAAATAAATGGGAAGAAATATAATAAGAAATATAGCTGCAAGCAGCAATCCGGGGCCAAGCAGTGTGACCCAGCCTAAGTTGCCATGGCAACAGAAACTACTGACCAGGCAGACGGTCATAGGCACGCGCAGGAAGTGTTTACAAGCAGGAATGTACCTCCAACCAGACGGTTAGAGGCATGCACGGCTTCACCGTCAAATTCGATTGACTGTGATGGCTGAAATTACTTCCAGTGTACTAGGTGTGTGTGTGTGTGTGTGTGTGTCTGTGCTAAAAGACTGCTGAGATATGAGCTCAATGATGTAAGAGCCAAAACACATTTTGGAAAGTTATAGCGCCCCCTAATGGCCAATGTGCACCAAATGTGGTATGGGCCATTTTGGAGGGGTGGTGCATAATCCCACCAAGTTTGGTTAAGAAAGGTCAAAGGGCTGCCGAGATATGAGCACACTTCCTGTTTCGCGTCTGCACAGCCAAATTTGATTGGCAGCCACGGCCAAACGCTTATGAAATTCGAAAAACCGGGTAAGCTTTTAGTGCAGCTTAGTCCAAAGTTGCCATGTACCAAGTTTGGAAGGAATTGGTCAAAAATTGAGGGAGGAGAAGCATTTTAATTGATTTTCACAAAATTCAAAATGGCGGAAAATATACCAGGCGGAATATGACGCCATAGGGTGCGTTGGATTCGGGTTGACCCAAGGATTCCAGCCATACTAAGATTTTGACGATGAGACATACGGTTCAAAAGTAACAAGCAGAAATGTACTTGCAACTTTGACCTGTTGTTGGCGCTAGAGAGTTTGAGATGCTGAGTTGAAATTTGCTGACAAGAACCGTGAGGCAGCCTAGAATCAGTGTGCCAAATTTGAAAACCTGTCGTCAGACGGTTCTATGGGTTTCCATAGAATTTCATTGATTTTAACAAAATTCAAAATGGCGGAAAATCCTCAAGGCAGAATATGACGTCATAGGGTGCGATAGATTCGACTTGAGCCAAGGATTCCATAGGCAGTGGAATTTTGTTTCTAGCCAAAACGCATCATGAGATATGAGCCAAAAGACATTTTTCCTAGTTATAGCGCCCCCTAGCAGCCAATTTGTTCCAAATTTTTTGGGGTCCTTCATCGAGGGGTATGGCATAAACTCACCAAGTTTCGTTAAGATACGCCAAAGGGCGGCCGAAATATGAGCACACTTCCTGTTTGGCGTCTGCGCCGCCAATTTTGATTGGCTGCCACGGCCAAACGCTTATGAAATTCGAAAAACCGGGTAAGTTTTTAGTGCAGCTTAGTCCAAAGTTGCCATGTACCAAGTTTGGAAGGAATTGGTCAAAAATTGAGGGAGGAGAAGCATTTTAATTGATTTTCACAAAATTCAAAATGGCGGAAAATATACCAGGCGGAATATGACGCCATAGGGTGCGTTGGATTCGGGTTGACCCAAGGATTCCAGCCATACTAAGATTTTGACGATGAGACATACGGTTCAAAAGTAACAAGCAGAAATGTACTTGCAACTTTGACCTGTTGTTGGCGCTAGAGAGTTTGAGATGCTGAGTTGAAATTTGCTGACAAGAACCGTGAGGCAGCCTAGAATCAGTGTGCCAAATTTGAAAACCTGTCGTCAGACGGTTCTATGGGTTTCCATAGAATTTCATTGATTTTAACAAAATTCAAAATGGCGGAAAATCCTCAAGGCAGAATATGACGTCATAGGGTGCGATAGATTCGACTTGAGCCAAGGATTCCATAGGCAGTGGAATTTTGTTTCTAGCCAAAACGCATCATGAGATATGAGCCAAAAGACATTTTTCCTAGTTATAGCGCCCCCTAGCAGCCAATTTGTTCCAAATTTTTTGGGGTCCTTCATCGAGGGGTATGGCATAAACTCACCAAGTTTCGTTAAGATACGCCAAAGGGCGGCCGAAATATGAGCACACTTCCTGTTTGGCGTCTGCGCCGCCAATTTTGATTGGCTGCCACGGCCAAACGCTTATGAAATTCTAAAAACCGGGTAAGTTTCTTGTGCAGCTTAGTCCAAAGTTGCCATCTACCAAGTTTGGGAGAAATTGGTCCAAAATTGAGGGAGGAGAAGCATTTTAAGTGATTTTCACAAAATTCAAAATGGCGGGAAAACTATATGGGCGGAAAATGACGTCATGGGGTGCTTTGGATTCGTCTTGACCCAAGGATTCCAGGGATACCAAGTTTTTGAAAATCGGACCAACGGTTCAAAAGTTACAAGCAGAAATGTACCTGCAACTTTGACCTGCTGGTGGCGCTAGAGGGTTGGGGCTGGGGACCTAAAAATTGTTGTGGGGAATGCTGAGACTGTCTCCAATGTGTGTGCCAAATTTGAGCATTTTCCTATGTGTGGTTCTATGGGCTGCCATTGACTTCCCATAGGAGAAGAAAGTTGAATAATAATAATAATAATAATAATAATAAGAAAACCGACAAACTCATTAGGGGCCTTCGCCAGCTTCGCTGCTTGGCCCCTAATTAAACAATAGTAGAAATAAAATAATAAAATGAAGTAGAAGTTCAAATAGGGGGAGAAAAAGAAAAAAAACCCAGCAGAATAAAATAGAATAAAAGTTAAGTAAAATTTGAAACATGCAGAGACTGTAAAAGTAAAGATTATAAAACATGTAAAGAAGACAATATTAATTATTTAACAGAAAGCATCTGAGAACAGCTTAGTCTTTAACCTAGATTTGAAGCTGCCAACAGCAGGAGCATTTTTAATGTCCTCTGGCAGTTGGTTCCATAGCTGTACTGCATAGTAGCTAAAAGCTGCTTCACCACACTTTGTTTTAACAACAGGTTTTAATAGTAAATTTTTCTGTTGCGATCTGGTAGATCTGATTGGGTTAGGCCGCTGCAACATATCAGAGAGGTAATTGGGCCCTGTACCATTTAGAGATCTGTACACCAGCAGCAATGCTTTAAAGTCAATTCTGTAGCTTACTGGAAGCCAGTGAAGGGACCTTAGAATTGGAGTAATGTGCTCTGTTCTTTTTGTTCGTGTGAGAACCCTAGCCGCTGCATTTTGAACCAGCTGAAGTCGTTTGATGGTCTTTTTTGGCAGGCCTGTGAAAAGGCCATTGCAGTAATCAACCCTACTAGAGATGAAGGCATGTATCAGTTTTTCCAGATCATTTTTTGACATAAGTCCCTCTTAGTTTGGAAATGTTTTTTAGGTGATAAAATGCCGTTTTAGTGATTGCTTTCATGTGACTGTCAAAGTTTAGCTCACTGTCAATGAAAACACCAAGATTTTTAACCATTTCTTTAGTTTTAATCCCTTTTGTGTCAAGAATAGTGGTAATCCTGAGTCTTTCATCTTTTTTTCCAAATAGAATTACTTCTGTTTTATCTGTGTTCAGCTGAAGAAAATTTTGTGACATCCAGTTGTTGATTTGATCGATACACTGGTAGAGACATTCAAGGGGGGCATAATCATTAGGTGATAGAGCAAAATAAATTTGGGTGTCATCTGCATAGCAGTGATACAAAATTGAATTATTATTGATAATTTGCCCAAGTGGGAGCATATAAAGGTTGAAAAGTAATGGTCCAAGAATCGACCCCTGGGGAACACCACAGGTCAAGGACATTGACGTTGAAGAACAATTTCCCATGGTAACAAAGAAACTTCTATCTTTTAAGTATGAATTTAACCAATTGATAACTTTACCAGTCAATCCAACCCAGTGTTCAAGTCGATATAGCAGTATGTTGTGATCAACAGTATCAAAAGCTGCACTGAGGTCCACTAATACCAGGACCGATGTTTTGCCTGCATCAGTATTAAGACGCATGTCATTTATAACTTTAATCAGCGCTGTTTCAGTGCTATGATTGGCACGAAATCCTGACTGAAAATTATCAAAATGGCTGTTTGATATCAAGAAGGCAGTTAATTAATTGAAGACAATTTTTTCAAGGATTTTCCCGATGAATGGTAAATTTGATATTGGCCTGTAGTTATTTAATACTGAAGGATCCAGATTATTTTTTTAAGTAGGGGCTTTACAACGGCTTTTTTCAGGGACACAGAAACAACGCCAGTCTCTAGGGATGTATTTATAATTTGAAGCACATCTGTAATTATAAGATGAAGAACAGACTTAAAAAAGTTGGTGGGCAGAATGTCCAATTCAGATGTTGAGGAACTGAGATTTTGTACAGTTTTTTCAAGAGTCTCATAATCAATTAAACAAGATTCTGACATTGTGTTGAAGTTATCTATCTGTGTCATTGGTGATTGCAGTTTTTCAATTTTTTGCAACTGAGATATATTATGAGCAATATTCTGCCGTATTTTCTCAATTTTACCTTTGAAGAAGGATGCAAACTCATTGCATTTATTAACAAGGCAGCTGTGTGAGGAGCAGTAGCTTAGTAAACATTCACAAAGTTTTGCTGGTTCTGAGCTGTGTAGTTTCTACAGTGCTAGAAAGCATTAAAAGAAGAACAGAGTTTGGAAATGATTATTTTGGATAGAACTTATGAATCATGATGACTTAAGTAAAATTAGTGAGTGCTAGTGACCTTCATAACCATATCTGACACTTTATTTAATTTATTCTGCTAATGATGAGATTATACTGCCTCATCTAATACCACCATATCTAAATCTGTGATTTGGGGGGGAGTTGGGATTTCCAAACACATTGAGTGACAAAAATCAATGAAGCCAGAGCACATGAAGGTATAATGTTCAGTATTTCACTCAACATTGGTCTAAAAATAAATAAATCCTGTCTGCTCCTTCAGCTTTTCCTGAGCACTAGGAGAGGCTGCTGGGTCCTGAATCGTGTAGGAACCAATGGTATTCCAAGTGATCTGATACTTAGCAGGGTATATCGAATGGCCCATGCTATTCTGCCCTCTGGATTCTTGTGCAACATGGCAGAGAAGAAACTCAATGCGAGGTTTAATCATGCACTGTATGGGCTGAAGCCAAAACACAGGTAGAGTGATGAATGCTTACATTTTTTTTGCATTGTACATTTCATAATAGTGGAATAACCCTAACCCCTGACTATGTCATTGCTTGTTTACCGCAATGCATTATGGGCGATACCCAGTGTCAGGGCCGCAATATTGTTTACTTTCACCTCTGTTAAACACTGCATTGTTCTGTCTAACCGGTTTTAACCATGCCTGAAGTGAATTGCTGTGTGGCTAACTGTGTCTCCACAACAAAGAGAACACCTAATTTGAGCTTTTATCATCTGCCAGTCGAGGAGAAGAGAAGAAATGGATAAGTTTAATCAACAACGAAAACCTTTCAACTGAATCGAAATGGGCAAGTGTTTGTAGCTTACATTTCCCTGGTGGGAAAAAGATTGTAGCAGTCAGAGCGGGTGGGTGGAGCACAGAAAGACGGCAGGCCAGAACTGAGTTCCAAAAAACTCTTTTTATTTGCACTTTTCAGTACTCACATACACTCTCCCAGCCACACACATACACGCACAAGTCATCTGGTGTGGGAGAGAGCTCTCCTCTACTCTCGCTCTCTCCTTAAATAGGGCGCGGTCACTGGGGAAGACACACAAACGCATGTTAATTAACCTCCAGTGCAGTGATTCTGCCACTTACCTTCCCTGACTCCGCCCTCCGGTCACAGACCGACGCTTGACCATGCCCCCGCTACCACATACCCCCACCGCCCGACTCAGGCCGGGCGGGCATCCGGCCTGCAGCCGACCCCCCCCCCGATGGGAGAGGAAGTCCGCCACGACCATCTGCGCCCCCGGCCTGTGGATCACCTTGAAGTTAAAGGGTTGGAGTGCCAGATACCAACAGGTGATCCGCGTGTTGGCATCCTTCATGCGGTGGAGCCACTGGAGGGGAGCGTGGTCCGAACAGAGGGTGAAAGGGCATGCCAGCAAGTAGTAACAGAGGGCGAGGACTGCCCACTTGATTGCCAGGCACTCCTTCTCAATAGTGCTGTAGCGCCCCTCATGCACCGACAGCTTCCTACTGATATACAGGACCGGGCGGTCCTCCCCCTCCACTTCCTGGGACAAAACAGCCCCCAGCCCTCTGTCCGATGCATCTGTCTGTAACATAAAGGGGAGAGAAAAGTCAGGGGAGTGTAACAGTGGCCCCCCACACAGTGCAGCCTTTACCTCAGAAAAAGCCCGCTGGCATTGCTCCGTCCACTGGACCGGATCTGGTGCCCCCTTTTTAGTCAGATCAGTCAGCGGGCTGGTGACGTCCGAATAATTAGGTATAAACCTACGATAATAGCCAGCCAGCCCCAGGAACTGTCTCGCCCCCTTTTTGGTCTTGGGCCTCGGGCAGGCCACAATTGCTGCTGTCTTGTTAATTTGGGGACGCACCTGCCCATTGCCCAAGTGGAAGCCCAGATACCGTACTTCCACCCGCCCAATCGCACACTTCTTCGGGTTGGCTGTGAGACCCGCTCGCCTCAATGACCTAAGGACGGCCCTCAGGTGTTGTAGGTGCCGCGGCCAGTCATTACTATAAATAATGATGTCGTCGAGATATGCTGCCGCATAGGTGGCGTGGGGGCGGAGGACCCGATCCATCAGCCACTGAAACGTAGCGGGCACCCCAAACAGCCCAAAAGGAAGTGTGACAAACTGGTGTAAGCCGAACGGTGTGGAAAAGGCCGTTTTTTCTCGGGATAATGGAGTCAAGGGGATCTGCCAATAACCCTTTGTCAAATCCAGTGTCAAGTAAAAGCGAGCCGTGCCTAGTCAATCGAGCACCTCATCAATACAAGGCATTGGGTACGCGTCGAATTTAGACACCGCGTGAACTTTTCTATAGTCTACACAGAACCAGACCGACCCATCGGCCTTGGGTACCAGAACCACCGGGCTGCTCCAGTCACTGTGGGACTCCTCGACGATGCCCATTCAAGCATGGCCTCGAGTTCTTCCCGAACCACTTTTTTCTTGTGTTCGGGTAGCCTGTAAGGGCGGCTACGCACTACCACCCCCGGGGGCGTCTCAATGTGGTGCTCTATGAGGTTGGTGCGGCCAGGCAGGGGCAAGAATACGTCCGAAAACTTGGTCTGCAACTGGGCAACCTCCGCGAGTTGGGTCGGGGAGAGGTGGTCTCCACAGGGGACCGGAGAGGTATGTGATGCCAATGCTCCCTTTTGAACCTCCAGCCCCAGCTCCGCCTTCTCCAGAACCACCGACACCAACGCCACGGGGACCTCCTTGTTCCAGAGTTTGAGCAGATTGAGGTGGTAAATCTGTAGCGCCCCACCCCTGTCCATTCACCTCACCTCATAGTCAATGTCCCCGACTCGCCGTGTGACCTCAAAGGGTCCTTGCCACTTGGCAGTCAATTTGGAGCTCAATGTGGGCAACAGTACGAATACTTTATCTCCTGGTGCGAACTCCCTAAGGCGCATACCCTTGTCGTACAGGCGGGTTTGTCGTTCTTGGGCCTGCCGCAAATTCTCCTGGGTTAGGTGTGTGGAGTTTTGTGCGCAGGTCAATAACGTATTGAATTTCATTTTTACTTGGTGAAGGTCCCTCCTCCCAATTTTCTCGCAGCACATCTAGAATGCTGCATGGCTTACGCCCATATAATAATTCAAACGGGGAGAACCCCGTGGAGGCTTGTGGGACCTCTCGCACTGCGAATAACAAGGGTTCGAGCCATTTATCCCAATTACGTGCGTCCTCACTTACAAATTTTATTATATTCTTGAGGGTGCGATTGAACCGTTCAACTAAACCGTCCGTTTGTGGGTGATACACACTGGTGCGGATCGGCTTAATACCCAACAACCCATACAGTTCGTTCAGTGTACGTGACATAAACGAGGTGCCTTGGTCAGTCAGAATCTCTTTTGGGATTCCAACTTGGGAGATGACGCGGAAGAGCGCTTCCGCAATACTGCGTGCTGAGATATTGCAAAGAGGCACTGCTTCCGGGTATCGCGTTGCATAGTCCACCAGAAATAAAATAAAGCGGTACCCTCGTGTTGACCGATCTAATGGCCCGACGAGATCCATCCCAATTCTTTCGAACGGGGTCTCGATTAATGGGAGAGGGCGCAAAGGTGCTTTTGGAATGGCCGCTGGATTTACTAACTGGCATTCGCGGCACGCCATACACCACTTACGGACATCACCGCGAATCCCTGGCCAATAGAACCGGGCCATTATTCGGGCTAGTGTTTTATCCTGCCCTAAGTGTCCAGCCATGGGATTAAAGTGAGCCACCTGGAATACCAATTCCCGGCGGCTTTTTGGAATCAAGAGCTGCGTGATTTGTTCTTTAGTTTGAGTGTCCTGCGTCACTCGGTATAACCTATCCTTCATAATAGAAAAATAGGGGAAGGACGGGGTGGCGTTTGGCTGGAGCGTTTGACCATCGATTACTCTCACTTGGTCAAACGCATGCCGCAGAGTCTCGTCTCGCAACTGCTCTAATGGGAAATCCGCGAGAGATTCCCCGAGAGAGGGAGGAGGAGCCGGCGACTCCTCACTCTGACGCGGAGATGACGTAGACAGCTCTGTGACAGCTGCTCCCGCCAAAGCAACACCGGGACCTCCCCTTGCTGAAATATGGCAGGACCCACTCTTTACTAAATGACTCATTAACTCCCCGAATCCCGGCCAATCAGTCCCCAAAATTATCGAGTGGGTGAGGTGAGGATTAACTGCCGCCTTTACTCTAAATTTTTCCCCCTCTGAAAAAAATGTGGACCGACACTAAAGGGTAGCTGTGAACATCCCCGTGCACACACACAACACCTTCACCCCCTGTGCTCCCCCCAATGCCTCGTCTTGCACCAGGCTTTGGTGGATTGAGGTCTGATTACAGCCAGAGTCACCAAAGCCTGATATGTATAACCCTTGGATACTCACCGGTATGCGATACGCTCCGGCCTGATCGAGGGCGGCTCCTGGCACGTCGGGGATCCGGAACACTGCGCCCACCTCCTTTGCCGAGCATTGATGCTGGAGATGCCCCGGCTCCCCGTAGCGCCAGCAAACCGGCCCGGGCTTTCTCTCTGCACCGGTACTCTGGGGCTCACTCACCTGAGGGGGGGGAGAGACAGACACGGAAGTGGGAAACAGGAGGACACCGCGGGTGCGGCGGACCGGCTGTGAGGGAGCTGGCCCCCGCCTCCGCGGTGGGGGAACGGGGCGAGGACAAGACACAGAAGGGGAGGGGGAGAGAGAGAGGAGAGAAGCGAAGAGGGGATCTGTGATCCTGCCGCGGGAACAGTCGCCAAATGATCCTCCGCCAACTCGATGGCCTGATCCAGCGACGCCGGGCGATGGCACTGGACCCACTCCGCCATTCCTTTGGGAAGTTGCGCGATGAACTGCTCCAGTGCCACCAGGTCAACGACTCCCTTGGCGTCGCGGTTGTCATCCCTCAGCCACCGCCTGCAGGCATCCCGGAGTTGCTGACCAAACGCGAACGGGCGGCCGACCTCCTCTAGGCGCAGAGCGCAGAAGCGCTGATGATGTGGTTCGGGGGTGCGCCCCACACGCTGGAGGACGGCCCTGCACAGGTCCGCGTAGACCAGCCGGCTGTCGGCGGGGAGCTGTAGTGCAGCCAGCTGCGTCTCGCCCGTTAGCAGGGGGAGGAGGCGCGCCATGCACTGTTCCACCAGCCACCCCGAGGCCTCTGCTGCTTGTTCAAATAGCGTGAGGAAGGCCTCAGGGTCATCGTGCGGGCCCATCTTCATTGGGGTGAGGTGGAGTGGGCCCACAGCGGTGGAGATGGTGGACCCCACCGATGCGAGGAGGTGCCAGAACACCTGACGATCTTCCTGTTGCGCCAGCACCAGGGCCTCGAACCATTGTTCTTGCTCCTTTTGGAGGGCGAGCAGTGCCTGGTGCTGGCTCTGTTGGGCCGTGGTGAGGGCGTGGATCAGGTCTGCGAAGGGGGAGGACTCCATGGGGCTGTTCTCTTCGGTGCTCAGTCCCGGGTTTCGGCACCACTGTAGTAGTCAGAGCAGGTGGGTGGAGCACAGAAGGACGGCAGGCCAGAACTGAGTTCCCAAAAACTCTTTTTATTTGCATTTTTCAGTACTCACATACACTCTCCCAGCCACAAGTCATCTGGTGTGGGAGAGAGCTCTCCTCTACTCTCGCTCTCTCCTTAAATAGGGCGTGGTCACTGGGGAAGACACACAAACACACGTTAATTAACCTCAGGTGCAGTGATTCTGCCACTTACCTTCCCTGACTCCGCCCTCCGGTCACAGACCGACACTTGACCACGCCCCCGCAAAGATGTACTTAAACTGTGACCCAGCGATATTTCCATGGTCTGCAGAATGGTCTTCGGTTATAGAAGATTATAACAATCGACACGGTTCATCGTCTGAAACTAGCGATATTCCAAAGCCTGTAAAACGAAGAAGCCTTTGCCTCTCAACATACCAAAGCACTCGGCAGCCGAATTAGCCCGTCAGGCCGATAAACCTCCCAAACTACGAAAGGTTCTCGTTCGAGTGTACCTCACTAGCGGCATTTATTGAAATAAATGCATTTCTACTGAACATGTCACAGCAGATCAGCGGGTTTCCAAAGACTTTTTTTTTTTGTAATGTTTCCTGATATCAAGTTTTATTTAACTCCTCACTCATTTATAAATGTTTTGATAAGACATTCTGAGATTTGATGTTGTACAGTGTGGTCGACTCGGTCAATCTCTAGGTTGTACGAATTCTTGTTACTTATGTCTTACCTTCTCACCAAGCTTGATTTGGATTCAAATTTTCTGCTGTAAACCCTTGACATGTTATCCACCTCTTTAAATCACCAATTTCATTGTCTTCCACAACAAAGCATGGCAAAATTGCTCCTCTCACATCGCTCTCATGTAAAATTAATCTAACATCCACTGTGGGTGGTAGAAATGGGCAACTGGACTTGCTTGAAGATTCTTGAAAACGTTTCACCTCTCGTCCAAAAGGCTTCCTCAGTTCTGTCTGACTGAGGAAGCCTTTTGGACGAGAGGTGAAACGTTTTCAAGAATCTTCAAGCAAGTCCAGTTGCCCATTTCTACCACCCACAGTTTACTATGACCTGGATGATTGAGAATCTTCACAGACATCTAACATCCACTATATTGCACAACTACCGATCCCGGCTATCCTCCATAATGCATTGCAATAAACAAGTGATGACGTACTTATGCTTGTGGGCTATTGTAGCAGTGTTACTCTCACTTGTAGTGTAGGGTTCATTATATCTCACTAGAGATGGCCAAAACCAAATTTAAATCAGACACAGCCCTTTTGTTAAACAGCACCTTTTATATACTGTTTTGCTAAAACCAGTGACTACAGTTAATAACCTATTGATTTTTGAGCCTTTATAAAATTAGACATCCTCTGAAGGTCTGTGGATATATCCTTCAGAGTTCACTAAACACATTTCTTTGTCACATTCTTTCAGATTTTTCAGTCAGCACCCCACGGTTAATGATGATCTGCCAAATCGACTTATTTCTGGCACTATCAAGGTAAAGCCAAATGTGCATGAATTCCGTGGCTCCAGTGTCGTTTTTGAGGACGGCACTGTTGAGGACAACATTGACCTGGTGGTGTTTGCCACAGGCTACTCCTTCTCTTTCCCCTTCCTGCAAAGCCATTTGATCTCGGTCAAAGAGAACAGGGCACGCCTGTATAAGTATGTATTCCCTCCAGGCCTTGAAAAACCCACACTGGCTATCATTGGCCTCGTCCAACCTTTGGGAGCCATCATGCCCATCTCTGAGATGCAGGCTCGCTGGGCCACACGTGTCTTCAAAGGTGAATGAGTTTAAAGTTTCAAAATAGCATGTTTACATGTTTCCTGGGCATTGACTTATAGGCTAGTCTGTAATGGGGTGTTTTGCTTTTTATGAATGTAGCTGTTTTATAGACAGAGCTTTTTTCCAGAAAATCTGTGGCCAGAAATTGCATGCATATGACTTCTATTGTTTAATGTTGACATATAGGGCTTAGTAAGCTTCCATCAATGAGCAACATGCTGAAAGACATCAAAAAGAAGGAGGACTGTATGTCTAAGAGGTAATGTACAGTTATATATCTGGGGGAAAACTCACTGTCTGTATGAAGAATTAAAAAACAAGCCACAGTGTTTTTAAAGAGGATAATGGTATACTGAGGATAACGCTGTACTTTGGCATCCTTCTTCTTCAGGTATGTAACCTCCCAGAGGCATACCATCCAGGTAGATTACCTCCCCTACATTGATGAGTTGGCCATGCAAATAGGTGTGCGTCCCAACCTCCTGTGGATATTCCTGACTGATCCTGGTTTGGGTTTGAGAATCCTGTTCGGTCCCTGCACCCCGTACCAGTTTCGGCTGTGTGGGCCAGGTCTGTGGGATGGAGCTCGTCAGGCTATCTTCACCCAGTGGAAACGTATTTCCCAGCCGCTGCAGACACGCAGTGCCCCAGTGCAGGAGTCACGTCGTTCCCATCTCCCTCTGCTCCTGTCTGTGTCTGCTGCTGCTCTACTGTCATCTGCCTACTTCAGCAGGTTCAACCTGTCTAGTTTCTTCCCAGACATCATGTCCTTCTTGGAGAGGCTAAAATCTTATCTGCCTCTGCCTGTGGTGAAACAGTGATCACTAATGCAGTGATTTATTTCATAACAGCTCAGAGGTTCCTTCTCCTGCTAGCATCATAGGGCTAAGAGAGTAAGATTACATCAAATAAAATTG
The DNA here is from genome assembly GCF_027579695.1 of Neoarius graeffei. Classification (NCBI taxonomy): domain Eukaryota; kingdom Metazoa; phylum Chordata; class Actinopteri; order Siluriformes; family Ariidae; genus Neoarius; species Neoarius graeffei. The sequence goes on from NC_083571.1 coordinate 84,773,423, forward strand.
TCTTGAACGTTTCCTGTTAAACTTTTAAAGCCTCAGCAACAGCATAATGAAATGCTTGCTATATAATGATTCACAATTTAAATATCTAAGTACACATATTCTACTCCATTGGAGACCAGTACTATTGTTTTCACATAACAGACTTAAAAGCATCCTATAGTGGTTCTTTACAGTGTCTTGCAAAAGTATTCATCCCCCTTGGTGTTTGTCCTGTTTTGTCACATTACAAGCTGGAATTAAAATGGAATTTTTTTTTGGGGGGGGGGGGGGGGGGGGGGAAGAGCACCATTTGATTTACACAACATTCCTACCACACATTCAAATTTTTTTATTGTGACACAAGCAATAATTAAGATGAAAAACAGAAATCTGGAGTTTGCATAGGTATTCACCCCAAAGTCAATACTTTGTTGAGCCACCTTTTGCTGCAATTACAGCTGCAAGTTTCTTGGGGTATGTCTCTATTAGCTTAGCACATTGAGCCACTGGGATTTTTGCCCATTCCTCAAGGCAAAACTGCTCTAACTCCTTCAAGTTAGATGGGTTGCTTCATGTTAGGGGGATGAATACTTTTGCAAGACACTGTATATGCCTCTCATTCAAGGCTGCAAGTGCTAATTTTAGAAATGTAACCATACCCTTTTATAATTTTACATAATTTTGGTACATGTTACATAATTATGTCTTATGGCTTTTTTTAAATTAAACATGCAACTTATTTTCTAATGAATACCAGATAAGTTGACTTTCTCACATGGTTATGTATATTATTAATAGTGCTGTCAAGCGATTAAAATATTTAATCGCGATAGTCATAGTTAACTCGCGATTAATCGCAATTTAATCGCACATTTTTGTCACATAAAAAACCATTGTAATTCTCTTATCAGCATAAAAAAGTGAATGGGCTTGCTTTGTACCAATTTTTTTTTTTTTTTAATTGCAAAGCATAACACGTCTTGACACAGCCACTGCAAAGTGAAACCTAAGCCGAACACCGGAGCGGGGCTAGCAAGAGAACCATGAGTGAAATGATTTACTGTTTGAGTCTCTAATCAGAGAGATAGGTTACACAGTGACGGTAGGCTTGACATGCTTGATTATAATATAAAGTACACTATTATATTAAGTTTAAGTTGTTCGTTGATAAATATTGCATTCAATCTGATCTTTACTGTTTCAGCTCACTTAACACATTTTGTACTTTTACACTTTCTGCCTGTTGATGCGTCGCGCTGTCCAATCAGAGGCGGCCAAATTTGCATATTACAGGAAGGATTTCTGGGATAGCATTGAGTTTACAGTTCAGAGGGATCTGGCTTCTTTAGACGCTGTCTTCTTAAAACTGAATGAATATTTAAAAAGAGCCAAATGAGCCAGTCTTTTGAACGGCTCTTTTCAAAGAACGGATCACAAAGATGCGGATCCCATCAAAGAGCCATAAATCCCATCTCTACTAGCGCGCCCTGCCCGCGCTGGTTCTTTGGGGAGGACAGAGGACTCTGGCTGTGCGGGGCGTGGCATTACAGTCTAGCTGCTATCGTTTTTTTTTTTTTTTTGCAAAGTCTTTGTTCCAAGTTCCTGGCAGTTTCAAAAGCTTATGAAAAACCTACATCATATCACAGAGCGTTAATCTCGCGATAAAAAAAATTATCGCCGTTAAAATTGAGTCAAGTTAACGCGTTAATAACGCGACATTTTTGACAGCACTAATTATTAACATTATAAAATCATTTCATTTCAATGATGGAATAGAAGTTTATTTTTGCACAACTTCCTGCACATTGTTCATATTATAGCAACAAGTGTTTTAGATTATGATGCTTTATATTTTCACTAAATGCTTTATTATTTTTATTGGCATAATTGGATTTTTTCTTTGATATACTGACCATCTTAATTGTCTAAATTCTGAATGAATTACAGTACGAGTGTATACAAATATTTCTGTGAAGCTTGATTGAGTCTTGTAACACTTCATTAAACGCTCATTAAATCTCATGCCATTTTTCATTAAATCATTTATAACAAGGAGTGATTTTTGTGACCAAAGAAAAGCAGAATGGACCAGTGATGCTTATAGCACTTTCATACCTACAGTGGATATAAAGTGTACACACCCTGTTAAAATTATAGGTTTTTCTAATGTAAAAAAAAAATGAGACCACAGTAAATAATTTCAAAACTTTTCCCACCTTTAATGTGACCTATAACCTGTACAATTCAATTGAAAAACAAACAAATCTGTTTGGGGGGGAAAGCATTTTAAAAAATGTACAATAAGCTGGTTGCATAAGTGTGCACACACTTAAACTAATACTTTGTTGAAGCACCCTTTGATTTAATTACAGCATTCAATCTTTTTGGGTTCACACCTGCCGTCAATTAAAATGGCTCTGATTAACCCCAAATAAAGTTCAGACATTTACTCAGTTGCATCCTCCAGCAAAAGCCAGGGTTCACAGAGAGCTTACAAAGCATCAAAGGGATCTCATTGTTGAAAGGTATCAGTCAGGAGAAGGGTACAAAAAATTTCCACGGCATTAGATATACCATGGAGCACAGTGAAGACAGTCAAGAAGTGGAGAAAATATGGGACAACAGTGACATAAGTGGGAACTGGACGTCCCTCCAAAACTGATGAAAAGGACAAGATGAAAACTGGTCAGAGAGGCTGCCAAGAGGCCTACAGCAACACTGAAGGAGCTGCAGTAATTTCTGGCAAGTACTGGTTGTGTACTACATGTGACAACAATCTCCCATATTTTCCATATGTCTGGACAATGAGGTAGGGTCAAAGAAAAACATCCAGACCTGGCTAAATTTTGTAAGAAAATACATCAACTCTCCCAAAAGCATGTGGGAAAATGTGTTATGGTCTGATGAAACCAAGGTTGAACTTTTTGGGCACAATTCCAAAAGGTATGCTTGGCGCAAAAACAATACTGCGCATCACCAAAAGAACACCATACCCACGGTGAAGCATGGTGGCGGTAGCATCATGTTTTGGGGTTGTTTTTCTTCAGCTGGAACAGGGGCTTTAGTCAAGGTGGAGGGAATTATGAACAGTTCTAAATACCAGTCAATTTTGGCCCAAAACCTTCAGGTGTCTGCTAGAAAGCTGAAGATGAAGAGGAATTTCATCTTTCAGCACGACAATGACCCAGCCAGAGCCCAGACCTGAATCCAATTGAAAATCTGTGGGGTGACCTGAAGAGGACTGTGCACAAGAGATGCCCTCGCAATCTGACCGATTTGGAGTGCTTTTGCAAGCAAGAGTGGGCAAATATGGTCAAGTCTAGATGTGGCAGGCTGATAGACTCTGACCCAAAAAGACTGAATGCTGTAATTATATCACAAGGTGCTTCAACAAAGTATTAGATTAAGGGTGTGCACACTTGTGCAACCAGCTTACTGTATGTTTTTTTTATGTTTTTCCCCCTAACAGATTTGTTTGTTTTTCAATTGAATTGTACAGGTTATAGGTCACACTAAAGGTGGGAAAAGTTTTGAAATTATTTATCATGGTCTCATTTTTTTTTTTACATCAGAAAAACCGATCATTTTAACGGGGTGTGTACACTTTTTATATCCACTGTACGTCATTTAATTGCGCTTTTTCAAACTTTGATCAGTTTAGATTGTACTAGTAGTTATTGCTCGTGAACCTGATTTCCTCTGAATGGTGCTCTTCACAGAGGCTGTGTTGGTCTTAGGGTTTGGTCATACAGCTGCTTGGAATTGGGTTGAGTGGACACATGTGATATATATGTTTTCACTGTGTTCTGTCAAAATGATGTAAATTGCTCCCCGCATCTCCTCAGTGATGTAGACTCGGCCCGAGCAGAAGTCTCCAGGGAGGGGATTCCCTGCCGAGGCTGCATGCAGCGTGTTAGCGTGAGCATGTAACCTCTGGGAAATGAATAATGTGTTGGATTAGCACTAATCCCATATTTTGCAAAATCAAAAATGTTGTCTTGGGCCCCTCTGGGGTGTCACCAATCCATGTGTAAAGTATGGAGTCTGTGCATCTCGCCATGTTGATTTGCAGAGGTGAACAGACAGACAGACAGCCTTCCTTTAGTAGTATAAATTTAGGGCAGATAGGTTCATTTAACCCTGCCATTCTAAATAAATTATTTGGGCCTGAACAAAAAAAAAGAAGAAGGTACAAGGCAGGTTGTTTGCAATCAACGGGATCAAAGAGAGGACAAAGTTAACATAAAAACTGATAGTGTTGTCCATGACTAAGCATATATTCTTATAATAAACATGTCCCACAATCAGCAATCACTCAAAACTCTGTACTTGCCAAAATATCTCAACTAATTTTTTAAATGTTATTTAATTTGAAGTCAGTTTTAAGTTTTAAAACATTATTTAAATCATCATGAAATATAAGTAGCTAAGGATGTAAGAAAAAACAACACATAGCCTGTATTATTTCTAGATCAGTTCAATTACAGTGAATCCCACTTAAAAATATGGCAGGATTTACTGGTACCCATTTATCTCATTATCTGTAGCCGCTTTATCCTGTTCTACAGGGTCGCAGGCAAGCTGGAGCCTATCCCAGCTGACTACGGGCGAAAGGCGGGTGTTATGAGGTAAGCTGCGCCACCTGTTGGTGGCTCGGGTAACCGATGAGAAACCTAGTACACAGCATGACAACATGTTCTCTCGTTGTACAGTTGTATTTGCAACAGGCCATTAAACCTGTGCTTGGGTAAAGCGGTTTCCCTGACTCTGTGTGTCAAGCATTACACACAAACATGGTGTCAGAAGCTTGGGAAAGTTAGTGAGATTCCTAATATAGCGACGGAAGTTTTTTGCTCATTAGTTATCGGCTAAATAAACGGCGCAAAGGCTAACACGAAAATGGCTGCCAACCTGAACGCGATACCACTGCCGGCTGAAATGAAACTCTCCGGGGACGTCGCTGCCAATTGGGACACGTTCAAGGAGGACTTTGAAGACTACATGTTGGCTTCTGGATTATCCGAAAAAGAAGCAGAAGTAAAGGCAGCGACGCTGAGAAGGGTTATGGGCAGTGAATGTAGGCACATCTATAAACACAATCTGCACTTAACTGAGGAGCAAGGGAAGAATGTAAAGGACATTTTGACAGCTTTGGGAAAGTACTTCAAACCTGTGAAAAATGTCATTTTTGAGCGTTTCGTCTTTGGAAGTCAGAAGCAAGAGGAGGGAGAACTGATAGATGCATACGTGATTAGACTGAGAGAAAAGGCGGCTACTTGTAACTACGGAGAGCTAAAAGAGGAGCTCATAAGAGACAGGCTAGTCCTTGGAATAGCAGATGAGGGCACGCGCCGCCGCCTGCTGAGAGAGAAAGACCTTACGCTTGCCTCAGCCATTGATATGTGCCATGCAGCAGAGCTAACAGATGCACGCATGAGAGCATTAGCTCAGAAATCCGACGACACAATACATGCCGCAGACTCCAGACAACCTGCGCGCAGCTCCCACAAGTTCAACAAACCACGAACAAGAGAGGTGGCAGGGAACTGCAAATATTGCGGACATCAGCACAAAGCAGGGAGGGATGCATGCCCTGCATTCGGCAAAACATGTCGCCACTGCGGAACACCCAACCACTTTGCCAGCGTGTGTCTAAAAAAAACAGACTATGCAGCCACGCTTAAATGTAGTAGACACTGCAGAAGACACATTACAGGACAATGAGCAAGAAGAAGCATACTTATATATGACTTCAGCCACAATGACAGACAGACAACAAGGGAAGAAGTGGTTTGTGAATTTAAGAATGGACGGTGTCAGGCTAAAGTGTCAATTGGACTCTGGAGCTACTTGTAATGTTATGAGCCTCAAAGAAAAGATGAAAGTGGCTCCAAAAGGGACACTAGCGCCAAGCCAAACTAGGCTGAGGCTTTACTCTGGCGAGGTCATGACTTCACTTGGACTGTTCAGGACGAATTGCACAATAAAGGGACACACTTACCCATTACAGTTTGAGATCGTGGAGACTAACCAGTATCCATTGCTGTCGGGCTCAACATGTGAACGTCTGGGTCTGATGCACTTTACCATCCCTGAGGAACTCCACAAGATGGAAGACATTTTTCCTGGATCTCTCACTAAGCAGCGGCTCACCAGCAGGTATGATGATGTCTTCTCCTCACCCATCGAGTCACTACCTGGTGAAGTCCACTTTGATTTAAATGAGTCCATCACACCGGTTCAGTGCCCACCACGCAATGTCCCAATAGCCCTCAAAACAGCGGTAAAAGCAGAACTGGACAGACACGAGAGAGAGGGCCACTTAATCTCTGTGACAGAGCCTACGGATTGGATTAGTAACATGGTAATCATTAAAAAACCTGATAAAATTCGAATCTGCATTGACCCAAAGCCATTGAATAAAGCACTGAAAAGATCTCACTATATCATGCCTACACTAGATGATGTCCTCTACAAGCTGCCCAAGGCCCGCATATTCTCTCTGGTGGATACGCGTGAGGCCTTCCTCCAATGTAAACTTGACAGCGAAAGTAGCTTCCTTACAATGTTCTGGACTCCATGGGGACGCAAACGCTGGCTGAAACTCCCTTTTGGGGTTTCAGTGGCCCCTGAGGTCTATCAGAGGAAACAGCATGAGCTTCTGTCCGGCCTAGATGGAGTGGAGCCGATTGCTGACGATATCTTGATTGTTGGCTGTGGTGACTCTGATGCCGAGGCCGTCAGAGATCATGACACAAAGTTACTGGCACTTATGGAACTCTGCAGGGAGGTCCGCCTCAGGCTTAGTCTGAAGAAGCTACAATTCAAAGTCAAGGAGGTGCGCTTTCATGGACATGTGCTGTCAGCTGAGGGTCTCAGACCAGACCCTGAGAAGGTTCAGGCAGTTCAGGCCATGCCACCACCAGTGGATGTCAAAGGTGTCCAGAGATTCATAGGGTTCATCACATACCTGTCCAAATTCATGCCACGGCTCTCTGAGGTGTGTGAACCTTTGCGCAGGCTCCTGGACAAGGACGTACCATGGCATTGGCTTCCAAAACATGAGGCTGTGGTGGCAGAAATCAAACGCTTGGTGTCGGCGGCACTAGTCCTGAAATATTATGATGTCAACAAACCGGTCACAGTGCAGAGTGATGCGAGTCAGAATGGCTTAGGATGCTGCCTCTTGCAAGATGGACAGCCAGTGGCATTCGCTTCACGGGCGAGAGCAGAACTATGCACAAATTGAAAAGGAGTGCCTGAGTATAGTCTTTGCCTGCCAGCGCTTTCATTACTACCTCTATGGGAGAGGTGATGTGACGGCAGAGACTGACCACAAACCACTTATTGCCATCTTTAACAAACCACTCCTCAGCGCTCCAAAGCGACTTCAAAGCATGCTGCTCACCCTTCAGGGCTACTGCCTGAATGTGGTGTACAAACCAGGACCAGAGATGTTTTTAAGTGACACACTGAGCAGAGCCACAACACCCCCCCACAGTTCGGACCAGCCTTACATACAACATTCAGTATGCACAGTGGCACAGCAGGAATGGATGGAAGCTGAACAAGTTGACCAAACTGATTACCTCAATATCACAAGTCAGTGCCTAGCTCAGATCATACAGTACATAGAGACTGACGACCACCTTCAGGCCCTGAAGTCAACAGTACTGGAGGGCTGGCCAGACCTGAGAGGACAGACACCAATTGCCATCAGAGAATACTGGGCCTTCAGGGACGAAATAAGCGTGCAGAATGGGGTCCTCTTCAAAAGCGACAGAGTCATTGTCCCCAAGAAGCTGCGTCCTGAAATGCTGCGCCGCATCCACTGGAGTCACACAGGAGCAGAGGCTTGCTACCGACAGGCTCGTCAAACACTCTTCTGGCCCAACATGCAAGGAGAGATTAAAGACTTTGTGGGCCAATGTGGCGTATGCAATGAGTATGCACACGACCAGCAAAAGGAAACAATGATGTCGCACCCCCTCCCAAAGCGGCCCTGGCAGATCGTGAGCATGGATCTATTTAACCATGTGGGGAAGGATTTCCTGTTGATTGTGGATCACTACTCAGACTTCTGGGAAATAGAAAACCTTCCTGACCTGTCAGCAGAGACTGCAATCAGAAGATGCAAGGCCCAGTTTGCCAGATATGGACAACCTGATCGTGTTATCACCGACTGTGGCCCACAGTTTGACTGTGGCCTCTTTCGTCAGTTTTCCCTAGACTGGGGCTTTCAGCATATCACCTCATCCCCACGCCACCCAAAGGCCAATGGCAAGGCCGAATCGGCGGTGAAGATTGCAAAGAACATCTGTAAACGTGCCTCACGAGCAGGAGAGGACCCATGGAGGGCTATCCTCCTTTGGAGAAATACGCCCACAGCAGGCATGGATAGCAGCCCAGCACAGCGGCTCATGGCACGCAGACTTAAGACACCTCTTCCAGTGTCGGACTCATTACTCGAGCCATCTGTTGTGCCAAGTGTACCTGAGAAAATACAGAGCAAAAGACAGGCTGCTAAACGTTACTATGACAGATCTGCTAAGGACCTTCCGAAGCTGCAGGTTGGACAGGGTGTCAGGATGAAGCCTCTTCCTGGTGATAGGACTGGGAGATGGCGCCCAGGCGTATGCCTTCAGCAGGTAGCACCACGTTCATATCTTGTGGAAGTGGAAGGTGCCACATATCGCCGTAACCGGGTAGACCTGCGGCCAGCTGAGCAAGCTCCCCCTGAGACCGGTGTGCAGCCAGAACACACCACCACCGATAGAATGCCCAATGAGAGCAGCATTCATCCCCAGGAGGATCAACGGGAGCCTCCCTGCATGCCAGCCAGCCCCCCAACACCTCGGCCACCCACTCAGCAGACCCTGGACCGTGCAAGTCTGAGCCCTGCACAGGCGCCTGTGCAGCCTGTGCCCCATACAAGGAGTGGCAGAGTCACAAGACCCCCACTGAGACTCAATTTATGAACTCACACTATGTACTATGGGTAAAAAAAAAAAGTATGTACACCGGTGCCTTGTTAATGTCTCATGAAAATGCTCAGATGTTGTTAGGATGGCCAGTTAAGGTAATTATTCAGTTTAGTGGTTAGCAATGGAATTAGAGATTGCCATAGTACAGTTATGTTTGAAATGTTTATTTCAGGACAGTAAGGTTTCAAAGAAACTGTTAAAAAAAAAAAAAAAAGGGGAGATGTTATGAGGTAAGCTGCGCCACCTGTTGGTGGCTCGGGTAACCGATGAAAAACCTAGTACACAGCATGACAACATGTTCTCTCGTTGTACAGTTGTATTTGCAACAGGCCATTAAACCTGTGCTTGGGTAAAGCGGTTTCCCTGACTCTGTGTGTCAAGCATTACACACAAACAGCGGGGTACACCCTGGACAAGTCGCCAGGTCATCACAGGACTGACACATAGACACAGACAACCATTCACATTCACACCTACGGTCAATTTACAGTCACCAGTTCACCTAACCTGCATGTCTTTGGACTGTGGGGGAAACCGGAGTACCTGGAGGAAACCCACGCGGACACGAGGAGAACATGCAAACTCAGCAAAGAAAGGCCCTTGCCGGCCACTGGGCTCGAACTCGGACCTTCTTGCTGTGAGGCGACAGAGCTAATCACTAGGTCATTATTATTTTGTTTAAAAAATAAATAAATAAATAAATAAGGAATTATCAATGGTAATTATCAAAGACATTTGCCATCGAGTAGGAAGTTTTTATACAACAAGGTAGCAATTATAGTGAATGAGAAGGAGTTTCCTAAAGTATTCAGGGACAACATTATTAAACAACACTTGAATGGAAGAAGCTACAGAGCCATATGAAAGACCTTAAACACCCGGGTCAGTACAATTCATTTGATAAAGTGCAGATGGAAGGTTCATGGAACCACAACTAATCATCCCCAGACAGGTGAGCCATGCAGGATTTCACAACATGCAATCAGACTAATTGTATCATTAGTCTGAGATTGAAGGTAACAGAGAAACCAGCCATCACTTGAAAGGAGTTGTAGGATGACATGAAGGCAGCAGGAACAATTACACAAACAGAACAATGATCTCCATTCCTACACCCCATGCAAAACTCCTCTGCAAATAAAGGACAGAGGAGCTTCCTTTAGATGTTTCTTTGGTAATAATTCAGTTCATGATGTTTGGAAAACATGAAAAACCTTCTGTGTGTACGATCCAGAGGACACCATACCCACAGTGAAGTACAGAGGTAGGAGCATCATGATATAGGACTGCTTCTCTGCAAATGACTAGGGTATTATATGTCACTGAAGGAAACATGAATAGAGCGATATACGAGGACATCTCATCTCATCTCATTATCTCTAGCCGCTTTATCCTTCTACAGGGTCGCAGGCAAGCTGGAGCCTATCCCAGCTGACTACGGGCGAAAGGCGGGGTACACCCTGGACAAGTCGCCAGGTCATCACAGGGCTGACACATAGACACAGACAACCATTCACACTCACATTCACACCTACGGTCAATTTAGAGTCGCCAGTTAACCTAACCTGCATGTCTTTGGACTGTGGGGGAAACCGGAGCACCCGGAGGAAACCCACGCGGACACGGGGAGAACATGCAAACTCCACACAGAAAGGCCCTCACCGGCCCCGGGGCTCGAACCCAGGACCTTCTTGCTGTGAGGCGACAGCGCTAACCACTACACCACCGTGCCGCCATACGAGGACATATTAGAGAAATTAATCTTATCACCCAAAAACTGCCTTGTCAAAAGTTAATTAGTGGAATTTCCTCAGTTATTCAGTCTGATTTTTACCAGTTTCTGTTTATTACATGGTGAGTTCTGACTTTCTCAATACCCATCCTCAATTCTCGATGTTAAATGATTGAATAATTATTTAAGGCCCATTGTAGCTTAACGAGTGCAGTTATACATGTTCAGAAAACTTTCCAAAAACTTGTGCTCACCTAAATTAGAATTCTATATACAATATCCTGAGCTAATTACTGGTTGAGAATTTAGGAATGGAACTTTTTGCATTTCATGATGTAAACAGTAAATATCTTCACACACTTTATTTAAATATTATAATACACAACATTACTAAGTCTAATTCCAAAGATGGACATACTGCGCATTTACTAAGACTACAACGAGCTTTCAAAGCAATATTCGAATGAATTGTCCCTAACAGAACAAATCAGAGATTCATATAGCACCCTTTGTTTTAAAGTAATGGAAATGTACACAGGAGTTTGCATGTTCTCCCCATGTCCGCGTGGGTTTCCTCTGGGTGCTCCGGTTTCCCCCACAGTTCAAAGACATGCAGGTTAGGTTAACTGGTGACTCTAAATTGACCGTAGGTGTGAATGTGAGTGTGAATGGTTGTCTGTGTCTATGTGTCAGCCCTGTGATGACCTGGCGACTTGTCCAGGGTGTACCCCGCCTTTCGCCCGTAGTCAGCTGAGATAGGCTCCAGCTTGCCTGCGACCCTGTAGAACAGGATAAAGCGGCTACAGATAATGGATGGATGGATGGATGGATATGTACACATTGGTTTCATATTGTACCTATTCCCATACATTATTGTTTGTTTGTTTGTTTGTTTGTTTATTTATTTTTAAAACTTGCTACTTTCTTCTCTCAACCACTTAATATTATGTGTCTGAAAAGGGGCGGCACGGTGGTGTAATGGTTAGCACTATTGGCTCACAGCAAGAAGGTCCTGGGTTCGAGCCCAGCGGCCGGCAAGGCCCTTTCTGTGTGGAGTTTGCATGTTCTCCCCGTGTCTGCATGGGTTTCCTCCGGGTGCTCCGGTTTCCCCCACAGTCCAAAGACATGCAGGTTAGGCTAATTGGTGGCTCAAAAGTGAGTGTGAATGGTTGTTTGTCTCTGTGTCAGCCCTGCAATAACCCCGCCTCTCGCCCATAATCAGCTGGGATAGGCTCCAGCTTGCCTGCAACCCTGTAGAACAGGATAAAGCGGCTAGAGATAATGAGATGAGATGGTTCAAAACATGAAAATGTGTATAAAATGAAATTTATTCCTTCATAAAGCAGCAAGACCATACTATTTATCAGTGACATTAAGCCATCAAGTTTTGATTCATCATCTGCCAATCAATCTTGACAAAACAGAACTGATCTATCCTGTACTGGACCAATCACCAATGAGTTTCGGTACAGTAGAGATGTTGATACTGGCCCCATCTGCTGGTCAAATACATGTACATACTTTGGAAGAAACAAAAAACACAACAATCTAGAAGTTTTTTGCATACATTTTGATTTAAGGGTACTCTGTAATACACTAGCACGGATATGGGGGCATCCAAAAAATAGTTTTAGTATTGCAGATACCGAGATATGTTGATATGTTCATCGTGCATCGACATAACCTACAGTGTGGGAAAGAAGGCCGGACCGGCGGACATTGACTGGTAATTTTCGCATTTGTCTGTCCATATTTCAAAAGCATCGGACTGGATGGCCCATGAAAAATGTTAATGGGATTAACATACTTTTAATTTTCTTCCAAATGTTACACTGGGCAATACATTATGTCGTAACTCGGCCTGTGATTGGCAGATTGTGGACGCTCTCGATGAAATAGTCACCTCTCATCAGCGAGTAAGAGTGCATTCTGGCATAACACCATGCAATACTGTTATCAGCTGGATAGGTTTACCACTAACGTTAAAAGAAAATAGAGTACTACAGGTTTCGGACCCTGACAAAGCATTTTTTTCATCGTAGAGCTTCGCCGGCGAAGCTTGTCAGGTTTAGAATGAGTAGGTCATGGATTTAGATAAATACCTTCGAGTTTTTAATCATAAAGCATGATAAAAAATATTAACAGAAACTTTAAACTTTACACTTTCCTATGTGCCCACTACCAAATAATATTATTATTTTTTAATTGCCTAAATTAGATTAAACATGGGATGGCACAGTGGTTAGCACTGTCTCCTCACAGCAAGAAGGTCCAGGGTTTGAGCCCAGCGGCCAGCGAGGGCCTTTCTGTGCGGACTTTGCATGTTCTCCCCGTGTCCGCGTGGGTTTCCTCTGGGTGCTCCGGTTTCCCCCACAGTCCAAAGACATGCAGGTTAGGTTAACTGGTGACTCTAAATTGACCGTAGGTGTGAATGTGAGTGTAAATGGTTGTCTGTGTTTATGTCTCAGCCCTGTGATGACCTGGCGACTTGTCCAGGGTGTACCCCACCTTTCACCCGTAGTCAGCTGGGATAGGCTCCAGCTTGCCTGCGATCCTGTAGAACAGGATAAGCGGCTATAGATAATGGATGGATGGATCTTCAAGTTTTTAATCATACAAGCATGATAAACATATTAACAGAAACTTTAAACTTTACACTTTCCTATGCGCCCACTACCAAATGTTTTTAATTGCCTAAATAAGATGAAACATGGGGTGGCACGGTGGTGTCGTGGTTAGCACTGTCGCCTCACAGCAAGAAGATTCTGGGTTTGAGCCCAGCAGCTGGTGAGGGACTTTCGGTGTGGAGTTTGCATGCTCTGTCCATGTCTGCGTGGGTTTCCTCCGGGTGCTCCGGTATCCCCCACAGTCCAAAGACATGCAGGTTAGGCTAACTGGTGGCTCTAAATTGACCGTAGGTGTGAATGTGAGTGTGAATGGTTGTCTGTGTCAATGTGTCAGCCCTGTGATGACCTGGCGACTTGTCCAGGGTGTACCCCGCCTTTCACCCGTAGTCAGCTGGGATAGGCTCCAGCTTGCCTGCGACCCTGTAGAACAGGATAAAGCGGCTAGAGATAATGAGATAAATGGGTACCAGTAAGTTGTAACCAACTGGAACACCTGGAACACTACATTTAGTGTAGTATTGAACAGTGAGTATGCTGTTTTGGTATTACTCAGTTAAGCTCACGGTCCCCCTCTGCCGGTGCAATATCTTCTTCTTCTTCTTCTTCTTTCGGTTTTATGGCGGTTGGCAACTAGCTTCAATGGTGCATTACCGCCACCAGCTGGACTGGGGTGTGATACTTGAGTTTGGAAAAAAAAAAACTAAGTTCTTTTAATTAGACCTGTGTTCCTTAAGAAACTAAATACATATTTGAAGCAGATTTCACCTGTACTTCTTTGCAGAATGTCCTCCAAGTTTAACACTAATTGTTTCCCTTGCAACTGTAAAATTAATCTTTGTCTTTCTTCCTGGTATTTAGGACACTGTAAAATAACATACTCTGTAGACTCCGGGCTGCCACAGAAATCACATTTTCCATCTGCATGCTTTTTTATTATCACCAAAGAACTATTTAACCTTCATCTCATCTCATTATCTCTAGCCACTTTATCCTTCTACAGGGTCGCAGGCAAGCTGGAGCCTATCCCAGCTGACTACGGGTGAAAGGCGGGGTACACCCTGGACAAGTCGCCAGGTCATCACAGGGCTGACACATAGACACAGACAACCATTCACACTCACACCTACGGTCAATTTAGAGTCACCAGTTAACCTAACCTGCATGTCTTTGGACTGTGGGGGAAACCGGAGCACCCGGAGGAAACCCACGCGGACACGGGGAGAACATGCAAACTCCACACAGAAAGGCCCTCGCCGGCCCCGGGGCTCGAACCCAGGACCTTCTTGCTGTGAGGCGACAGCACTAACCACTACACCACCGTGCCACCACTATTTAATCTTGTGTGTCCAAATCTCATTCTCGAAAAAGCATCCTCCTCTTCCTTACTTCTGTTGGTGTTTCTACTCTTTCCCACTTTGTTCTGGATATTATAAAACTGTCTCCCAGTCTGGCCATTGTCCCATAATGTTTGCCATTTTCCCTTAACTATGTTTTTAATCATACTTTTAATTTCTGCCTTGCTGTAAGCAACTTCAATATCTATGCTGGGATTTCCAGCTGCTTGTTTAGTGCACTTATCTGCCATCTCATTCTCTACAACTCCTATATGAGCTGGTACCCATACAAGAGTTATCTTAACTCCTGTCTTTAACAGATTATTTGCAACTTGTAATATTTCATACAAAATGTCCTGCCTTGATTTTGACTGGGACGTTCTAATGCTAATCAAAGCTGAGCTGGAGTCTGAAGCAATTACTGCCTTCCTTGGCCTGTTAACTTCCACCCATAGCAGGGCTAGCCACACAGCAACCAACTCCGCTGTATAAACTGCTAGATCATCATTGATTCTTTTTCCTACTTTGACTTTTAACTTTGGGATAACAAAAGCAACCCCAACTCTTTTACCAGCCATTTTAGAGGCATCTGTATATAGAATTATATCCTCTCTATACGTCTCCATAAGATAGCTCTGAACCCTTAATTTGTCCATGTTACTCTTTTGCATCTCCTCTAATAACCCCAGGTCAATGGATATCTCTTTAAAGACCCATGGTGGGACAGCTGGGATAGGCACAGTAGGACTTATCTTTAATTCACTAAACCCTATCTCATTAACTTTATCATTAATCACCCAACCAAAACTTCTGACTTGGGCATTTCCACGCTCTTGACATTGCCTCAGGACTGGTTGACTCCTATGATTTTCATTATGACCCTTTAAATTTGCCCAATACACAATGGCTAACTGTTCTATTCTAAGATGAAGAGGCATTTCTCCCATCTCCACCTGGATAGCTGGTACTGGAGTAGATTTAACAGCACCACAGCATAACCTTAATGCTTCGGTGCAATATATAATTTTTTTCTTTTCCTTTATTAAAGAAAAAATCCAAACATACAGTACGAAATATGCAGCGTAAATCTGCACATACAACAAGTGAACAAAGACATACAGATACATATTGAACATGAACAGAGGTTACTTACACCAAATATAGCACATTTTAAACGAGTATTAATAGCTTTAGGGCAAAGTGAGTGATCAATTGATGATAAGTAATGTTTTACATCTTTTTTAAAAATAAAAAATAAAGGTTTTCTTTTTAGAAATTTACATTTGTGAATGAAGAATTTAGCCAAGAAAAGAAACAAGTTGATAAAGTCCCAGTTTGTTACAGTGTTGGGGTCCTGTGGAGCACCAAAATACATGATATCAATGGTTAAAGTAAAGTCCTTGTCAATGTGTTGTTTAATAAAGACTGCAAAAAAAAATCCAGAAGACCTTCGTGTAATTACAATTCCAAAATAAATGATCAATTGTTTCAGGATGAGAGGAACAGAAAGAGCAGTCAGGAGAGATGTTAGGGGAAAACTTAGACATCCTATAGTTACAAGGGTAACATTTATGTACAATCTTAAGTGAAATTTCAGCAACTTTGTTTGTGATCATAAATTGTTTTCTAAGTGACCAAAATCTTGACCAATCAATATTTTCAAAACGATTATTCCAATAACTAACACACGCAGGGGTGGAGATACTAGGTTTAAGCAGGATAGATCTAATTTTCTTGTTAGTAAACTCACTGCTAATAAAAAGATTACCATCTATACAAAGAAAAGAGGCATTCAGGTCTGGAGGAGACTGAGAAGGACCTTTAGGACAGGAATCAAGTAGAAACCTGACACCAGATGGGATAGCATCAAAGATTATAGCATATTCCTTAGGTGGCACAGGGAAAGAAAACTTCCCCATAAAGTCTCTATATGTAAATAATTCACCATTTTCATCAAATAGTTGTGAAACTAAAATGATATTCTTTTCGAACCAAGTATGATAAAATGACGTTTTATTCTTATAAGTGATATCCTTATTATTCCATATAAAATATGAGTGTGGAGAGAAATTGTGATTGTACATGAGAGACCAGCATGAAAGCATTTTCTTGTGGAAGTTTGCTAGGGCCAAAGGAAGCTTAGATATACTGTAATTACAATGAGTAAGAAAACAAAAACCTCCCAAAGATTTAAAAAGATGGTTAGGGATACAATTCCAAATGGAAGAGGGGTATTTAAGAAATAGCTTTACCCATTTTACCTTAAAAGAGTTATTCAGCAATGAAAAGTCTATGAGATCGAAACCACCTGTAGAGTGATCAGCCACCATGATATTTTTCTTTATTAAGTGAGCTCTAGACTTCCACACAAAATCTAAAATTAACCTGTCTACCTTTCTGCAAAAGTCTTGTGGAACATCTAGAACCATAGCTGGATAAATCACACGAGATAAGGCTTCGGTTTTCGCAAGTAAGACTCTTCCAGCGATGGATAGATCCCACTGTAACCACGAGTTTAACTTATTTTGGATTACTGGAATGAGAGGGTCAAAATTTAATAAAGATCTTCTTTTTTGATCCCTACATATCATTATGCCCAAATATTTTAATTCAGATTTCACCGGTAGAGTAGAGTGGGGGAAAAAGCCCCCCTTAAGGAAAATTCAGTTTTTCTCCAAGTTGAAATGAACCATGTGTTTAGTTTTAATCATAGTTTTTGACAACAGTGACATGAACAATAATGCCACCTAAATTTTGCCTAAAGTTAATACTTTTTTTTTTTTTAACAAAAACAAACATTGTGCCAAGGGGGCCTTTTACCCCCCCAGTGGGGTAAAAGGCCCCCTGAGGTGGGGCAATAGGCCCCCTCACTCAAAAAAAGCTGTTTGGATAGCAAAAGTGTTTACTTAAGCCTATAATGTGAAAGAAACAAGAAAATATCCCTGAATTAATGAATAGATGCATTATTTTATTATATTTTGCATTTTAATTTCAATATAATTTTGTGTGGATTGAACATGAATTAACAAAGAACAAGTGCATCAATAAATAATGCTAATTGAATCAATGAATTCATTACATTAACATATTATAAATACAGTAATTATGATAAAAGGAAACAATGCCCCCTGGGGGCCATTTACCCTGCCATTAAGGGGGCGTTTTACCCCACAGACTACACTTTTTTACAAAAAAGGGTCTTACTTTCAAAATGTGATTCAACTTTTTATACCTAATGTATTTTTTTAACGTACTGACTTGTCTACTCATACCACATACACAGCTGTGATATCTGACAAAATAGCAGCTATCTAAATACAGTTTTACTGATATCTGAAAATTATATCACTTACCATGAAATTTGATTTTTCTCCGCTGCGTTGCTGATATGCGATCCACAGTGGATATTTGTATATCCCCATTGTCAAGCCAGTCCATAGCAACAATAGAAATGTAACTTTGTGCCATCTGGTGGTTATTTTGGGTAAAACAGGCCGGGGGCGTATTACCCCACTCTACTCTATATTGTAAATGGTATCAATTGTTGAGGGTTTCAAGGTGAAGAGCTCACATTTAGAAAGGTTAAGGGTCAAACCTGAGGCTTCTGAAAAAGGTTTTATAGTTGTTAAAGATAGGGAAACTTGATCTCCGTTTTTTAGGAATAGGGTGGTGTCGTCTGCTAATTGACTAATTAATAACTATTGATCAGCGATAGGGCGGCACGGTGGTGTAGTGGTTAGCGCTGTCACCTCACAGCAAGAAGGTCCGGGTTCGAGCCCCGGGGCCGGCGAGGGCCTTTCTGTGTGGAGTTTGCATGTTCTCCCCGTGTCCGCGTGGGTTTCCTCCGGGTGCTCCGGTTTCCCCCACAGTCCAAAGACATGCAGGTTAGGTTAACTGGTGACTCTAAATTGACCGTAGGTGTGAATGTGAGTGTGAATGGTTGTCTGTGTCTATGTGTCAGCCCTGTGATGACCTGGCGACTTGTCCAGGGTGTACCCCGCCTTTCGCCCGTAGTCAGCTGGGATAGGCTCCAGCTTGCCTGCGACCCTGTAGAAGGATAAAGCGGCTAGAGATGATGATGAGATGATGAGATGATCAGTGATAGAGATTCCTTCTATCTTACTACATTTGATGTGAGTGGCTAAGATCTGCATAGGCAAGAGGAACAGGAAAGGGGACAAAGGACAACCCTGTCGGATTCCCCGTTTTATGTCGAACCTCGGCGTTGTGCCATTTATTAATTTGATAGAGGCATTACTGTTTTTATAAAGAGTTTCTATAGCATTAATGAATTTTCTGCCAAAGAGCAATTCCAGCGTTATGGACGTGACACTTGAACTCAAAATGGCAACAAATGACCCAGTGCATGTTTTATTGTCTCCCAGTATTTAAACAGGTGTTGCATATTTTAAGGCTGTACCATACTGGAGAAGTGATAGAACAAGAACAATTCCCATAGTACATCTAGGGCATGCCAGAAAATGCCAATAAAAGATGCGTTATGGATGTGACAGAAAAAGTATCACTTTTCTTGGGTGACTGTACATTTTTATCAAACTCTGTGAAATCGTAAACCTAATGTCGAAATGGAGATATCCGTTTGATAGAGGGGTCCAAGGTGAATATTAAAAAATCTTTGTTTAAAATATTTTGTATTTCATGCAGAGTTTCGGAAGGAAAAGTCAGCGTTATGGATGTGACGAAATTCCATTATGGATGTGACGCGTCTGAAATAGACATGGCATATGTTTAGAAAATCAGCAATTTAACCACCATAACCCTTTGAAAAACTCTCTAAATATCAGCTAAAACTATCAAAGTTCTTAAATAATATTTAGAATGGCTATTGTTTTGCTGTTTTGTGGATTTTAGCATACATTTCTGTGGCTTGTGGCAATAATATAGAATTGTACATGATCAAAGTTGATTTTAGCTTGGGTTTTACATTATAAGAAAGAAAGGCCCAATCCCAATTCTAATTTCTACCCCTCCCCCTCCCCCTTCCCCTCCGCCTTCCCCTTGGCCCTATCCCTTGAAACTGAGCTACAAGGGATAGGGCTTGAAATTCAACCCTTACGTATTGGGATAGCCCTTCAACGATCGCATACGTCATCGCGTACCTCCGTCAGCGTTTACGTTAGCAAAACGCGACCAAATGCGTCATTGGCTGCGACCAGCCACTACAGTCAGAGCCAGAACAGAAATCTCTGCTGGCAGGGTGTGATTTGTTAACTAACACCACTGAATGGGATATCTTTGGCGCTTCGTGCACCACATCCGACAGAATGAGGTGTCAGAACACTCATGTAAACAATAAAAGCGAGAATAACAGAACAAAACGTACGCAGTCAAGCAACCGAAAACAATACTCACTCCCAAAGCTTTTTAGCAGCAGCTTGGATTTCAGAAATCGCTGCTCATTCTCAGCTCGAAAGCGAATCAAGCGGCGTGTTTCCTCTGGATAACAACTTAAAACACGTAAATAATGGAGAAAATACATTTATGACAATCTTTCGCCGCGGGAACCGCCATCTTTCTGAAATCCGCATGAAATCTCGCTGAAATCCGCATGGCATTGTGGGAAATCACTCAAACCCCTTCGTTCGGAGTCAGCTCCAGGAAAATCTCCGTTTGGAGGGGTACAGAAGCCCTCCCCCTTCCCCTACCCCTCCGCGTTAACTGGGATTGGGATACCCCTACCCCTTCACGTGAACGCGCAAAATGGAGGGGAAGGGCCAAGGGGTTGGTCCAAGGGGTGAAATGGGATTCGGCCAAAGACTGACAGTGACATATTAGGTTGGTCACAAATTGGTTCAACTTATTCACATCTGTAAAATACAGGCCTAGGTGAGATCTCTGGGAGTGGTTTTGATGTATTACATGTTGCTTTATTTTTGCATGGTGAGGTTGACATTTAGGGCGGCACGGTGGTGTAGTGGTTAGCGCTGTCGCCTCACAGCAAGAAGGTCCTGGGTTCGAGCCCCGGGGCTGGCGAGGGCCTTTCTGTGTGGAGTTTGCATGTTCTCCCCGTGTCCGCGTGGGTTTCCTCCGGGTGCTCCGGTTTCCCCCACAGTCCAAAGACATGCAGGTTAGGTTAACTGGTGACTCTAAATTGACCGTAGGTGTGAATGTGAGTGTGAATGGTTGTCTGTGTCTATGTGTCAGCCCTGTGATGACCTGGCGACTTGTCCAGGGTGTACCCCGCCTTTCGCCCGTAGTCAGCTGGGATAGGCTCCAGCTTGCCTGCGACCCTGTAGAACAGGATAAAGCGGCTAGAGATAATGAGATGAGATGAGATGAGGTTATCATTTACATGGAATTGCCCCAAAGCCAAACACTTGCAAAGCTTTAAAAATAAAAGGATGTTCGACTGTGTCGAATGGCTTGTAAAAATCCAGAAAAAAAAGAAAACCATTGTCAGAGGTGAGGTGGGCGTAGTCAATGAGGTCTAGAACTAGTCTAATATTGTTTGAGATTAACCTTTCTTTAAAAAAACCCGACTGATATTCATCTATTATACTATTTAAAACACGTTTTAACCTTTTGGCCAATATACCTTCGGTGCAATATCGCGCTCGCGCGCCGCTTCTAAAATTACGTCCCGCCGCTACGTAATGACGTCAGGGACTCGTGGATTGGCGTTCTGCCATCTTTGATTGCGCGACAGGCCGCGGCGGCGCGAGAGGGGGCCTCGCTCGACTGGAGTAGACCTGTCTCAGACAAGACAACGGGGGGATAAAGAAGAAGAAACTATACCAAGAAACGCCACCGGTCCATCTGGGTTTGGTTCTGTCCCCCCTCCGGTCACGTTAAACGAGAGAAGAGACACCGGACAGAGCGCGATAAGGGTTTCGTTTCTGGAAGAGGTTGTGAGCTGGAGCGCTCTAGCTACCCAGTGTGTAGCATATAGCTTAGCTTAGCATAGCTTTTGTAATCCAGCACATACGTACACGCGTGCACTCAGACGAGCGAAGCGGCCTTCTCAAAGTCAGCGACGGGACCGGCGGAAACAGGTTTGTTAAAATCCTCGACATTTTGTTTTACACCACTCATTTGCTGGAAGATTAAAAGCGCCTACACTGGCTGTGAGCATGCGGGCTTGTGTTAGCTAGTTAGCCTGGCTAAGTGGAGCTAGCAGCACCAGGATACAGTGTGGTACAGTTCAGAGACTGGGGCTGAACAAAGCAAAAACCTACTAAGTTCTTATGCTGATAAGTTTTGTTCCGATTAAGTTGAGTTTATCTTCCTTTTAGTGTTGAGGGTCAGGGTTAAGTTTCGAAAACGAGACCGTGAACCGGAGGCCAACTCACCGGGCCGCTTTCAAATTAACCCACCCTTCACTAAAGACATGCTAGCTGTGTGTGTGTTCTGTCTTTTTTTTTTTTTTTTTTGCCTTTCAGGATCTTCGTAACGGACAGCACTGGAAAATAACTTCATAGCCGCATGCTAGCATCTGAGGTTACAGTTCATGTTCACACTGCTTTACTAAAAGCGCTGTGGCAGCTCAAGCCTTTTCTCAATAAAACGAAAAGGAGGTTTTCCTGCAAACTGAGCTTCTGGGCTTTTCCCACTCACACACTGAATTGTATTTTCCTCAGATAGTCAGGCAGGAAGATGAGCTGATCACGTTTATCGCGCCATTTACAGTCAAATAAATGAGCGAGATGCAGAAAACTACAGTGGTGTACATCTACTGTATGGTGTACAAGAAGCACAAGGCCTTTAGGTGTACGAGGCCTTTACACCTCCTGTACACTAGCAGCTAGAGTCAGGGGCATTCCGGCATCAGTCACCACAAGCAGGGAAAGATCAAATGTGAATAATCTTCTCCTTCGCCTGCAATAAGGGACACGCTGAAGTGAGCAGTCAGTAGGCATCTGTATCATCATCATGATATATCATATCATTACTTCCTTGTCTAAGTAAAGGTTTGTTCAGAAGAGAGTCGGGGAGGGGGGACTGTTAACAGGGAAGTAGGTGAAAGTATATTTGACCAAGAGGCAAACAAGACATAGCATGCTTTTCTGGTGCAGTGTTAATTTACCTGATAGGTGTATTATAGAGTAGTTGTTATAAGACTACACTGGCCAGCCTTAAGGCCAATTTATGCTTACAACGCAGTCCTCGCAGATGGCCTCTGCGTAGCCCCCCCACCCTTCGCAGACGCTCTGCGCGCACCTCCCAAAAATTGTGACCACCGCAGAAGCCTCACAGACAGCGCCGCAGACAAGAGGGCTCTGATTGGTCCACTCTACATCCGCTGTACACGCACTTCCGCTTCCCTACTTTCCCGGTTTGGTTTGTTTTCACTACCGCCATTTTTAAAAACACGAGCGAAGATGGAGCAGCACGAAGAGCGGTTGATCGAGGAAGTGAGGAAGTACGTACATCTATACGACTCCAGTTCTAGTCATTATAAGTAACCGGAGGATAAACACTCCACTAACCACACCCACCAACTACTCCTAGCGATTTCACGACTTCACGCCCCCTTGCGTTGTGGCGGTGAATAACATCGCGCACGCCTATTACTCCCCGCTCAACGATAAATTACAAGTGTCTGCGAAAGCCTTGTTGCAAGAGCATGCAGAGGCCCTTAGTCAAGAGCTATTGACTTTGGCTTGTCCCCTAGGGGAACTAGCTCAGTACTGGTGATTGCTTGAATGCTGATTGGGATTACGTTGGTATCGTGATTGATTTGTGAGGCAGGTGTGACAGAAAAATGGGCTTTTTTTTTTTTTTTTAAAGAGATGGAATAATGGATGAACATCAAGTCATAAACCCTTCAACACTCTCCTGAGATGATTGTAGTATAGATGGCATCATATACAGATTTAAAAACCTTCTGTTGTCTTGTACCTGAGCATGACACCCATAAAGCCTAGGTAACAACCGGATGTACGATTTTTTTTTTTTTTGGCATTTCCCAAATCGCTGCTTTTTTTTTTTTTTTGTTCGTGAAGAAAGACGCACGTTGGCTGCAAGTTTGTCTTGCAACCTGAAAAAAACCTAAGTGCCCATAGAGTTTGTTTAACATGACAAAGAACCTCTGCAGCCAGTCTATGGCTCGAAAATCAGCACGTCACACGCGTGCCCTTTGTGCGTTTCTTGCGTTTTTTGCACGTAGACCGGCCGTAGGAGCACGTACGGCCGGTTGTGACCTAGGCTTAAGTGGTTCTTTGCCAAAGTCAGAAGCGCACAGTTGTATAGGGTGTCTTTATGTTGTTGCATTACAATTTCCCTTCACTGCAACTAAGAGGCCCAAACCAGTTCTGGCATGACAGTGCCCCTGTACACAAAGCGAGGTCCAGGCACAATGTGCTAAGGTTTGAGTGGAAGAACTTGTGTCCTGAACAAAGCCCTGACTGAACTCGACCCCGCTGAACACCCTTATGATGAACTGGAACACTGACTGACTACCCCAGACCTCCTCACCAACATCAGTTCCTGACCTCACTAATGCTCTTGTGGCTGAAAGATCACAAATCCCTGCAGCTATGCTCCGTAATCTAGTGGAAAGCCTTTCTAGAAGAGTGGAGGTTATTATAACAGTAAATGAGGACTAAATCTGGAATGGGATGTTCAACAAGCGTGCACACAGGTTTGATGGTAAAGGTGTCCATGTACTGCTGGCCATATCGTGTGCCATCTTGTTTCGCTGGAACCCTGAAACTGCTCGCATTTACTTAAGAGCCCTTCGGACCTCATGCTTCATCCCATCCATTCTAGCCTGAAACTAAAGGTTATCTGGAACTGCCTTGTTTGTGGCTTGAATTCAAATTTAATTGTATCTGGTGTTCTGAAGGTGAAATGAGCTGCTTGGCCTCATTCATCTTGTAAAGTTTCTGTCAAGTAGTATCTCAAAACACTGTTCTTCCATGGACAGTTGCACGTCTGATCCTTATGCTCTCTTTACTATGACCTGTCATTTTAAAAATAAAACCTTGTGCGGAAAATGAGCGATGATATTCCTTCTCACGTCTCATTTTCTTTCTCTTGTTGAGTTCCTGAGAATCCCTAAAGTTCTCTATCCTGAAGACTTTCCACTTGTCAGAAGACTTGGGTACAACTTTACTTCCGACTGTTGCAAAGCACTGACCCTGGAGACGACTCCTAAAATGACAGAATGGATTCGGAGAGAGGTTGTGGCCCCGTGGAGAAGTATGGTACTTCAAAGAAGGACTACTAATCTAGGATTAATGTTTAGTGAATGTTACTAATGCAGTTGTTTGGAAGTAAATAACAGTCTTGGTCGAATACACAGTTGTGTCCACGCGCACACAGTCCCTTGTCCTGATCTGATACTGATCAGTATCGAGACAGTTACTGTCCTAAGTTGCTCAATCAGTATCAAACTGGATGTTGTCTTTGACGAACCTTTTTTCCCCTGTCACTTTATGCAGTGAGCATGTGGGATGAGTGGCATGATGCATCTTGTACAAGGGATGCACATTAAACCTGCTGCCTTGCTGTCTGCTGGTTTACATTAACCAGCAGAATCTTGCAGTTTTTGTCTAACAGCTATACATTTGTATGGCCTCAGTCAACCTTCTGTCTCATTTTCCCAACAGATCCTCACTTTAAACCCCTTTGGTTAATATGTAGTTTTGAATTGGGAGAAGAATGGTGTATAATTTTCTTTGACAAATATAAGTCTCCTTGCTTTGAGTAATAACTTTTGGTTGGTTTTTCTTAGCAGTTAATGTCTGGACTCTGGTATAAGGACGAGAACTTTCGCTTTCAGTTCTTAACCAAGAAGCTTGTGTAGTTTCTTGTTCAACACTTCACAGGAAAGCTCAGCATTTTTTTGCGCAGTGTCACACTCAGCATGGGCATATGAATATTTGTGTACCTTGTTGTGGTGCTTTATTGCTGTACAGTGCAGTGCTTTGCAGTTCAACATTGTTGTGTAACTGCTAAAACAAAGTTAGTTTTAAAATTGTTGCTGTATTGTTTGTGTATTGACAGCAAAATTGTCTGTGTATAAATGTACAGTGTGTCTGTATGCAGTGTAAATCATAAATTCAATATCTAGCCCACTGGCCAAGTGAAGGCTCCAGCGTGCTGCCCAATCCCAGGATTCGGTTGTCTGGAAATCTAATTTGCTGCCGAAATCTGGTAGCAAATGTAATGCAATAACATACTGTACAATGAGCTAGTTTGATGGTTAAGTGCATTGATGTAAACTATGAGGGTGGGGGGGAAACTCCCAACTCTTGAAAGCTTCTAATGTAGCACTAATGCATTTGTGATCTTGAGAAAGGTCAGCTATGTGGAATTTTGTGCTTGCATCTTACATTTAAAAAAAAAAAAAGTCTGACTAGCATTTTTTTTTTCTTGACATGTTTAACTTTGTGTAGTGAGTAAGACCAGGAAAGTGCAGTGGGTTGTCTGTTTTTTTTTTTTTTTCCTTCTTTCTTTCCTTCTCTTGTCACTCTGTACTGATCCTGAAAACATCTGTCATCCATCTATGTCTACTCAGGGCTCGACATTAACTTTTGAAACCACTTGTCCTGTCGGGCAAGTTGAAAGGAAATTTACTTGTCCGAATGTGAAGTTGACTTGTCCAAAGAAAAATTTGAGGAAAAAACCACAGATAAACTATTTGTAATAAACTAATTTCACCAGAATTACTTTAACACAAAAATCTATTCACTGCAGAAAAAATTGGACTCCATCAATCATTAATTTATTTATGAGAAATTGAAAACCAGAAAATTAAATTATATATACTTTCATTTTTAAATTATTAACTTTGAATATATATCCTCCACTGATTAATTGTTGTCTAATGATTTCATTGTGGCTCCTGTATGGTATTTAATGGTTGCGATGAAAGTTGCGGTGTTTTTTAGGTTTTTGTTGCGATTACATTGCGGGAGGAAGTGAAAGTTGCGAGAAATTGTTGCGATTTTCTCTTTTTGTGATTAAAATTGAGTATGTTAAATATTAAGTTATTACTGAAAAACTATTGATTAAAAAAAACAGACACTGAGAAATGGTCCTATAAACAACTTTACCAATATAAAAGATTACCAGGACTACAAACATGCAGAAAAATAGGCTTTACTTATCCAAATGCACCTGTTGGTTCAAAAGTTAAAGTGCATAGAACCTCACAGCACAACATGAAGTTACCTTCAAATATAATATAAATGCCTCAGCTTTCATGTAAGAAAAAAACTATTAATACTAGTACTGTGTGCAGGCAGTCTCTCCTGAAGACTAAATTAAACAATTATAAACTAATAAAATAAATGGCTCAGGCTTCATAGAAGAAGAAGAAAACAATTTGAACAGAATCTCACAGTATGATGCTGAAGCTGCCTAAACAATGGAAAATAAAATACCATTTTGGCAAAAATGTTGGCAGCCATTAATTTCTTGTATTAAGTAAAAAATAAAGTGCGCACAGTCCTTCACTGTAAACATGACACACTTTCAGTAACAGAATTTAAGCCTATATAAACACTGACTCACACATGCTGCTTCTCTTGAACGTATGCACGGAAGTAAGGCGGAAGGTAGTTTGTCGACGTCACCTCAAGACGACGCCAACGATTGGTCAAAGTTGCGGTGATTGGATATAATTGCAACACCGCCCTGAATTCACGGGGATTGGTTGAATTTGCGTTGATGTTGCAAATCGCAACATTGCGAAATCCTGGAGGGTCTGATAAACGACCGTTTACTTTTCAGCTCAAATACACGAAGCGGTATTGGCCGGTTTCACAAGCGGAATATTGCGCATGCGCACATCGCTCTTTCCGAAGAGAAACATCTGGCGATTCATCAAAACAATATGTCGAGTGAGATGCTTCGGAAATCATGTGAATAAACTGATAAATTTGATATGTAACTCGAATATCGGCGTATTTTGGCACTTGTCCAATCGGACAAGTAACTGAGATGATGAACTTGTCCGACATAAAGGATCACTTGTCCCGGACAAGCGGACAACCGTTAATGTCGAGCCCTGCTACTTATTAAATTTGCTTAGTAAAAGCCCTTCCACCAGATGGCACCTTGGTCAATGTGTGGTCTTCAGAAGGTGGTAGGATGTGGAAACACTAGCTTGAAGTATTTACGGTCACAGCACTGGGCAGCATTTGCACCACTGTGAAGGGCATGGAGTTTAAATGATATACGCAGAGCCTTTATTTTTAAATAAATTTCTGAGCAGATAGTATCTTCATCCTTGACTCTTGTATGCTGCATAAATGGGAATTAAAAAAAAAAATTTGAGAGTTAAACTTGACCGCAAAGTTGGCATTTGAGCTGCCCCACTGAGCCAGCCAGCAAGCCCTGAGTGTGTGATGTTACGGCAGGAACTGGTTTTAAGGCCGAGGCCTTTTACAGCTATAGACCAAAGTCATATAAATAAATTTATGGTGGAAGTAAGAAATACCGTTACCGCCTTGCTCAACTAAGACTGATTTGACTTCACTGATTGTGGGTTGATTCTCATTAAAACAGGATAGGTGTTATAACTTGTGCAACATACCTGTACATGCGTGCATTTTCACTGATAAAACATAAAAGGCTAATTAAATAATCAGATGAACTGAGACAATCACATTCTGAAGCAAATTAAATAATCTTATACTGATAACTTAAACACAATACAAGTTACATGTATTAATCTAAATGCAGGTAAACAATGTGGGGTTTTTTTGTTTTTGTTTTGTTTGTTTTTATCCAAATGAGAGTCAGAGCTTACCCGTCTGTGTTCTCGCTTCTTGAAGGCTGATTGTTTTGGAAACAATCTGACTTTCATTTGTTTGTTCAGGTCTCCATTCATTCGCTTCTTCCATGTAAGGGCGAGATGGCAGCAATATCCAGTTTAGAAATCAGACGCTGCTCCACTCATTCACTTTTCTTCATACTAAGTACTCCGCCATTACTGCTGGGCTCAGGCAATTACTAAAACCTGGGACGGAGCGGGATGTCACCGGTTTTAGCAACAACTGCAGGGAGGTCACTGCCCGAGCGATAATATATGTCCCGTCCTGTTCCGTCCCGGGGTTTTAGCAACAACCCTTGGCTCACACTCTGGGAGAACTGGTGCAACTGAACTCACTTTCCTTTTAAAAAAATAAATAAAATTATTTTTCTTGTTTTTCTTTTTCTTTAATTGATACTGCACCCTCTTTCAATATGGGCTTATAGCCAACGCTCCTCAACAGATCGGAGGTCTCGTACAAGTCTTCAGTAAAATGTGCAGAGCAGAGGAGAGACCACTTCATAGCCGCCGAATGTGCCCGTGAACTTCTCGTAAAACGCGTCCAAATCTTTGCAGTTTGAACATTCTTGGGCCATGAATGCAACGTAAATCCATCTTCTGTCGTGTTACTGCACCGGCCAAAAACACATCTACGTGGCATGGCAATAAATTGGCTCAAAATGGAGGATCGGAGTTGCAGTCAGCTCCGTGTTTTAGTATAGCGGAAATGGTGAGGAGACCGATAGACTTCCTGCTGTGACGTTATGGACAGTGAGGCCATGGCTCTGCGCATCTGCTTTAAACATGTACACCAAATGAAAAATTGTTGGTTTTGTGAAAGGCAGTCAGGAGTTATCTAGTTGTTAAATTGTCTGTCAGACAACTAATAAATAAACAAAAAAAGTGTTTTCCCCAGAAAAAAATTAACGCCCTAAATTCTGGCATGATAAAACAGACAATTGAGCGCCAACGGCGTGAAGTGAAACTAGGGGGGTCCGGGGGCATGCCCCTCCCCGGAAAATTTTTTGAAAATAGATGCTCTCAGGTGCATTTTCAGGGTCTCTGAGAGGTTTTAGATACATGATTATAGGATAGATTTTAACAGTGCTTCAATGATTTTCTGACCTAAATAGTATTAATGTGTACACATTTGAAATTTCACCTTAAAGTTCAACATGCAAGTTAAACTGTTTTGTTATAGATTACTTAGGTATACGATAGATTTGAAAATCTACGGGGATCCCTTGCACTTAATTATCTATGATCAAGTAGTGTTGTAACAAAAATGTGCATGAAAATATGACCAGTGGTTTGCTCCATCTTATGCAATCCAATGAAGAGAATCGATCATCATGACCTCCTGTTGATCACAAAGGGATCTGAACCTCAGAACTGCCACCGTAAAATAAGTTGCTGTATTACTATAACTGTAATGATTTAGAATGTTTCTGATGCAATTACCATAATATATGTAGAACTAAGATGCACTGAAAAGAAAAGTAAGGCAACTGCATATTATAAAGTTTAAATTTTGGCACTTTATTAAATGGACTAGATTAAGATTAAAACATATTGAAAGGAAAAGAAAACTTAATTCATACATTTAAGTTTGCAGAAAGATTATGGATTTATAAAAACATTCATGAAGAGATTGTGTTAAGTGTCAAATTAGGCTTGGCACGGTTATGGGAAAAAAACCGAACCGTACGATACGCCTGTTGCGGTGCAATACGCGTATAAACCGCGGTACCCCTATTTAAGACGTTCGCCAAAAAAAAAAAGCCGAATGCCCGTATGAAACCACGTGGTTCTCTTTCGCGCGAACAGGGGTGATAGCGTTCCGGCGCCGCGCCAGATTTCCGGCATACCGCCGCGCCGGGAAAAAAAAATCTAGTTCGCCCATTATCCTGTGTCATTCTGAGATGCGCAGATAGACAGTAAAGGGAATTCGGAATTCCCTTTACTGTCTATCTGCGCATCTCAGAATGACAGGATAATGGGCGAACTAGATTTTTTTTTTTTTTTCCCCCCCCGGCGCCGCGGTACGCTGGAAATCCGGCGCGGCGCCGGAACGCTATCACCCCTGCGCGAAAGAATTGAAGTGACAGCGGAGTGTGGATGGCAAGTGCAAAAATGGCAAGTGGGAGTGGAGAAGGCAGGTCGTCGTACATAGAGGATGCCCCCGCGGCATTCAAATCAGGTGTGTGGGAACATTTTGGTTTTCCCATTACATGCAATGACGCCGGCAAAAAATCAATTGACAAAAACGTCACAATATGCAAGCTTTGTAAAGTACGAATGCCGTACACTCGTGGGAATACTTCAAATATGTCTGCACATCTAAGTTTTAACACACACATCTGTTCAAAAGTAAGCTTTAAGAACTCATTTTTATTTCTTCCAATTATGAAAACTCTGTATGTGACAAAAGACACCTGGTTCCTCTAGATGCCACAACATGGCAGCAAACACTCCTGACACTTTGTATAAATACTGTAGTAAATAAAAAAGCTGTTGAAATCATCCATGTCTTCCCTCTTGCTGTTTCAAAATACTACCTGGCTTTTCATCAGAGATTGTTCATAAAATGTGCTTATGTCAACTCAAACTCAGTTTGTGCATGATTATTTCAT
Organism: Neoarius graeffei; assembly: GCF_027579695.1. Lineage (NCBI taxonomy): Eukaryota > Metazoa > Chordata > Actinopteri > Siluriformes > Ariidae > Neoarius > Neoarius graeffei. The sequence goes on from NC_083571.1 coordinate 84,804,435, forward strand.
TGTAATTATAATTTTAACCTCTCTTAAATGCTGTATCCTAAACTATGTTTACTTAAGGTAAATAGTAGGCTATATGCCCAAATACAGAGTACTTAAGATTTAAAAAAAAAACGCAATACGTACCGAACCGCAGACCTCAAACCGCAATACGTACCGAACCGCGACTTTTGTGAACCGTGCCACCCCTATGTCAAATGTAGCATAATTTCGAATAATAATGATAAGCATATTTGGCAGTGTGATGTCACTGTGAGCCTTTAACAAAAGAATAATCCGGAGCCTTCTTTTGTTAAATGGATCCCAGTGACATCACACTGCCAAAAATGCTTATGATGATTATTTGAAATTATGCTATATTTGACACATTTGGATAACTTCACTTCGTGAGTGTGTTTATAAGTGCATAATCTTTCTGCAAACCCAAACTAATGAATTAAGTTTTCTACTCCTTTTAAAGCAGATTAATTCTCCTTGGCTTTTGCTTGTCCCAATGTTGGGCGACCCTCTCATAGTCCATCTCGCTGTCATCCATGCTGATGTGGATCAAATTGTCCAGTGAGTCTTCTCCTAGCTTATTAAAATCAGTCGGCTTTGTCCGTCTGGTGGGGGACAACATCGGCAGCCAGTGAGATCGCTTATAATGAATCGGAAACTTCCGGGATGTTTGACATTTTCTTTTGATATTTTTATTGGACGGTTTGAACACGTGATCTTGACGTAGCCAACAGATTAGTTTGTTTACATCATACCATGCGGACATATTACTTTGACAGAATCAACACAAACATTGGGGAAAAAAGGCCGCTTGTTTAACACAAATATCAATCAATATGTAAATGGATCTGTTATTTGCTCTCCTATGTATCTAGTTACTTGTGGGTAGGAAATTTAACGTATCGGTATAAATCTAAGCGTATTGGATTTTAACTAAAGCGACTAAGCGTATCGGCAGGCAGAGCAAGCGTATCGGACCTGACACGCTAAAACGCTTTGGGGAAAACCATGAAAAAACTAATAGCCTGGATATGAAGTGTGCCTGTGCTTTTGTTCCTTTTTTCATGCTTTTAATGTTTTTAAAAATGAGCATGTTTGGTGTTTACATCTTTGTCAGGTGTACGCCTCTGTGTGTATTGTCTTCTGGTGGTGGATAAACTTTCAAGTATTATGTGATTTTGTTGCTCCATCTTGTCTTTGGTTCCTCTGTGTTCCTGATGACCTCCATTTTGAACGGAAACCCTTATGATCTTACAAACTGGTCATGCTGTCACTCCAACATGAAATGGTTCACTGATTTTATAGAGTAAAGCGGTAACTCTTCATAGCTGGATGTTTGATATCCATTCGGCTTATTCTTTAGATTTCGCTCAGCAGCAAGGAGGTTTTTGGAGTTTGGAAATGACTTGGGCCTAGTTAACTATTCCCGGAAGAATAAAAGCGTGGACGTCCAGTTTTGGCAGCTTTTAGCGTAGTAATTCGCTACTGAGAGATTTTAACATGACTGCTTAGGTTTTCAATTTCTTCGGGTTTATGCAGGCTCCAACTTGCTCAGGTTTTGTCTTGTACCCCTATGATTAGAGAAAACACATCACTTCTAACCCTCTGACTCAGCTTTACTCCATGGTAGAGGAACATCAACTGGACTTTTTTTTTTTTGACCCCCTCCCTTGTCTGAACAGGAGCCTGGTTCTGAGGGGTGAGACCGGAGGACCAGACTCAATGAGTTTCCAGCGAAATGTCAGAGAAGTCAGGGCAGAGCACCAAGGCAAAGGATGGCAAGACCAAGTATGCAACCCTTAGCCTCTTCAACACTTACAAGGGCAAGTCTCTGGAGACCCAGAAAACTGCAGGTATGGCAGCGCCCAGAAATGAACCATTTCTTAAAAAACCCACCATATTTGTTCTGTGTTGTATAATTTCTTTTATAGTTAAAATGTTGTGCCAAGTTTAAGATTGAGACAAAGGTTTACAAGATGCTTGCATCAAGGTCAAGTTCATTTGCTTAAAAAGACACTCATTGTTGCAGTTAAAGGCCAATTTATGCTGACAACCCAGTCCTCGCAGATGGCATCACAGACAGTGTCTGCATAGCCCCCCCACCTTCGCAGACGCTCTGCGCGCACCTCCCAAAAATTGTGACCACCGCAGAAGCCTCGCAGACAGCGTCGCAGACGAGGGCTCTGATTGGTCCACTCTACATCCGCTGTACACGCACTTCCGCTTCTCTACTTTCCCGGTTTGGTTTGTTTTCACGACCGCCATTTTTAAAAACACGAGCGAAGATGGAGCAGCACGAAGAGCGGTTGATCGAGGAAGTACGTACATCTATACGACTCCAGTTCTAGTCATTATAAGTAACCGAAGGATAAACACTCCACTAACCACACCCACCAACTACTCCTAGCGATTTCGCGACTTCGCGCCCCCTTGCGTTGTGGCAGCGAATAACATCGCGCACGCCTATTACTCCCCGCTCAACGATAAATTACAACTGTCTGCGAAAAGCTATCTGCAAAAGCCTTGTCGCAAGAGCACGCAGAGGCCTTAACACTGTTGATCTGAGCAGACGGTAAAGTGCTGGCTAGGAGTGTCTCTTCCCCCCCGGTTCATTTGTCCCCACACATTTCCTCCAGAGCATATTTGCATATTCAGGTGAAATAATCTGCCTTTGTCCTTTTGAGTCACCACCATACATTCCTATGAGCTTTAAGTGAGGGAGCAATTGAGTACAATTGTTCGTGTTCATCATAATTGCTTCCCCTGGGCACGTCTTTGTTTAGATGAACTTCACCTTTTTTTTTTTTTTTTTTTTTAAATATATAAACTGTATGTGGAGCTTGACTTAAATCAACACCCCCCCCACCTCTTTTCTTTCCTGTTTCCCTTGGTCTGTTTCACATTTATTCCCTTTTAGTTGCTGCCAGACATGGGCTCCAGAGTTTGGGCAAAGTTGCGGTCAGTCGGCGTATGCCCCCTCCAGCCAACCTGCCCAGCCTGAAAGCTGAGAACAAAGGCAATGACCCCAATGTCAGCATCGTTCCCAAGGACGGCAGTGGCTGGGCCTCCAAACAGGACCAGGCTGGAGACGAACGGTACGTCATACTTGATTATGCCTTTTTTTTTTTTTTTGGACAAGCTGTGGGTGTGTTGTTTCATCTGTAACCACTTATCCAATGCGGTGGGGGCAAGCCAGAGCCTATCCCAGCTGGCCATGGGTGAGAGGCAGGGTACACCCTGGACAAGTCACCAGCTCATCACAAGGCTGACACACACACAGAGACACAAACAACCATTCACACTCACGGTCAATTTAGAGCCACCAGTTAACCTAACCTGCATATCTTTGGACTGTGGGAGGAAACCCACGCAGACACGGGGAGAACATGCAAACTCCATACAGAAAGGCTCGTCGGCTGCTGGGTTTGAACCCATAACCTTCTTGCTGTGAGGTGACAGTGCTAACCACTACATCACTGCCGCCCTGCCGTGGGTGTGGATTTGCAAAATCGCACGCTTGCTCATGGATATTCTATACATAACTCTTGTAATTACTTCTAAATAATCCGCAATCTCTAATTTTACAATTAATTTGAATAGTTTTAAGATGCTTAAAATTTGCCTCCAAAATAAATCCTTGAATCTCTGCTAATAGTCATTTGTCTCTCTTATTCAAGGCACCTTCCTCCATCCATACTGTTCTATAACCTCTCATGGTTTGTGTTTGTAGGCAGCAGGAGACTCCATCACCACAGCCAAAGCCTCCTGTCCCTCAGGTGTCTGACAATCCTCTGGGCAGTCGTTCGTGGGCCAACAAGCAGCAGTCTGGACCAGTTGATGGTTAGGCACAACACACTGCATCTATAGAATGCTGATTAATATTTTTCCTATTCAGTGCACAGAAACCTGTCAAATGGTTCTTTGTATTTCTTGCTGAAGACGTGTAAAAATGATTATGTATACTCTTTCTGACCACAGATGTGATTTGACCCTGTGAATTAAATGGAAGTGGTGTTCTCTGTCCATTTAGGAGCTCCAAGGGTAAGCAGCCAATTCCATCAAGAGTTCCCCAGTCTGCAAGCAGCAGGTGAGGCAGAGAAATCAGGTGAGCAGGAGGAAGAGCCTTATGGACCGGGCCCCAGTCTCAGACCTCAAAGTAAGAAAAAGTCCTTCCTGATTGTGATGAAAGTTTTGTTGTATGTTTAAACATGAATGTTAAAACACAGTGCCTTCCATTTCTTTTCCCTTAATTGGTATTTCTCTCTTCCTCCGTTTTCCTCTCTGTGCAGATGTCGGGAGCTGGCGGGAAGGTGGGGGTAGAAACCTGATTGTGGCTCCCAGCCCTTCTGAGATGGATAGTAAGGCTCCTGAGGAGGTAGGACAGGGTCGTGGCACTCCTTCCCCAACAGGGGATACGGATGTGGCAGGAAAATCCTCCACTGGGGAAAGCAGGGAGAAGAGAGACACCAAAGACAAGCTTCCCGCTCCAGCCCCCCAGCACAAACTCAATGGTGGACAGCAGGCACCTGGAGGAGACCCCTCTCAGTTCCATGCTCAGTTTAGAGGCATGATGCCACCTTATGTAAGTCATTCAATATTCTAGTAAAATAAAAGAAGGAAGCACCATAAGTTGCTTTGAGCATCAGAACATCCCTTTTTATAGTTTAACTCCGACATTACAAATGGCCACTCGTTAATTGTAGCAATCTCTCCCCCCCCCCCCCCCCCCCCAAATTGACCATCAGATTGAGTACCCTGGTTTGCATTAATATTAAATGTTAGTTACTGAACCCAGCAGTAGCATTTGAAAGAAGAAATGTATGATGGATTTGTATCTTTTGCCGCTTTTCCACTACAAACGCGGCTGAGCCGTGCCGTGCCGAGTCGAGCTGAGCGGGGCTGTTGGAGTTGCATTTCGACTACAACCGCGCTGAACCGTGCTGGCTGGAAGTGGGTGGACACATTGGGTGGAGTTAGCGAAAGTGGGTGGACGTCACGTGATGTCGTTAAGCAGCGCAAACAGTGACATCAGTGACAGTGGCGGAACAAGTCAGAGCCGGGCCGGGGGCGGGGCAAATGACCGGGCCCTTTATTAAAGCTTATCATAACATCATTTTAGGCTACAAAATGTCCGCAACTGCGGTGTTTACCAATTTCAACACTACCGGGTGCAACTATGTTATTTAGTACATCAAGTCCTTCAAACGAACATGAAACTCAGAAACAAAAAACATTAGGATACTGTACATGGCTCATAATAAAACATCAATAGCCTATACTGCGCACATTATTTGAAGGGCATACGAATGAGCGCTCAGAGGTTGCAACGGTGACAGGAAGAGTCAGAAATAAAAGGAGGGCGGTGCAAACCTCACTGAATGCACTCTGTTTACCAATTTCAACACTACGGGGTGCAACTATGTTATTTTGTACATTAAGTCCTTCAAACGAACATGTAACTCAAACAAAAAAACATTCGGCGACATACTGTACATGGCTCATAATAAAACATCAATAGCCTACTGCGCGCATTATTTGAAGGGCATACGACGAGCCTTGCGCTCCGCGAACTCGTCCACGATGCTCTGTATGTCACTGATTCAGTGAGCTTTTAAGCGGTAGTCTCACGACCCGGATAGTAAACAATAAACATGGAGGACATGGAGTCGTTAGTGTTGCTGGTCTTGGTGCTGTGGCTTGTTGTCACCGACAACGCCAACAGATACTGGCAAGAGCGTATAGATGAGGCGAGGCGCATAAGGCTTCAGAAATTCTCGTAATTCGTAATTATTATTCTTCCGGGTTTGCGGTGTTTACAGATCCCAGCGTGCTCGCGGGGCGTGTGTGGGCATGTGAGGACACGCCTCCTCACCAATCAGTGCACAGGGGAGTGTCTGCTCACACCCCCAGACTCACTCGGCACGGTTTGGCTCGCTTCAGCCCCACTCCAAAACGGTGCGAGTTTTAGGGGCTAAGCAGGGCTGAAGCGAGCTGAGTCGTGCTGGTTTTTGGTAGTCGAAACGCGAGCCGTGTCGGGCTGAAGTGAGCTGAAGCGAGCTGAAGTGAGCTGAAAAAGGGTAGTGGAAAAGGGCCATTTGTGTGGGTGTTGTGTATTGGTGCTGTAGGTATCTTAACCTAAAGTAACTTGTGGTGCTTTCACACCTAGTAGTCTGGTTCCTGAGTCCAAATCAGACTGAAATGCATACTTTTGGTTTGTTGGGGCTTAAAAGCTGCTGATTGGTACATGGGGATGAAATTGGTTAGAAATACACCACAACAAAGAGTAAACATGCCTTTGCCAAGTGCATTTGGAAATCACAAGTCACTTGAGCACAGATTCCATGGAGACTTGTATAATGTATTACTACACATAGTGTAAATCATTTTGTATATTATTTACAGCAAAAAAAAGTGTATATGATATAAAATAAAAATGAAAGAGAGATTTATTTATTCATTTACTTATTTATTTTGGGGTTTAGTCCAAAGCTCTAGAACAGATTGTATTTCTGTAGCACTTGGCTCTGCGCTTTCTCATTTTGTGGCTCAGTTTTGTAGTTCACATATGCAGAAGAAGAAAGCTGTCCACAACCAAAAATACATGGCATGTTTGGTTCAGTTCAGGATTGGATTGCTTTCTCAGTACAGTCGAACCTTGGTAGAGTTCCAAGTGGAGCCAGAACACATGAAAGCATCATTGATATTTGAACAGTTCTGGTCTGGCTGGCCTGTACTAATGTATGCTCTTAACTAGCGTCATACTACATAAACATCACCTTAAATGGTTATATTTTATCATCAATGTTCATTTATTTATTTAAACATTAAACTGTATAATGAACTACACAGAATAACTGGCAATTCCTTTTTACTAATTTATGTGCAGTGACTTGCATTGTATTGTGGTCAATATGAACTTCATAATTCTTGCTGTTGTGTAGATGTTCCATGCCTACTCTCGTATGTCTTATGCACCTGTACAAGGAAACTTCAGATACCCTGGGCAGCAAGATGGCTCAAAGTGAGTAATCCACCCAGGCCTTAAATATTGTAGATTTGTTTTAATACCGAAGCAACAGACCATATCTTTTTAACAAAATGGGACTGATTTGTAGTTAAATTTCTCAAGTGTTGGTAAAATGTTAATAGGAGGTAAAATGCCTCTACCTTTTGCCTGTGTTCCTCAGCATTTTCCCGCAGTAAATAAATAATACTTTCTTTGCTCATTCATTTATCAGAAGATAAGACTGCATTTGAAATTGCTCCAAAGCTTTCTGAGAGTTCTTTCTTCCTTGTGCATACTTTTTTTTTTTTTTTTTTTCCTTTCCTTCTTCCTCCCCCCCTCTCTTCTCTAGAGGTCCAAGGCCTAGTGGAAGGCCTTCCCAGCCTCCTCCACAGTCCTGGCTACAGGATCCAGACCGACCCTCAATTGTTAGTGCTTCTGAACTGAAAGAGCTTGACAATCTAGACACAGATGCTGATGAGGGTTGGGCTGGTAAGTTGGAGCACTTCAAGCCAAATCTATCCTATTAAATGGTCAAAATAATTATGTAATCTGTCCTTACTATAAGTCCACAATGCTTTGCTGAACACTTGGTTCTTCCCCTCCCGCCCAGGTGCCCAGATGGAAGTTGACTACACAGAGAAATTGAACTTCAGTGATGATGAGGATAATCATACAGCCAAGGAGAAAGGAGACAACTGGTGAGAGCTGATATATTTAGCTAAACATGTAATAGTTGCATTAATTAATTTCTATCAAGGAGCTAGTTTAATAAACTTTTTTTTTTTTTAAATAAATTGTGAATTACCTTTTATGCCCAAAATGAATGTAGATATTGCTGACTATAGTTGAATGACCAGGATGTTTAACCTCTGGCTAGCGCCTGCCCCCACGCACACAATCTGAGAAATTTATACAACATAGGAAAACGTAGCCTCAATAGTGATGTCGTCCTGAAATGGAATATAAGAGAAATTGACTATACTTTCTAGGCAGTAAGAGCTATCCATCTAGAGTTCATGTTGTACAGTGACTGGTTTCACACACAGTAGAAGTAAATTTCGTGCTACCTGACGCACACCTGATGAAACGGGCAAGTTGCTACAAGCTGAACAACCTTCAACACCTGAGAGAAAGCTTGCCAGAAAGTGCTACAGAGCATCTAGCTCAGGAGTTGAATGCAATTGTTTTGTGGTATAATTTTGTGAATTAAAAAACAGGGTGACTTTCCAGGGTTCAGGTAAAATACTTCTGGTATAGATACTGCCCACTTGAGGTTGAAATCTAAATATAAAATCGGGCAACAAATATTGAGCGCAAAACTGATACGGTTAGAGACTGACATTTGCTTACACCCCAGTATAGTAGCAGGCAAGTAACTAAGTTTTATGTGCGTTCATCCTATAGGGGCCTGTCACTGACGTCAGATTTTTGATCGCGCAGTGTCCGCCATGTTGCCAGGCAAGCAAATAAACATAGCTGTGACCATTAATAATGAAAATTGAGATGACTGCAGTCAGTGCAATCCCTCTGAAACGATTAAAAAAAATTATGCCAGTAGATTGTGTTGCGTCCAAAAGCTGAAACATGCAGGCGTCACAAAGCCATATAATTTACCCACAAATGTATTTATTATTTATTCTGCACACTGCTCTGGGTATGTGTGTACATGCATGTGTTCTCTGTTCAAAGACATGCAGTTTGGTTAACATGGGGTGGCCTTGGGCTGAAGTACCCTTGAGCAAGGCACCTTGCACCCAACTGCTCCCTGGGCATTGTAGCATAGCTGCCCACTGCTCTGTGTGCGCGCGCGCATATGCATGTTCACTGCTTCAGATGGGTTAAATGCAGAGGACGAATTTCACTGTGCTTGAGTATGCATGTGACAGTCTTCAGATGGATTAAATGCAGAGGAGGAGTTTTGCTGTGCTTTAGTGTACATGTGACAAATCTGCTTTTTAATTTACCCGCAAATGTATTTATTCCACTTGAAAAGTGTACGGCAAACCGGCTACCAGATTTGGGACACTGACATCCTGAACTATTAGTATTTTTGGAAATTCTGAATGCACTGTAGATGCTAAAGGTACAGATGCCTACCAATATTTTGAGGCAGGTTTCATACATGCTGGAATGTTATGGGAAATTCCTGATAAAGAGAAATACCACATTATGATGCAGGTAAGCTCAAACGTGGATTTCTAATAGTAATAAATAAGCTAGGGCCTAGAGCTAGCTTATTTTATGCTGTTTAGGCTCGTCTACATTTGCATATATAACAAACGTGCTGCTCGTCTAGCCAAGTATTTGGTCTAATAAGATGTATCATGTCCAAAGCCCAAATCCAGATACGACTTTTTGATTTTTTTTTTTTGTGCAGTCTAGTGACTTCTGGAGCTGTAGTTGAGCCTTAAAAAGAAATGAAAGAAAGCATTAACTTTAAGTGTGAATTATATTTTATTAGGCATTTAACACATTTACTAACTTTTTTTTTTTTAAACTTTATAACATTTTTTTAATTTGCTTATTCATTAATCAGAACTTTACAAATCGCTATAATTATCAATAAAATCTACAAATTACTGTCATAAAAGCAGAAACCGTAAATTATAATTTCTATTGCACTTAAGACAAAAACAAAATAGATTGCTGCAATCAAATCCTATTACACAGACTACATCTTTACTATATACAGCAAAGATAAATGAGATTCAGCCAAATCTGAAGATTAATATTATGAAATGTACAACTGAAAAAAATGGATACTTTTTAACAAGTTTTGATTTTATGAAATCTACATAATGCAAATGTTACATCACAATGTTAGGAATTAGAGTTGAGCCGGATACTCGGCTGAAACGAGTATCCGGTACGGATAAAGCACTTCTGCCGAGTACGAGTATTATACGGGTAATACGAGTCAATATCTGTGCTCGGACTGAATGAAAATCCTCACACAGCGTCACAGCGCCCCTCCCCTACACACACCGCTCTGCTCACTCACACAGAGAACAGCTCTCTGTCTCTACCTCAGTCACTCTTTACTTCACGCACTGAGTGTCTGACACTTTCTAGGTTGTAGTGGTATAAATATTACAAATTAAGCTACACACACACACACACACACACACACACACACACACACACCTGGTGTGGAAATAAAAAAAATTAAAAAGAACCCAAAAAAAAATCACACTGATCATAAAAAAAAAATTAAAAGTTAAAAAAAAGTTATGTTGAGTATGAAAACTCTTGTTCATTACATTTCATTTCATAATTGCAACCGCACGTGTTGTATTCATTGTTGCAAAACTTGTTCTGTAAATAGTTCGTTTGCTATCGTGATCAAAACCATTTATCTGAAGCTCAATGCTGATGCTGTCCTGTAAATGGTTTTCTAATCAGCAATAAATATAACAATTTCTGATCAACCCATATCAATTGCATGCTTAAAATAACATACTGGTTAAAGCCCCGCCCGTTTCAAGACAACCAGACCCACTTCCGGGTTAGGCCCCGCCCACTCCAAGTACGGATACAGATAATTCATATGGTTTACAGATAATGCTGTACTCATCCCTATTAGGAATCATTTTGATTCTGTTAAGTGCAATAAACAGGAGTTAAATAAGTGAAATTAAGTTACAAATTAATTTTCCTGTAGTTACTTGAAATGTAAATACTGTAAACAATACAAATTCAATAATGGTAGTTTATGAAAGTACTATTTAAGATGATGTAAATCTTGGCGAAAGAGAAACCAATCGAAACTGAATGAGTGAAAGTGGTTATCATGCAGTTACCATGTGAACAGGTTTTTTTTTTTTTTAAATTAAATGAATGCAGAAGTGGGCTCTCAGAGCATCTAGTCCGGTGTGACCTGAGGAGGGTGACAAGTAATCTAATTTAGGTAATTTAAAAACGATGATATTTGGCTGTGGGCACATGGGAAAGTGTAAAGTATAAAGTTTGTCAATATGTTTAGCATGCTTGTATGATGATAACTCACTGGTTAACGAACTTTGAGGAAACTCGCCACTCCTCCCTGAGTTTTCAGTGGGTTTTGTTTGGAAGATGTAAATGTTCTCATGAAGAACAACTTGGCTAATTATGAATGAGTCTGGTTTCTCATGGTATGGCTGTGAGAGCTACTGCGTTGCTAATGCTCTGGTGAATAACTGAATGGCCTTGAGCTATAAAGTATTTTTTAATACTAACTTGATATGTTCTCCACACACACGGGAATGCTTTGTTGGCATTCAGTCTTCCCATTTAACTGCAGCTCCACCGTTTTTCTCATCTTTCCGGGTTTTCCAGGAAGCGGTGAAAAGTTAAAACAGTCTCATCTCCACATCTGCTATTACATCCAAAAGCACTACAGGTCTCTGGCGTTGTTCTTTTAGATGTAGCGTCTACAAGTTTATCTGTAGATGTTTGCGGAATTGGGCTTAGTCACTCGCATAAGCTTGTGCTGGTCGTTGTCAAACACAGCTTGCCAGGCAAAATGGCCGCGTAAACAAATCCGCAGTTACGATGAGGTCATGTTAAAAGGCCCCGTAGCTGAAAATATCAAGCATATTTTATGGTATTTGACAGGAAAAATTAAACTTAAATTCTGTTCTTAAATTCTAAATCTTATTTGCATACAGGGAGTGGGTAAATAAGGTGGAACGTGTACGATCACGCAACAATGATGCCCCAGAGAGTTGGAAAGAAGGAGATGAAAGAAGTGAGGGTAAAAACTCATGGGCAGACAGCGGAGAGCCTAGAGCTTCCTCTCCAGGCAGTGTAACGCAATATAACAAAACGGGACCATCCCAAGACTACCAGGTAAGGCAAACAACTTCGTTTTTTTGGTAATTTTCAGAAATGTTGGTTATGCCTCTGTGGCTTGTATATGGCATACAGCATCTCGGTTGCATTACACCAAGATTTGTGCTGTTGGAAATATTAGATTGTAACTTCCAGGCTGATGGCAGGCTCTTTATTCACACAGGCTGGACGATCTGCAGGCAGTGGTGCTGCTCGTCTATCAAAACCTTCCACAGCCTATGCTACTGTTGAGGATGACTCGGAGGCATGGCGACAGAAACGTAAGAAACAGTCTGAACTTTCCGAGGCTGTGGAGCGCGCTCGGAGGCGGCGTGAGGAAGAGGAAAGGCGCATGGAGGAGCAGAGGCTGGCCGCCTGTGCTGAGAAACTCAAACGCCTCAATGAAAAATTACGGCCTGCTGCTACTCCAGAGGTTGCAAAATCTACTACGCCTGTCCAGAGCAATGAACCAGAAGCTGAAATGGTGCCTAGTTTGCCTGCTGAAACCTCACCCACTCAGGCTGCTCCTGCACAACAACCCCTCCCATCTGTGCCCATACCTTCCCATGACAGGCCAGAGCCAAGTGTGGAGGAGGAGCCACAGTTTGTTACCAGGCAACCCAGCCCTCCTGCCCGCAGGACTGTTACTGAATCGCAGGAATCTGAGTTGGATGGTGCAGTAGTTGAGGAGGTACAGGTGGAAAGACAACCAATTAGAGACTACTTTAGCCCAGAAGAGTGCAGAGGTAAGAATGGGCTCAAGAATTTATATCCCTCAGGGGTAGGTTAGTTTCTGTCACTTTAATGTCACCTCATTTGTTGTAATACAAATGCTAATACGTTGAGAACAGAACATAACCTACAACTTTTAGAAAATTATAGTTTTAAAAACTTCACAGTTCACAAGCTTTGTGATCAAACATCAATCCCCACCCAAAGGAATAATTGTTGGATGAATTGGTGAGATTTCTTTAACAGTCATTCCTGTATACTATTTTGCAGTAGAGGAGCCTCAGATGCCTCGGCTTGATCATTCTGTCGGTGAGGATATGCCCCATCCGCAGCTGGAGAATGAGGGTGAGGTAGGGGCCACAATTCGCCCTTCACTCCCTTCTGGTTACTCCAAACAGTTCCAAAAATCTCTGCCACCCCGCTTCCTAAGACAGCAGGTATTTTCCTCATGCAGATGATCATCTGTTTCATAACCATGGCTTCCCCATTATTTCACATTACTGTGTAAAGCATGCTTGAAAAGGAAGTCACATCTGTAGGGGTTAATTAATGATCTATGTATAGTGTGTCTCTGGAGGGGTGTTTGATTTCTCTGAAACCACCTAGGATAATGGACATAGTGCACACAAAGGAAAACTTTGGCTGTCTCTTGATGCGCGTTATGTTCTTGTCTCAGGAGCAGTTAAAGCAACAGCAGTGGCAGCAACAGCAGCAACAGACCAGTGGAGGCTCAGTGTCCCCCTCAGGGGGATCAGTGCCCCCACAGCATCGCTCTCTCTATCAGCCTTTGGGTCCGCATCATCAACACCTGGCCTCCATGGGTTTTGACCCACGCTGGCTGATGATGCAGTCATATATGGACCCACGTATAATGTCTGGACGCCCACCTATGGATATGCCTCCCATGCATCCAGGTAGATTATTCGACCTTGAGTTTCCTACTAAAAAAAAAAATTTTTCTTTCCCCACTAAGAGATTTTTTTTCCTTTTTTTGTTTCCTTAAATATGCATAATTTTAATGTCCTATCCACTTCACTACTTTATTTTTAAACACAAACATATTTGGTATTCCTTCAGGGGTGAGCTGGGATTAAACTCGCATGCATTCCGTGTCTGAAATAACTCACTATAGAGGTTTTCGACCCACGTGACCGTTGCCATGTCAACAAGTAGCCGGCGCCATTTTGACGGTCACAAATATGGTGACTACCGGTAGCGATACACTGTTGATCATGACGAAGTCTCATTGTCGAGTATTTTATCCGGCCTAGATGACGCAAGTAAGAAGCGATCTCACCAGAAAATCAATGATGCTGGTGTACGTGATCCGTACACGTTACCAGGCTATCTTTTTCTGGCTTTGCAGCGCGGGTGATCTTCCTGACCTGCAGTCAGGCGTGTGGGGAAATACCAGGGAAAAAACATAAAAGAAAAAGGAGCGAGATGCAGAAAACACCTTCACTATCCAGCGACATAGGGCATTTACAGGGCGAGCAGAGGGAGAGGTATTTGCAAAAATTGAGGTTAGCAGGCTTAGAGAACGACGTTTACCTGCTTCCACCAGGATTGTTCACTGACGTACGGAAGTACACGAAGCCCTCGTCTTTACCTGACTTCGGCCCACATGATCTGTATACCTATGTCGTTAAAAACCAGGCTGGGTAACATGCCTACATCAGTGGGTCGTCCCTGGAGCCGGTGGTCGCCATCTTATTACAGCTAAGGTTTGTTCACATTTTCATTTACTTTCGGTCCTCAGGATAAACAAAATGTTATTAAATGTCATTGAAATAACTTCTTAGTCTGTTGAGACATGGCCCGTTATAAATTTGCTGTTACCAGGCAATGACCAAGAACTGTATTATTAGGGTCGGTGTCTGTGTTGTAGCAGTTTACTAGCAGCTAGTTGTTAGCACTAGCTAATGTCAACAACATCATAGCTGGTATGTTACTGTAGCAATGTTTACGTTCAGTCATTTGGATGACTTTTAAAACCTTTCAGTCTCAAGTTTTTCCTTTACTGTATTTACTAGTTTACTGAGCTAGCGCGCTCGCTCAGTAAACTAGTAAATACAGTAAAGGAAAAACTTGAGACTGAAAGGTTTTAACAGTCATCCAAATGACTGAACGTAAACATTGCTACAGTAACATACTAGCTACTGTTGTTGACATTAGCTAGCTTGACCTTCAAAATGGTGGACACTGGGGCGTCACGTCGAAAACCTCTATATAGTGAGTGTGCCATTTTGTAGTGCTGTCTGAATGTATAGTGTGCATTATTACACCATATATAGTGGACTCCTAGTATCCTACAATGCACTGTGAAAAGTAGCGTACAACCAATCACTAATCAAGCAGTATACTGTATACCATCGTGCAGTGCGGTCGCGCTGAAAGGAAGTGTGTTGGGGTGAATGGACAGAGGAAGAAACACATTATAAACAGACATTGAAGTACAATTAAAAATAGTAAGAGAATAGAAAATGAACCAACGTAGAATAAGACAAATAAAATACAAGAATAAAAGTTACAGTGCAGAGCGAGGAGTTAATCAAAAGCCTCAAATTTGATTTAATAAAAGGCAGTGGCAAAGAAGTATTCAGCCTTAATTTAAAAGAACTAAGATGCAGCAGATGCAAAGTACTTTGTATTTATTAATGTGGGAAATATACACGGTATAATGTATTTATTTTGAAAACCTACCAGTCGACTGATCTGGCATGTTAATCATGCGACAGTAATGACGACGTAAATAACGGTGCGGCGGAGTAGTGTCCGAAGGGTGCCCCCCCCCACATTTTACCACTATATAGTCCTCTATATAGAATTTCCTAGATGGGGAGTAGTGAATGAGTGATTTCAGATACAGCCATTGACTGTTTCTTTGACGTAATTGTGCTTAAGCAATTATTTCAACTTTTTCTTAACAGGGAGGATGCCTCCGAAACAGCTGGTCCGCAGAGAGCCCACTGATAATAGTAGTTCTGGTTCAGATTCATTTGATCACAGACCAATAAGGGAGCATGGGATGACCAGTGAGCCTCGAATGGTATGGGGTTCTGACCCTTACCCTCAAACTGAAACTTTAACTTCTGCAACACCATCTAAAGT
The DNA here is from genome assembly GCF_027579695.1 of Neoarius graeffei. Lineage (NCBI taxonomy): Eukaryota > Metazoa > Chordata > Actinopteri > Siluriformes > Ariidae > Neoarius > Neoarius graeffei. Next base: position 84,820,087 of record NC_083571.1, read on the forward strand.
TCAGGAGAACTGCAAGGAGCCAAGGTGATTTGAAAGAAAAGCTTTAATTTGTCATACTGGTTAGTTTTGATATCTTCAAAATAGAATTTGCATTAAAGCTCTCGATGGATGGATGGATAGATAATTGGTTAGTCACTCTAGGTATAAAAGGAAACCTATTAAACTTGTTTTCAAATATGAGCTTCCTGTTTCATATACACTATCTCTCTCTATGGTAAGGCTGGATGCTGATCTGGACCTGGATAGAGGACTATCATCTGTGTATCCTCAGGAGCACAACACGCTGGAAATGAGGGGAAAGAGTGACTTTTTCAGAGACTCCCCTGAGCCTCTCTCCACCTTTAGCCATGTTTCAGAAGAGGTGCCAGGTCTCCTGCATACAGACAGGCCCCCGGTCATCTCTTCCTTTGAACCTGAGGTAGCCCCTCGCTCTGGTGATGAGGTTGAGGCCATTGGGCAGGCTGTACTGAACAGGGCCATCTCTCAAGGGTCAAGCCATTCTCTCAAATTGGAAGAGCCCAGGTTTGAAGGAGTTTCTATAGTGCAGAAGGTAGTGGATCTCCCTGAAGCTGCAGAACGACTAGAGGACAGTTCTAGAAAGGAGCCCTTTGGCCAGGGGGCTGTGACAAACAACCGTGCCACTCCACCTACTGCTACTGATGGTATGCACAAAGCAGACAAGCTGCCTCTACAAGCACCTGGTAAACAGAAGGGTGAGCTGCGCTGGGGGCCTCGCGGAGGGAGAAGAGAAGCTGGAGGCGAGAGGCCAGTTAGGAGGTCAGGGCCAATAAAGAAGCCCATACTGCGAGACATGAAGGAAGAGCGGGAGCAAAGGCGAGAGAAAGAAGAGCGTCATGAGCGAGGAGAGCGATCTAAAAAAGAAGGTGCAGTTCTAAAAAACCCCTCAACCACTTCATCCACCATGTCAGATTCCCAGAAGTTTTCCAGTGAGGGCACAAAAGAGATCATGTCTGTACCAGAAGAAGGAGCAGTCCCTGGTCTCAAAACAAGAGAGCCTCAGGCACCCATTGGTACAACAGCTGCCACCACCCAGGAGGAAAAGCCAAGCAAACCCCCACCCAGTGATAAACGCCTTGAACCCAAACTACCCTCTCGAAAAGAATCCAACCTGTCAAGAGCCAACCGCAGAGAAGAGCGGGAGAGGGAGAGAGAACGGGAAAGGGACAGGGAAGTGGAGAGGGAGCATGACTGGCCTGCTGATGCAAACTTCAAAGGGAGGGGTCGGGGCGAATACTACTCGCGTGGACGTAGTTATCGAGGCAGCTACAGTGGAAGAGGACGAGGTACCCGTGGGCGTAGTCGTGTGGAGCGTGTGGAGTACCTGTACCGAGAGCCACGCTCCCGTCCTGATCTGCTGAGCACCTCTGGGACTACAGGTTTTCGCTGCCGTGAGGAGAGCGAGACTCGCAGCGAAAGTTCAGATTTTGAAGTGCTTCCCAAACGCAGGCGCAGGAGAGGGTCAGATACAGACTCTGAGAGCGAAGGCCGAGAGTCTGCCAGTGACACTGGACCTTCTGATCGTGAGCCCACTGCTAAGCCTAGTAGACCTCTGCGCCGTGACCTACCTGAATCTCGTCCCCCCACAAAAGCTGCCTCTGGGTTCGGACCTGGGCATCTACCAGATAAATCTGGCCCTCGGGAAGAGGAGGGTCGACCTAAACCAGGATTTCTTCCCAAGGGAGAACCAACACGGCGTGGTAGAGGAGGGCTATACAACCGGAGAGGTGGAGGGAGAGACCGGGCTGCCAACAGGTCTGCTCCTATGCGTCGGACTGGGGCAAGAGAGAACCTGCCCTGGCCCTCTAAACCCATGGAGACATTCAGGCCAGAAGAAGCAGAGGTATCTCGCATGGATGGTACAGCCTCTGAGCAGCGCTTGCCTAAGCATGAAGGCAAGAAAATAAGAGAATCTGGCCAAAGCACTAGAGAGAGACCTCGGAGACCAAGGCCAGCAAGGCCCCCTAGGCAAGACAAACCACCACGCTTTAGAAGACTTAAAGAACGTGAAGCAGCTATCATAGCAGGTGAAGCAGCAACTGTTGCGGCAACACAATCACCTGCCCCAGTGTCTGAATCTGTGTCTGCAGTGGTGTCCAAAGCCCCAGGAATGCATGTTGCACTCCCTGAAAGTCCTGCTATTGCAACTGCAGCATCTATTACCACTGCCACCACTTCCGCTGAGGTTTACGCATCAGAGGCGGTACTTCCTGAGACAGGAACTACCACAGTGGTTGCTGCTGGCAGCAAATCACCGGACTTGTCTAATCAGAACTCTTCAGACCAGGCCAATGAGGAGTGGGAAACTGCTTCTGAAAGTAGTGACTTTAATGAGAGAAGGGAAAGAGAAGAGCGAAAGGGTGCGCTTGATGCTGTAGTTGCTGTTACAGCCTCCTCTTCAACTGCCCTGTCCCAATCTACAGGAGGCCAGAACAAGTCTCCTGCTGAGGCAGGACTAACTCCAAAACGGGAGGCAGTTCCTGTAGCCAAGAGGAGCTTCTCCAGTCAAAGGCCAGGAGACAGACAAAACCGCAGGGGTAACACTGGCGCGAAGTCTGGCAGAGGATACGCAGGGGGCAAGGGTGAGCGCAGAGGAGGTTCGGGAGCCAAATCTGGACGCAGAGGGTGAGTGCCTTATTGGCTAGACAGTTAGATATTTAATCTATTCATATAGTTGTCTAGGTTATGCATTTGTATAGTGTGGTTTTATGAGTAGAGTTTTTCCCTTGGGAGAAACTGATCTGTGGCAGTACCTACCAGAACTATACATTTGATGTATGGGTGTGACGATCCATATACCCTTTGTCTAGTTAAAGCTAAGGTTTATAGCTGCTTAAACCTGACATTTTTGAACAACAGTATCATTTTATAGCTCACTACAATTTTGTAAACGCAAATAAACCTGGGGTAACAAATAAAGCAATGTAATGCTAGACTAGTTTGTTGGTATGTTTTGGAGCCAGTTATTTAGCCAGACAATAGAATACATTTAATGACTGGTGAAAGTGATCCAATAGGAAAATGAACATTTGATTCTGATGCATATGCAATCGGCCTACCGTAAAAGGCTGGCTGGTTTTAAAGGGTAAGTCCAAGGAGCATTCAAAAAGCAGTAGAAGTGTTACTATTTTACAATTATGCAAAAAATTGGACAATGAATTTGTAAATACAAGGGGGCCAGAAATTTCACAACAGTGATCTCCCCAAAATGTTCTGTGAACGGGGAAAAACAGTGGCACTGTTATAGAAATAGCTGTAGGATTCTGCCTTTATAACAAACCTTCATTTGACCTCCAGCTTTGACAGTAGCATGCCGGCAATTAGGTAATTTATGTATGTGTCCAATATGGTGCTTCATATTTTTAGACTGCTCTCTGTCTGACCCTCTGTCTCTGTATGAGAAGGTTTGAAATAGTCGAGTTGCTGTCCTACATGCTTTTGAAGTGAATGTCTAGGCCTATCTCAGTATGTTACTGGAACATTAGACTATTTCAAAAGAAATTTAAAGTTGTTGCATTTAAAATCTAGAGTCTAAAGTTACTCCACGCGCACACCATCTCTTCAGGACCTTACCTTAACCATGTTGCACACTTCTTTGAATTTCCTTCTAAATGTTTTCATACTGATGTTCACACTTTCTCTGTAGTGCTGCAGCTCAGAGTGCCGATGCTGCCCAGACTGGAGCAGGTCAGAAGTCCGGTAAAGAGCCAGCACCTGGCCGGCGGAAAGAGGAATCCAAGCAAATTGTTAAGAAGCCTAAGGAGAAGGAGAACGCATTATCCCAGTTTGACCTTAATAACTATGCCAGTGAGTCCCCAAAATCCTGCTTGATGGCACATCTGCTCTACCTTTAAACTTTGCAGTTGAAGATGCTGCACAGTAGCTAATTCCACCTTGTTTTGGTGACTTTTATTCTTTAAAGGTGTGGTCATCATTGATGATCATCCAGAGGTGACGACCTTGGAAGACCCACAGTCCAGCACTAACGATGATGGCTTTACGGAGGTTGTCTCTCGAAAGCAGCAGAAACGTCTGCAGGATGAGGAAAGGAGAAAGAAGGAGGAGCAGACTGTACAGGTCTGCATTGATGGGATGAATGGTTACATTTTATCAAATTTCTGAATCTACAGTGGTGCTTGAAAGTTTGAGCAGTTTAGAATTTTCTATATTTCTGCATAAATGACCTAAAACATCAGATTTTCACACAAGTCCTAAAAGTAGATAAAGAGAACCCAGTTAAACAAATGAGACAAAAATATGATACTTGGTCATTTATTTATTGAGGAAAATGTTCCAATATTACATATGTGAGTGGCAAAAGTATGTGAACCTTTGCTTTTAGTATCTGGTGTGACCCCCTTGTGCAGCAATAACTGCAGCTAAATATTTCCGGTAACTGTTGATCAGTCCTGCACACTGGCTTGGAAGAATTGTAGCCCATTCCTCCGTACAGAACAGCTTCAGCTCTGGGATGTTGTGAGGAAACCCACCATGAACTGCTCGCTTCCGCAACATTTCGATTGGATTCAGGTCAGGACTTTGACTTGGCCATTCCAAAACATTTAACTTTTTTATTCTTCTTTAACCGTTCTTTGGTAGAATGGCTTGTGTGCTTAGGATCATTGTCTTGCTGCATGAGCCACCTTCTCTTGAGATTCAGTTCATGGACAAATGTCCTGACATTTTCCTTTAGTATTTGCTGGTTTAATTCAGAATTCATTGTTCCATCAATGATGGCAAGCCGTCCTGGCCCAGAAGCAGCAAAACAGGCCCAAACCACGATACTACCACCACCATGTTTCACAGATGGGATAAGGTTCTTGTGCTGGAATGCAGTGTTTTCCTTTCTCCAAACATAACGCTTCTCATTTAAACCAAAAAGTTTTATTTTGGTCTCATCTGTCCACAAACCATTTTTCCAATAGCCTCCTGGCTTGTCCACGTAATCTTCAGCAAACTGCAGACGAGCAGCAATGTTCTTTTTGGAGAGCAGTGGCTTTCTCCTTGCAACCCTGCCATGCACACCATTGTTGTTCAGTGTTCTCCTGATGGTGGACTCATGAACATTAACATTTAGCCAGTAGTTGTTTAGAAGTTACCCTGGGGTCCTTTGTGACCTTGCCGATTATTACACGCTTTGCTCTTGGAGTGATCTTTGTTGGTCGACCACTCCTGGGCAGGGTAACAGTGGTCTTGAATTTCCTCCATTTGTACACAGTCTGTCTAAATGACCTTAAGAGATGGTTTTGTAGCCTTTTCTAGCCTGATGAGCATCAACAACGCTTTTTCTGAGGTCCTCAGAAATCTCCTTTGTTTGTGCTGTGATACACTTCCACAAACCTGTTGTGAAGATCAGACTTTGATAGATCCCTGTTCTCTAAATAAAACAGGGTGCCCATTCACACCTGACTGCCATCCCATTGATTGAAATTAAAGTCAGGTGTTTTCACCTTCAAATTGACTGCTAATCCGAGAGGTTCACATACTTTTGCCACTCGGGTATGTAATATTGGATCATTTTCTTCAATAAATAAATGACCAAGTATAATATTTTTGTCTTATTTGTTTAACTGGGTTCTCTTTATCTACTTTTAGGATTTGTGTGAAAATCTGATGATGTTTTAGGCCATATTTATGCAGAAATATAGAAAACTCTAAAGGGTTCAAAAGCTTTCAAGCACCACTGTGTGTTGCAGTTTATGCAACCAAGTAAAGAATGACACCACTTGATTGTCATTATTCATGCACTCTTGCCCAAAAATTGTCAGTTGGAAAGGTTTAATAGGAACCAGGCTTGTAGCACTTGAATCCGACTCGTGCCCTAATTTTAATGACTTGTGACTTGACTTGGACTTGAGCACTGATTACTTGGACTCGGGCTCGCGCATTAACTGCATTCAGACTCCTAAATTGGAGACGAGGATTTTTTTGGGGGGGGGGCAGCAATGTGCCATAATAATTTGGCAGAAGAAATTTATATCTTCATTCATTTTTATACCAATTTCGTGCAAGTGTGTCAGACCTGCGCTCCTTGGCACGTGCATCAGATAGACTCTCTGGCGCGCTCCGGACAGTGTGCATGCCAAGCGGACTCTCACGTGTGATGTAAGCAACTTGCACAGGATTTAAGATGCAATCTGTGTGTAAGGGCTGAAAACACATTTACTTGGCAAAGTATTGAGTTGTGGTGTTGACACATTACCAAGCCTTATTTCCTTGTTTGTTTTCCTGGTTTCTTGTCTTTGATTCTGCCTAGTCTACAATAGCCTGTTTGTGCCTCGCTCGACCTGTTGCCTGTTTTACGATTTTGCCTGCCGTTCTGGATTGTTTACCTGTCTTCACTTGTATTAATAAACACACCTTCTGCACTTGTATCAGTCTCCCAACAATCTCTGACCGAATACTTTGCACCCCTTGACAAAGAAAATGCACATTCACCTGTTCATATGTCATGTTCAGGAACAAACTAACATTAATGGCGCTAAAATGTCTGGAGAGAAGCGCCTAGGATTGTCTGCTTTGCTTATACAGACTTTTCGTGCAGTGGGAAAAAATGCACTGCGGTATGTTCCATATGTAGAATAATTATCAAGGAAATGACGGGGACAACCTCGAACTTCAATCGTCATTTGGTAGGACTCCACCCGGAGAAGTAAGAAACATGTTCATTGCTCTGTTGATAGCAGGGCTTGCTTGCTGACTGATGAACTAGCCAGTATTAACCCTCTCATGTTTACTTTGTTGATGGTGGGCAGGGCTTGCTGAGCAATGAACAAGCTTTTTATCTGGAGCCTATTAACTAAAATGGGGCAGTCAAGCAGTAACGTTAGTCCAACACAGTAGCAAAGACAATTTCACATAAAGGCAGCGGCAGCCACTGTCAAATGGTGCGGTTGGAGTCCTGTTCTCGGACTCGACTCTGATCAATAGTGGACTCAACTTGAAATTTTCTTTGACTCGGACTTGACTCAGACTTGAGACTGGACTCAGACTTGAGGTTTAGTGACTCGACTACAACACTGGGAACCATTGAGCTAAAGTCATAAAACTTTTTTCCCCTCCTTTCTTTCCCCTCTCTAGAACTGGGGTAAAAAGAGCTCAGGGGAAAAGGGCAGGGGTGGAGGTGGATCCAAGCTGCCTCCACGGTTTGCCAGAAAACAGCAGCAGGCATCAACAGCATCCCAGCAGCAGGTTGCATCCTCCACCCATCAGACTCAGACCTCCTCCCAGCCACCTCATCAGTCCCAACCGCAATCATCAATCTCTGTCTCGCAGCACAGTCTTTCTGCCCAGCCCCAGACTACTGCCACCTCCCAGCCTCAAGAGGGTGCTGTGGCCCCTCTGCCCCCTGCAACTGTGGACTTCTCTACTAAAACCCAGGCACACAGCACTCTGGGAACTGAACTGTGGGAGAATAAAGTGGCTGGCTCCACTGTCCTCACTGATGTCAAGAAACGTAAGGCTTCACACATGTCTCTGATCATGTAGGCTGATGAAATGCACATCTTAACACATTGCAAACTATCTGACGTTATTTATTTGAAGCAGCTATTAATGCAACACAATATAAATCGCCCAGTTGTGATGTGCGAGTTGACATGATGCAAAAGAATGATTCTGTTCAATTCAATATGATATCTCTTCCACCTCCATTATAATCTGTGACTTGTCTGGATACGCCTCCAACTTGCATGAAACTTGGCTGAGAGACTTTACAAGAACTGGCCACTGAAGCAGTGATGAGGGTGCTTGAGAAACCGTTCAGAGAGGACTCAAATTGTTGGCCAAAAATTATTGGTTGCATCCTAAATAAAGGCATTGGGCTTTTATTTTATATATAATATATATATATATATATATATATATATATATATATATATATATATATATATATATATAAATAAAAATATTAGTGCTGTCAAAAATGTCGCGTTATTAACACGTTAACTTGACTCAATTTTAACGGCGATAATTTTTTTTATCACGAGATTAATGCTCTGTGACATGATGTAGGTTTTTCATAAGCTTTTGAAACTGCCAGGAACTTGGAACAGAGACTTTGCTTAGAAAAACGATAGCAGCTAGCCACGCCCCACACAGCCAGAGTCCTCTGCTCTCCTCCCTCAAAGAACCAGCGCGGGCAGGGTGCGCTAGTAGAGATGGGATTTATGGCTCTTTGATGGGATCCGCATCTTTGTGATCCGTTCTTTGAAAAGAGCCGTTCAAAAGACTGGCTCATTTGGCTCTTTTTAAATATTTATTCAGTTTTAAGAAGACAGCGTCTAAAGAAGCCAGATCCCTCTGAACTGTAAACTCAATGCTATCCCAGAAATCCTTCCTGTAATATGCAAATTTGGCCGCCTCTGATTGGACAGCGCGACGCATCAACAGGCAGAAAGTGTAAAAGTACAAAATGTGTTAAGTGAGCTGAAACAGTAAAGATCAGATTCAATGCAATATTTATCAACGAACAACTTAGTTAATATAATAGTGTACTTTATATTATAATCAAGCATGTCAAGCCTATCGTCACTGTGTAACCTGTCTCTCTGATAGACTAACTCAAGCAGTAGATTACTTCACTCATGGTTCTCTTGTTAGTCTCGGAACGAAGAGCCCTGGTGCTCAGCTGAGGTTTCAGTTTGCAGTGGCTGTGTCAATACGTGTTATGCTTTGCAATAAGAAAAACATTGGTACAAAACAAGCCCATTCACTTTTTTATGCTGGTAAGAGAATTACAATGGTTTTTCGTGTGACAAAAATGTGCGATTAAATTGCGATTAATCGCGAGTTAACTATGATAGTCGCGACATTAATCGCGATTAAATGTTTTAATCGCTTGACAGCACTTTTATTTTTTTATATATATAATATAAAAATGAATTTTAAAAAATGTTATAAAATTTATAACAGGAATGGTAACATTCAGCAATTCACACCTGTGCATGGTGTAAAAGTTTGATGCGACTGCCCCATTTAAAAAAAAAAAAATTTATTTTTTTTTTCCCAAATGGGACAGTCGCATCGTGAACTTTTACGCCGTGCACAGGTGTGAATTGCTGAATCTTACCATGCCTGTTTAAAAATATTTTTAAATATCAAAACATTAGACTGTATTGGTAAATGTTTTGAAACCAATGCACCTTAAAGGTCATAGGCAAGGGTCGGAGGTGGAACGTAGAATATCAACTTTATTTTCTAGAATAACAACCCAAAAAGCGAATTCAATCTTCCTGGTGTCTAATTTGCACCCTAAAATTGAATAAAACGGTTAAAATATACTGGTTTGCGCAAGTTCCGAAGGTTTGTTTACATTTCACTTCTGCGCACTTTCACCGCCAGGGGGCCGTCGTCGTGACGTCATTCAAGGCAAACAGACTGGGAGCAGTTCTGTGTTTTATTTGCGAACCGAGCACACGTGTACGGACTTTGGTTGTGAGAGGTTGTGTAAAATGTCTGATAGCGATTTTGAAGTAGGAACTCTCCAAATTGAATATCGAGAGGTGAAACCATATATGTATGAACCTATGGCCGTTGCGAAGCAGTCGGTGAATGTGACTCACTGGTTGAACCGTGCAGCCTCGGAATCGGACAGCGACTCGGCCGACTCTGATCGCGGTGACCCCGGACCTCAACAAGACTTGCACCCAAACAATTTATCCTGGTAGTTACGATTAAATTCCTACTTTCATCGTAATACTAAATAAGAACCCTTTTGAAGAATAATTAAACTGCCCTCCCTAGTGGATATAGGTAACGATTACTTGACAGTGCACCAGTAGGCCACATTAGCCTGCCATCTGCAGCATTATACTATTTATAGCCTACTCCAAGTAAGAAAATATCCCTTTGTCTCATGTCCACAATGATCGCACAGGATCCCTCAGGATTCTTGACTTGTCAATTGCAAGCAAAGGTAAAAATGTTTACCTCCAATCTTCTCCTTTTTGCCTGAGCATTGCTGCTCCATTTCTTCTTTGACTGCTTGATTTTGTTTCACGCGCACAATCCACTCTCTCCGCCTCGTTTCCTGTTTCGGAAAAAGCCAACCCGCTCGCTCCGCCTCGTCTCCTCTCTCAGGAAAAGCTTAAAAACTACTTCCTGAACCAGTCCCGTTGTTACAGTTCACTGCACAACAACGAGGCATGGTTTTTCTTTGGAAATTCCCGAACGCACGTCTGCACTCAAGCCGAACGGCAATGCAAGTAAACGGAAGTGGACTCAACTCAAGCGGTTTGTTTGTCTTGAATGACGTCACACGCCGAGTGGTCATGAAAATCGCTGAACAGAAATTCGCCGTGATCCTCAGTAACTTATGTTAATTATTACTTATTAACAATACTTCTTGGGACCGGAAGAAAATTACAGAGGAGTTTTTTTTTTTTTTTAATATATAAAGTTTCAAATGTGCATAAATTGAAAACTGTTGCCTATGATCTTTTAATATCATTTTCAAAGTATCATGCTGATTTTGTGTACATTACTTTCAGTTGGGCCTATCAGCCCTCCTCAGCCACCTTCAGTCAGTGCCTGGAATAAACCTCTTACCTCTTTTGCTGGGACCGTAACCTCTGAAGTGAGTGTGATTTATCAGATTTGTATTACAGTACTTTGGGTTTCACTGCTTTGTTTGTTGTTTACAAGAAATGCAGGCATTTAGTTCTGATTTTAGATGACATCGACAAGCAGTCTATGTAAGTGTTTTATATTTTTAGGGTGTGAAGGGAGCAACAGACAGCGGAGTTGAACTTGGCATGGAACGTATCCAGTTTGGTGCTCCCTCTTCAGGAGGTAGTACAGACAGCGATGGAGTCCCAGCTATGCTGGAAAAAACATCAGATAATAAATTACCTGAACCCAAAGAACAGAGACAGAAACAACCCCGTGCTGGACCCATCAAACCTCAAAAGGTAAGTTTTGCTGTTACAGGATCCGGGCCTTACTCTGCTTTGAAGTTGGCAATAATTGTTTTCCCCCTTTACTCCATGACAACCAAATTGCTATGTATTATTTACAATAAAAATAAAATGTTCTGTTTGCAAATAAGCTGTTTTGGCATGTACACAACGTTAAACTGACTTGATAGTTCATTGCAGTCTATTATTGCTCCAGGCAAACTGTCCCAAGATGCTTAGCCTCAATCCCTTTAATTTTGTCCCAGTATTTTTGAAGCAATTAATCATGACAGTCTTGTTCTCTGCTTTGTTGGGAGCAAATATCTGATTGGAACCAAAATTTTAGGTAGTTTCACACCTGAGGAAAAAATTGGCACCTAAAGCATCCCCTTATGTTTCTTTGTGTCATTTGGTAGTGGTCAAAATGCTTTGCTTCTCAAATGCATAAAGTTAAACTCTGCTCATTTTTTCCCTTCAGCTGCCTGACATTGCTGCTCCTGAACAGAAGGAGTACAAGCCTGGCCCAATCGGTAAGGAACGCTCATTGAAGAACCGCAAGGCCAAAGATAGCCGACAGTCAGAAGGAGATGGATTGGAGAAGGGTGGTCCTGGTGGCAGCAGGGACAGAGACTCCAGCTCTCCTGCTCAAGACAAAGTTCCTGAACTTGGAGGAGATATTGAAGGCATGATCACAGTCCCTTCAGCTGAATATTCAAACAGTTCCAAGGTATGGGGCTAATGGAAATCTCAGAAGTACAGTATAGCATTTGGTTATTTCTTAGTCTTTTTCAATAGTATTCACCACATGGAACATTGCACTAACTGCATGTTAGACATTTAAAACTCTTGCAGTCACAGTTTGAACACTTTGAAGCAAGTGTAGTCATGCATGATGAGTTGTTGTAATGGTGCTGTGTTATAGGAATCTGTGACTGACTACACTACCCCATCCTCCTCACTGGCTGACACTGTCTCTACTGGAGGAAGCAAGATGGAGGAGAGCCTGGTTGCTAATGTAAGCCACAGTTGCAGTTAACATATCTAATTCACTCAAGTTTATTACTTGTATATTGCATGTTACATGCATATGATCAATGCACTTAAAATATCAAACATAAATAAAGGAATATAAATTAAATGATATCCTAAAGATATGAAAACCTTAAAATGTTACTAAACTCCAGAAAATTTTACACTATATGAGTGATTCCACGCTTATGGGTACTGAAATGGGGACATTAACTTATTCACCTAAAACCATTTCTTTTTTTAAAATCAGGTCACAAAACATGTAATCTTTAATGAATGATATGTTAAAAGATATAACTTTAATTTTCTGAGATGTAATAAAAACATATTTATATGCCAAAGTCAAGCCTATGAGTTCCAAAATGATGTCTGTTACATTACTTCTGTTACGATTGTCCATCTCGCGTCTGTTACAATTTAATTACAATCTAGCTATATACCATGTTAATCTTATTGAAAGAATGTGTATGTTTATTCTACTACACATGTTTATTAATTATATTTGCTAAAACATCACCTTTCTATGTTTCAAAAAGTAATTCTACATTGTTAAAATTGAGAATATATATGTCCGCAACACTTCTGTTGCGTTCTGACTTTGGCATATAAATGTTTTTATTACATCTCAGAAAATTAAAGTTATCTTTTAACATATCATTCATTAAAGATTACATGTTTTGTGACCTGATGGTAAAAAAAAGATATGGTTTTAGGTGAATTTTTAAAAATAAGTTCATGTCCCCATTTCAGTACCCATAAGCGTGGAATCACTCATATAAAAAAAAAAATTGTTCTTTGAGATTCAAAGATTTTTTTTTTTTTTTGGTCAATTCACTATATATCCAGGACATACAGGAGAATCAAAATCCCATTTCTCCCTCACCTTACTTGTAAGAACATAAAGATTACCAAAAAAGTTCTATTAAGAAATTATAAATGAAATATGCATACATGTGCACACCTGTTTTTAAAAAAAAAAATCAATTATTAAAAGTTAAATGTGTTTTTTTTAAAATCTGCCTTTCAGATTTTTCAAGTTTAGGTCATAGTTTTCCTTAACACCCAGTTATTTTTGTTTAGTGGACCGAAAGCTACTGAATTTGAATCACAGGCTTCCAATTTTATTCAGGGTATTTTTTGTTTTTTTTTTTAATTGAACAATTAATGAATTTAGGGCCACGTGGCCTAAATTCTACGCTCTTCCCCCCCCCCTTGCTTAACCATTATCCAGTTCAAGATACTACGTCATGCATCACGTGGTGGGCTTTCCTTGTTCGTGCAAGGCATTGTGGGATACAAATTTGAAACAGGAGAGGAAAATGAGGGATGAGAGTGAAATGTGAAAGACCGACTACAGTAACGGAAAGCAAGAAGAAAATGTTATGTTGCTAATGAAAGGAAACGCAGGACGAAACTAATAAATATTGGCAATCAGCTGTTCGTTTAGCAACAGAATGATGTAACTGTCAGTGCACGGTCAAAGATAAACCTGTAGATGGCAGTAATGCAACACAAGATGCCAGCTGCCATAAAACCCAAAAGAAGACGCAGCAGGTAAATCTGCACATGTGCACACTGGATTTCCTCTGTCTGCTTGACTGTGTGAAGCAAGTGATTTCATGCACATTATTTGCTAGGGAATCCCCTCAAATTAAATAACTCTCCAGCCACAGAATGGCCTGTGTGGTGTTTTTTTTGTTTTTTTTTGTATATAAAGGTATTGCAGAAATAAACATCACAATGACCAAATATTCAGATGGAACTAAATTCCACTGATTTTAGGAACTTGAAAGGCCGTATAGCTTTCAGTAAAGATTTAAAACTAGATAAATTATCAGCATCTCTAGCTTTGGCAGCATATTCCAAAGCTTTGGCGCTGCAAATGTGACTGCCCTATTGCCTAAAGTATTTTTAGTTATGAATAGTAATAGTTTCAATAAAAGCTCATTATTGGATCTTAAATTATACTCGGGCACCTCTTTGATCTCAAGTTAAACTAGATATATAATTAGGGGCACAGCCCTTAATAGCCTTGAAAGTAATGACTAAAATTTTAAAATTAATCCTTAATCTAACTGGCAGCCAGTGCAAGGAATGTAAAGTTGGTGTAATATGAGAATCTAGGAGCCATACAAATTGGCCTGACTGCTGCATTCTGAACTCTGTTAATTTAAATAAGCTTCAGGCAGCCCATAAAGAAGGCTGTTACAATCTATTCTGCCCATAATCAGTGCATGAACTAAAATTTCTGCTGAATCTTTGAGACTTTCTAATACACGTCAAATTATGTAAATAATAGAATGTAGTACTACACGTTTTTGAAATATGGGTAGTAAGACTCATGTTCGTATCAATGTTCCGAAGTTCTTTGCAACATCTGTTGGAATTGCTATGAAATTTCCAGTGGACAAGTTGTCAACTTTGACTTTCACCAGTTGCTGTTTGTTTAGTTCTGGTTATTAAGAATTCAGTTTTATCATCAATTTTAAGTTTTTCTGAGCGCATCCAATTATGAATGGTCTTAACACACAGTTCCATAGCAGAAAGAGCATCCTGCTGTTCCATATCAGAGTTAGGTTTAAATGACAGGTACAGTTGCATATCATCCACATGTGTGTACACGTCTGGAAGATGTCCTCGAAGCACCTCAAACAGCTCACTTACATGTATTGTAAATAGGAGTGGTCCCAGACAGGAACCTTGTGCAATACCATACGGTAGCGAAGAACAGTCCCCACCAAGATGTGCATGCTGTGTCGTCTTTGTCCTAATTCTTCACTAACCTTTCCTCTGCCCATTTTTTTCTCCTCTTTGATTGATCTTGTTCTGTAAGTATCCTTACAGCTTTTTGCATATGACATGATCTTTTCTCTCTTTGTATATTCAGGTGTCACTGCCTCCCTCACTTCCTCTGCCCCGTAGAGAAACCCTACAGCAGAGCTCTAGTCTGAGCACAGTGTCTCCTGCGACAGTGGACCTCACACTGAAGGTGATGTTTGGTGCTTTTATATTGGAAATTACCTACTTGTACATTTCAAACAAGTATCATTTGGCCAAATACTTGTTTTGGGATCTTAATTTAAATGTGGCTTGCTTTGCTTTTGAAGACATAATATTTGGGACAGTGTTGGATGTCAGTGTTTGAGGAGTATTGTTCTTGCTCGCTCTCATTTCCTGTTTTTGAGATACTGTTAACAGGGTTCCCGTGGGTCTTGGAATTTCTGGAATATCATAGAATTTTAAAAAGTCTATTCCATATATGGAAAGTCAGGGGATTTGATCGTATTTTGTCATGTCATGGAATTTTGTTTGTAGCATGTTTAAATTTCAGTTGTCATTTTGGCAAAATGGGAATATTTTCCATGCAGCATTTCACTAAGTTTAAGCAATAAACTAATTTTTGTACAGAAAACATCTGAATTAATAAAAAGCTTGCAAATTGAGTTTAAAATACTGTGACGGAGGGGTTTTTTTGGGTCCCGTCTCCCCCGCCAGCATAAAGGCGGCTTGTTTTTCTGTTCGATTATAGGTCATGTAAATTCAGCTTTTTAGTCAATGAAAGTCAAGGAACTTGACATTTGACTTGGAGTCGAAACCCTGTGTTAAAGGAACAGTCCACCGTACTTCCATAATGAAATGCTCTTATCTGAATTGAGACGAGCTGCTCCGTACCTCTCCGAGCTTTGCGCGACCTCCCAGGCAGTCAGACGCTCTGTCACTCCTGTTAGCAATGTAGCTAGGCTTAGTATGGCCAATGGTATTTTTTGGGGCTGTAGTTAGATGCGACCAAACTCTTCCGCGTTTTTCCTGTTTACATAGGTTCATATGACCAGTGATATGAAACAAGCTCAGTTACACAAATTGAAACGTGGCGATTTTCTATGCTATGGAAAGTCCGCACTATAATGACAGGCGTACTAACACCTTCTGCGCGCTTCGGCAGCGCATTGATATCTGAGCTCCGTATCAATGCGCTGCCGAAGCGCGCAGAAGGTGTTAGTACGCCTGTCATTATAGTGCGGACTTTCCATAGCATAGAAAATCGCTACATTTCATTTTGTGTAACTGAACTTGTTTCATATCACTGGTCATATAAACCTATGTAAACAGGAAAAACGCGGAAGAGTTTGGTCGCATCTAACTACAGCCCCAAAAAATACCATTGGCCATACTGAGCCTAGCTACATTGCTAACAGGAGTGACAGCGCGTCTGACTGACTGGGAGGTCGCGCAAAGCTCGGACAGGTACGGAGCAGCTCGTCTCAATTCAGATAAGAGCATATTTCATTATGGAAGTACGGTGGACTGTTCCTTTAAGGGCTGTGCAGTGTATATTTATTGTCCATTTTCTACATCCTGAAGCATCTGTTAAGCTTTTACCTGTTTTTGCCCCTCAACAGATGGAGTCAGCTCGTAAGGCGTGGGAGAATTCCCCGAGCCTGGTAGAAAAGAGCTCTCCTGTCACTTCTTCTGCTTCCCCCATTACTAGTGGAGGAGGTGCAGGCAGTGCCTCGTTCAGCTCCTTCTCCAGTGCCTCCATGCCTCAGATACCTGTTGCATCAGTGACTCCTAGCACCTCATTGTCAGGTATGCTCTGAAAGTGCCCCTTGGCCTCAGAAACCCAGTAATTAAAATCCATATTCTGGTTAAAATCATGAATTCTGACCCACTGCTCATTAAGCCATCATTTAATCTAGATTCAAATGATAACAGTAAGTCTTCTACAGGTTCATCCACTTACACCACGTCATCTTTGAGTACCAAGACCACATCTGCATCAGACCCTCCCAATATCTGTAAGGTGAAACCACAGCAACTGCAGAGTTCAGGAATGTCCAACAACAACTTCTCCCAGCTTGGCTGTGTACCTTCTCTGTTACCACAGCAACAGCAGCAACAGACCCCACAGGTCTTCGTCTCCCAGTCTGCAGCAGGTAAACTGTTCATTTGGTATGGTTTTGCCTTCAAACTCATGTCTTGTTCTCCATTGTTCAAAATGTAAGTCCTCTTATTTGGTTGCAGCAGCAGCAAAATACTGGTCCTTGTGGTAGTTCTTTATTCTTTCAGTTTCTCAGACTTTACAGTAGTGTTTTTGCTGATGTGTGCGCGCATATGCATGTGCAGGTTCTGCTGCACAAATCCCAGCCTTCTATATGGACACCAGCCATCTGTTTAGCACACCCCATCCTCGCCTGCCTCCTCCCTCTATAGCCCAGCAGCAAGGCTTTCAGCCTGGCCTCTCACAGGTACATCTTGCCCACTTATTTTAGTATTTGTACATCCGAGTCCCTCTTGTAACTGCATGTGTTCAGTTATTAATAAATGTAAAAGAAAAGTGGGATTGCTTTGCAGTGTTACCATTTTTTTTTCTTTCTCCAAAGCCTTACAAGCTTGTTCATTTTATAGATATATACACACACATTAGGTTTCTAATTGGTGACAGCTAGTGTATTTATCCTTGGGGTTTATTATTCTCTTAAAGATCTGATGACACGTTTTTGACATCTTTGGCGATGTTTTATAACATAAGTAATTCACAAAGGCGCCTATTTTACAAGTTATGATGATAAAACGCGGCTATTTGGGCAAATTTGACGGGGCTGCAGCACCCAGGAGACGAATGAGGAGGAGGGGCTATATGACGTCATCGAAAGAATCTTCCTCCTCACTTACCAGTTTGTTGTTGATGCGACAGGTGTTCAGTTTGTCATTTATTATTATTATTATTATACTTATATATAATTAGTTATTATGCCTTCGCATTGTGTTGCCGGCTTTTGCTCCAAAACCCACAAGGATGGGGTAAGTTTATTCAAGTTTCCCAGAGATCCCGAGCTGCATGCGAAGTGGGTGAAGCAAGTCAGGCGCACTCGTGACAAGTGGGAGCCCTCACCAACATCCGTCCTGTGCTCTGAACACTTCGATTTGGGTTGTTTTGACACCCTTCCCAGCTTAACAGAATCTCTTGGGTGTGCAGTTCAGCACAAACGTGTGTTACTACCATCAGCAGTGCCTACAGTATTCCGGAGGGGGTCTACTAGTAGCTATGCCGGATCCAGCAGTCGCCTGGATATTTTGCTTCATTCAAGGATAAAACTAAGAAGCCATAAACTAGAAGACGTGCCTGCCAATATTATCCTAAATGTATCACGGATTAGGCATAGTCGTAAGCTTATTATGTTAGCCGTTTGCATGCTCCATTAGGAACTATGTATTCAGTGTAGCATACGGCTTACATGATATAAGCAGTGTTTACACATGCAAGACAACAATACACAATATTAAAATATTGATTCCATAACATTTTGAACAAATACGGGTTGACCTACCAATCCTTGTTATCCAACCTTGTGGTGTTCGTCAATGCTGGGCTGTCTGCCTGTCCGCTGCCCATCTCTGAGTCGGAGTCGCTGTCAGATTGGTGCACAGTAACAGGTTCAAACCTGTCCGGTTGGATGCACCCGTGTTCGTCATCACTAGATTCTTCCGATCTATCCCACTCACAACACAATTCTAGACTCCCAGAAGAGGAAGAGCTAGCACTAGAGAGTTCACCGGCGTTTTCATGCGCCATTTCCATTGAGTAGAACAGCCAGTGAACCGCAGCGTGTTCTTCCGCTGACGTCACAGCATGGCCGCGAGCCACGGACCCAGTTTTCTTGCGCTGTGCAATTAAAAGTTGGATATTTGCGTAACAGCTTCTTTTCACGTAATTATAACAGAAATCTAACATGTTTGCCATGTTGTATAGTTTATTTAAGAAATTGCATAGAGTCATGTTCGTGTCATCAGATCTTTAAAGTTGTATGTACATAATAATTTAAAGTGCAAATATTTCTTTGCATATCCATTGTCTGCATTTACAAGATTGCGTTCTGACTGTTGCGTGTGTGTTCCTGTAGCCTACAGCAGTGCAGCAGATTCCTATCCCAATCTACGCCCCTCTCCAGGGTCAGCCACAGCACCAGGCTCAGCTCGGCCTCAGCACTGGCCCTCCTGTCTCTCAGCCCCAAGATCTCTTCAGCTCCTCCATGCAGCCCTACAGGTAACCCAAATATATTTTTTGCTTTATTTGAACTGGATTTTAAGATTGAGTAACCAGCCTGATTTGTATTTTACATGTTAATCACTCCTTATGTTTGGTCTTTTCCAGGTCCCAACAGGCATTCATGCAGAACAGCTTGTCCCAGCCATCTCCCATGATGCTATCGGGGACAACGCTGCACAGCTACCCTGGAGTGCAGCCCCCTGAGCTAGCTAAGCCCCAGTCCAGCCTGGCTTTCCAGCAAACCTCCAACACACAGCACATCCCCATACTGTTTGAACCACAGCTCAACCAGCCTTCTGGAATGGGTGGCTCCCAGCTAATCGATACACATCTACTGCAGGTGTGGATTAAATCATAGATTGAGATGTTGAATAATATTTCTAATTCAAGATTAAGAAAGTCAAGTGTGGAATGCTGCTTTTTCATGTGTCGCAGCCTTTTGCTTTAACTTGCACTATGATTATTGCAGCGTCAGGGAATGAGTCAGCATTCAAATCTATACTCTGGACAAGTACAACAGCATACGCAGAACAGTTACTACAGCTCGACACAAAGCCCCAGCTCTGCACTACAACAGGTATCCACATAGCATGTTGTATTCTTGTGTGCATGTGGCAGATAAGTTAGTCCTCTATGATGCAATTTGATGTTCATATATTGACACCATTTATTCATACTAGGTGACTGTCCCCATGCCTGGCTCTCAGCTGTCGTTGCCTAACTTTGGCTCTGGAGGGGGTCAGCCTCTGTTGGCCCTGCCCCAGTCTCTGCCTCCTACCCCACCCCAGGCTCAGCCACCCAACCTGAACCGCCAGCCCCCAAGCAGCCAGCCATACCGTGGCCTCATTGGCCAGAGTGCACACAACATGATGCAGCCTTCCAACAAGGTGCATGCACTTTTTTCTCATTCTAGGCTACATCTAAAAATAGCTTGTGATGTATAAAGTTAGACCTCTGCAAATGCTTTTTTTTTTTTTTTTTTAAAGTCTCAATTTGAAGCACGTTTATTTGCTAGGGAGCACTTTGGGTGATCATTTAGGATTAAAAACCCCCTTTATTTATTTATTTATTTATTTATTTATTTATTGAGGACAGATGTGTGATATGGACTTAAAGCTGTTTGGCACTGGGATGGATGTAAAGCCTGGAACTCCCCCAGTCAGTGCGAGAAGCACGACCCCTACCTCAAGTCCTTACAGGTGTGTACAGTCTTGGACATAAGAACACATTTCATGGTTTCAAAGCTAAGTTTTCATGATCAGGATATTGAGGACAAAAAAAATCCACATTTTAAGACCCTTTTTAGTACTTTAAATTGCGAGTATAATGACTGATACTGACATGATTTTTAAATGCATAATTTTATTATAATAAAGGTTATTGCATGTACATGGTTTCTATTGGTTAGTGGACCCAATCATATTTGTCACATGGTGCATTATGTATGTTCTGCAACATAACTTCATGCCGTTGTTTCAGACTGAAAATATTCATGTATTTTTATTGGAGGTGTGGGTTTGTTTGGTTTTTTTTAATGTTATCCCTACCACTATGCTCTAGAAACACTATAAATGCTGGAAAAATTGGGCTGCTGGAAAGTAATTTTTCATTCACAAATTTATTAAGAACATGTTCATAAAACATATGTATTCAACACTTTAAAGTGCCATTCCACCATTGGATGTATTTTTTTGGCATAAAATACAATATATTTTATGACATGACTAGACAGAGAAATCTTTTAGCTTCAAAATGATGCATCAAACACAATTTTTTGACAACGACAAGTATATTAATTTTGCGACCAGTCACCTACCCTTTTAATTTCCACGCGGTAGTGAAACGTGATGTCATCGGCAGGTTCCCCTTCTTGTGTACCACGTCACGTGTGACGTGACGCAGATTATCAGCAATGGCAGATAGAACGCGATTGTCAGCTCCGGAAAAGAAGCGAAGGAAAATAGCAAGTGATGCCCAAAGGAGACGGTCGATGGTGAATATCGGCACAGCAATCGACAAGTGGAAATCGCGTTCTATCCGCCATTGCTGATAATCTGTGCCACGTCACACGTGACGTGGTACACAAGAAGGGGAACCTGCCGATGACATCACGTTTCACTACCGCGCGGAAATTAAAAGGGTAGGTGACTTTGGTCGCAAAATTAATATACTTGTCGTTGTCAAATTATGTTTATCATTTTGAAGCTAAAAGATTTCTCTGTCTAGTCATGTTGTCATAAAATATATTGTATTTTATGCCAAAGAATACATCCAATGGTGGAATGGCACTTTAACCCAGACACTGTGGAACTGTTGCTTTCTTTCTTCTGGCTAATGTGACTGACTTATCAAGCCAACCGTCTTTCAAAACATCAATGTCTTTCCCAAATCAAGAAACACTTATTCAGGCAACAGTTGATAATCTAATGATATTAAGATTTACATTACTTCAGAAATGTTTGATAGACATGCAGTCAGAATTTGCTATAAAGCTATAATTATCTTGGAGTGCTTAGTCACGTGGAATCCTTTAAGCTGTATTTTATTATAATGGCCAGATGATTTTTCTGAATGTTCCATCACCTGAAAATTTGGGCTAGCCTCAAGATGTGTGTGGGGTTTTTTTTTTTTTTTTAAGTATATACAAGTGGTAGTTGAGGGGTGAGTACTTTGCTAAAACCTTATACCCTTTTCCACAGGCTTTTCTTTAGAGTACAAGACTTTTTTTTTTTTTTTTTTTTTTAAACAGAACTGCTTTTAATTTTATTTATTTTAAACACACGCACATCGATTTCATCATACAATGAGTTTCCCTAGGCACTGAGCATACATTTAAATATAAAGCTTGATCTGAATCACAAATTCTGTCTTCCTCAGGGCGAGCTCCACAAGTCCCAGCAGTCAGTCCAGTAAGATGAACAGCATGATGTATCCCAAACAGTTTCAGTCTGGATCACAAGGCATACGAATCCCACAGCACTTCCCTGGACAGTTTAACCCACAGGTAGATCACTGAGGGGAATTAATTTAGCTTGAGTAATTAGACTTCATGCAATTGGACAATAACATTACGCAACGCTTCTGTCTCTGTCCTTCATAGATGTTGTCTCAGCCCAACATGGTGTCTCCTCTGGTTCGTCCCCCTCATGCTAACACTTTTCCTGGAGGGGTACAACGAACCCCTATGGGTCCTCCTATGTCCCCCAACCTTAGCGGGGGCCTGATGCCACACCCCAGACCCCAGCACCCTCCCCGAGGCCCCTCTGGGCTGCCTCTAGCACCCCGTGGCACACAGGCAGCTCTTAAGGCTGAGCAGGACCTTAAGGTAATGCAGATAGACTCATGGTATAAAGATTCAGGTTTTCCTATAAGAAGAAATGTATGTTCAGTTAGAGTGATTTGTTCATGAATGCACACTGCTTTCCTTCCTACTAGGCTAAACAAAGAGCAGAGGTACTACAGTCCACACACAAGTTCTTCTCTGAGCAGCAGCAGCAGATGAAGTCTGCCAAGTCTGCTCGTATGGATGGAGCAGGCAAGCCCATTGACAGTGTTGCTCCAAACCACCAGGGGGCTCCACCAGAGCGCACGGAGCCTGACAAACCCACACCCCTTGCTGCGACCAAGCCTATCCGCACAGGTCCCATCAAGCCCCAGGCCATCAAACCAGAAGAGAGCAAATAAATCAGCATCACCTCCCAACAGGCCTGACACATGGGTGGATGCGGTGATTTGATGGAGATAATTGTTAGAGGAAGAGGTAGTTTGAGTTGTGGAGAGAAGAGTGGGATTGCTGGGTGAACTGTAGCGTGTTATTAAACTATAATCTGTGTGGCTCACTCACCTTTGCCCTGCCTTTCTTCTGCTCCACCACCCACTGATCTCCTGTTCTCTCCATGGTGGAGAGTTTGTTTTTCCAGTGGACATGAAAAGGTAGACCATAAATGACTGTACATCCCTAATGTACAATGAAGGTATAAAGTGAGAAGAAAGTTAAATTTGCTGCTGGGTGCATTTTTATAATTAATCCCCTCCCCTTTCCTCAAGTAGAATCACATGTTAGGAGGGCAGTTATTTCCTTTTGTTTATTGAAAAGTTTTGTCTATCCCCTTTTTTGTTATTGTAGGTAGAGAGAGAAATCTTTGGTTAAAAAAAAGTTTGATTTTTCTATTTTTGATTTTTTTTTTCCAAGCTTTGTGGTTTAAGCAATTGAGAAAGACATGAAAATGTGCACACCTCCATCTTTCACCTGCGTGTATGGCTACTGCTCACCTTTTTATTTCTTTTTCCTGCTCACCATCATGAAGCAATTTTCCCCTGACTGATGTCAAAAACAAGACAGTACAGCTTATATAAAACGCTGAAAAAATGTCTATGCTTTTAATTCCTTTGAGAGAAATGCATGGTTCGAGTAACAGATTTGATACTTTGCTGGTGAATTTGATTGATGTTCCTACAAGGAGACTTCACTTTGTACCTTCTCTGAATATTAATTCCCACTGGTGAGCTGGGTCTGAAACGTGTCTACCAGTCTAGAATCTTTAGCCAAAGGTTAGGCATTATAAGAGAGCCCCTTTTATCATACAAAATGGTTTCTCCTCCCCCAATAAATAAACGGTTACTAGTTTACTTCAGAGTTGGTCCTGTATGCTTTATCCCTCCACTGTTTGCTGAATGTGAGTGGAGGAGTTTCTGACATTCACACACTTTGGCACAGCTCCGTCATGCCATGCTGCTGCTGATACTAGAGGTTGGGACCCTGTTCTTTCTGACCAGCTGTCATGATGGAAAGGGGTCGCAGAAAACTGAGCTTTGGTTTCTCACCAGTGTTTGATATATTAAAAAAAAAAAAACATTTCAAAATGTGAGTCAGCCTCTAGATGGGTGTAAAAGGGCAGAATGATGGGGGGGGGGAACTGATAGAACTGTAGTTCAGATGCAAAAAAAAAAAAAAAGACTTTTTTTCTGTTGTAAT
The DNA here is from genome assembly GCF_027579695.1 of Neoarius graeffei. Lineage (NCBI taxonomy): Eukaryota > Metazoa > Chordata > Actinopteri > Siluriformes > Ariidae > Neoarius > Neoarius graeffei. Next base: position 84,844,052 of record NC_083571.1, read on the forward strand.
GTCTACAGGCCTCAATCTCCTGGGTCTTTTCCTTCTCAAGTCCATTTCTTTCATGTTGCTAATACAAATGGGAGGTTGCAGTTATACAGGTGTTTAAGTGTGGCTCCCAAATGACACACGCAAGAGGAAGGAATGGAGAGGGGAATGATTTTTTTTTTTTCGTTTGTTTTACTTGTACAGGGGTTAAATCGCTGTATTAAAATATGTAAGGTCTTATTTACATTGGTTTGGTTACAGAAACTAATAAAAATAATATGCTGTCAAAAATGAAAAGTCTGACTTGATGTGGCTTTTTATTATTTATTTAAAGCTTGAAATAAGAGGAAAAACCTTAAGGTAATGATCAAGCCACCATGCATACCTCTTGTGTAGTTAATTCTTCAATAAAGAGTTGAATAATTAAAAATGCTCAGCCATATTCATATGATGATCTTTATTCAGACTGAGTTTGTACTAACATAGTTTCATGAATATCCATAAAAATCAGTATCATGCTGTGTTGATTTTTTAAAAAATGCATATTCTGACTAGCTAAAGCAAGGTGAGGGAGTTAAAACTTTTAGAACCTGACAAACGTTTTATGTACAAGAATTAGTTTTGTAAATCTGCATAGTTGGGTGTGCTTTCCTCTCCCTCAGACTTCCTTACAGTGCTGTATACAAACAAATCACAAACTGTAGAAAAATAATTTCTCTAATACAGCAAGTGGGCCATGCCCCTGCAAGGCAGAACATAAAACTATTCATATTTAAAATAAGATGGTTTGGTAGTTAGCTTTTTTTTTTTTAAAGATAAACAAAAAGGTAAATTCTCTCTTACTCTTGGAATATTCTTAGATATGTACATTTTAAATAACGAGTTACAAGCAGAAATGATAAACAAACTGGATCTAGTGCTGCTTTGTTTGACTGGCTACCTGTACTAATGCTGGCACTCGGCTCAATAATAAATGAAACCGGATCACAAATGGTGCCTGATTGCACTGGAAAAGGACTGATATGTGCCTGTGATTTTTCTGCAGTATGTAGCTACTTAAATACATTTCAACTTGTGCATAGGTTTATAAAATGTTTGATGACCGCTACAGATTTTGCTTATGCTTGTGATCATTTCAAACTGTATGCATATGAATAGCTGCAAAGCCAGCATAACCATATTTTTGCAGTCTACAATCTGCTACCCTCCCAACATACCCCACCCCCAATCACTGTTGCTTCCCCAGCCGGATGTCATAAGACACCATATAGTAGTTATCCCAGGCAAAAAGCTTCCTCTGAGCTGGGTTGTAGTCGATCATGCTGTTGTAACGGTGCCGATTTTGGAAGGGGACTGCAATGGCCTTGCTTTGGCTGGTGGTTGTGTCAAAGCTGTAGTTGACTGTTGTGTTGGGTGAGGCATAGCTGCCCACGGTGTACAGCCTGCCACAGATCATGAAGGCATTGGCCACTGTGGTTTTCCGAATGTTGGTCTCCCAGCTCTTCTTGACCTCCAGGCTGTGAGGATCCAGCTGGGAGATCACAATGGCACCTTTAGCCTTGTTGGTGCTGTAGATGACCCAGAGCCCATTCTCATCTACAGCAAAGTCAATGTCTGTGTAGCCACCCCATGAGTAGGGGAACTGGCCATGGAAGCCGGCATGTGGAAGTTCTCGGCGGGCAGCAACACTCTCTGATCCTAACTCGTAGCGAATGAGCATACGGCTACGCCGCCGCTGGTAGTAGAGTGAGCCCCGGTACATAACAGCACCTGTACTCTCTACCGCCTCGGGCAAGAGCAGCACTTTGGCTGGAAAGCCACGAGAGAGCTGATCCATATCTTCATAGCCATAGAGTTGGCGCACCTCTGTGCCAACTGTGTCGATTCGCCACACCATGTTGGAGCCATAAGGGCTCACAGCTTCTGGGTCCTGCATCCACACGCCATACCTACCAGCGATGCTGTCTGCCTTACGGTGGGTCACTGGTTCTCCCACCCACAGCAGCTCACCACAGCCTGAAAAAGAACAGAAAGGTTGCAATAAGAACAACAACTGGGGAATTCAGACAGTTGTCCAGTGTACCTTCATGGAAGCTGACAACTAGTCCTGTGGTTGAAAGTTGCATACAAATGGTGAAAGACATTATTTGGCAGATGTAGACAAGATTGAAATTAGAATGTAGCAAAGTGTGTTTAAAGAGATCACATGCAATGAAGACATGCCACATCATCCTCGAATTCTTGCGAGGGTAAGTGATCGGGGTATACTTACCCTTTCCTTTTTTAGCCCCTTGCTAAACATACAGCAAGCCCATTTATAAGCTGGGCAGTTTAGGCTCCAAGTACTGTGGTAAAAATAGCTGTATTTGTTCTTGTCAGCAGAGACAGCAAGACTAATGTGTGCTGTATTTGTGGCATACAAGAAGTACTGGTATTTGGTTTCAGGCAATTGGATTGTGTCTTGGAGGTGTGTAATTAAAGTCAAGAGTGCCTTTCTGTACCGCTACTGTCTTCAGTGTTCTCTGGTCTTCGGGCAGGAAATTCAGCGACTTCAGCCTTCAACTCCTGGTATGACGGACTACCAATGGACCAAGAGGGATCTGTAAGAGAACAAGTAAAAGACAAAACAATGAAAACATAAGGTAGAAGAATGGGTAGCATCAACCAAGTGTGAAATAGAACAGTATGTAAAACACCTAGGTGAGTGAAGGTAAAGCAGCGAGTGAACATAAGGCAGAAGGTGGGACAGCACTTGGAGACCATACACAACTGCTCCATCCCATATCAAGTGTTACACTGATTTACTTAGTATGTGAAGGAATTGTTTGCACTTTTTTGTCATTCTAAGTAAAGAGCGAAGATGCTCCCATCTTACAGTGCTCAGCGTAAATGAGTACACCCCCTTTGAAAAGTAACATTTTAAACAATATCTCAATGAACACAATTTCCAAAATGTTGAAAAGACAAAGTTTAATATAACATCTGTTTAACTTATAACGTGAAAGTAAGGTTAATAATATAAACTTAGATTATACATTTTTCAGTTTTACTCAAATTAGGGTGGTGCAAAAATGAGTACATCCCACAACAAAAACTACTACATCTAGTACTTTGGCCTCCATGATTTTTAATGACAGCACCAAGTCTTCTAGGCATGGAATGAACAAGTTGGCGACATTTTGCAACATCAATCTTTTTCCATTCTTCAACAATGACCTCTTTTAGTGACTGGATGCTGGATGGAGAGTGATGCTCAACTTGTCTCTTCAGAATTCCCCATAGGTGTTCGATTGGGTTCAGATCATTAGACATACTTGGCCACTGAATCACTTTCACCCTGTTCTTCTTCAGAAATCCAACAGTGGCCTTAGATGTGTGTTTAGGATTATTGTCATGTTGGAAAAGTGCACAACAACCAAGGGCATGGAGTGAGGGTAGCATCTTCTCTTTCAGTATAGAGCAATACATCTGTGAATTCATGATGCCATCAATGAAATGCAGCTCCCCGACACCAGCAGCACTCATGCAGCCCCACATAAGGACACTGCCACCACCATGTTTCACTGTAGGCACCATGCATTTTTCTTTGTATTCCTCACCTTTGCGACGCCATACAGTTTTGAAGCCATCAGTTCCAAAAACATTTATCTTGGTCTAATCACTCCAGAGTATAGAGTCCCAGTAGTCTTCATCTTTGTCAGCATGGGCCCTGGCAAACTCTAGGCAGGCTTTTTTGTGCCTGGGCTTTAGGAGAGGCTTCTTTCGTGGACGGCATCCATGCATGCCATTCCTCTGCAGTGTACGCCGTATTGTGTCACGGGAAATAGTCACCCCAGTTTGGCTTTCTACTTCTTTAGATAACTGCAGTGAACTTGCATGCCGATTTTCTTCAACCCTTCTCATCAGAAGACGCTCCTGTCGAGGTGTTAACTTCCGTGGACACCTGGACGTCTCTGCGAGATGGTTGCAGTTCCATCTTTCTTAAATTTTTGTACCACTTTTGCTACAGTATTCTGACTGATAAGTAAAGCTTTGCTGATCTTCTTGTAGCCTTCACCTTTGTGGTGTAAAGAAATTATTTTCTTTGGGGAATTCTGAAGAGACAAGTTGAGCATCACTCTCCATCCAGCATCCAGTCACTAAAAGAGGTCATTGTTGAAGAATGGAAAAAGATTGATGTTGCAAAATGTCACCAACTTGTTCATTCCATGCCTAGAAGACTTGGTGCTGTCATTAAAAATCATAGAAGCCATACAAAGTACTAGATGTAGTAGTTTTTGTTGTGGGGTGTACTCATTTTTGCACCACCCTAATTTGAGTAAAACTGAAAAATGTATAATCTAAGTTCTAAGTTAAACAGATCTTATATTAAACTTTGTCTTTTCAACATTTTGGAAATTGTTTGTGTTCATTGAGATATTGTTTAAAATGTTACTTTTCAAAGGGGGTGTACTCATTTACGCTGAGCACTGTAAGTGACATCCATAATTGTCACTTCATTTAAGCTTGGATGGAAGATCCACAAAAGTCCATTACCTCTTAATAATCTATGTAAAAGCTGTTTGTGAAGAGTCTGAATTCACCTCTCAGATTGCTTGTGTCTCCTTGTGTTCTGCCTGGCCTGGAGACCAGATGAGAGTGGGATGTGCCTATAGGGCAAAAAGCAAGTCACATTTCCAGATTGAAAAAAAGGACATTTTACACTAACTTGTGTTTTCTTGGTCTCATCTCATCTCATTATCTCTCGCCGCTTTATCCTGTTCTACAGGGTCGCAGGCAAGCTGGAGCCTATCCCAGCTGACTACGGGCGAAAGGCGGGGTACACCCTGGACAAGTCGCCAGGTCATCACAGGGCTGACACATAGACACAGACAACCATTTACACTCACATTCACACCTACGGTCAATTTAGAGTCACCAGTTAACCTAACCTACATGTCTTTGGACTGTGGGGGAAACCGGAGCACCCGGAGGAAACCCACGCGGACACGGGGAGAACATGCAAACTCCGCACAGAAAGGCCCTCGCCGGCCACGGGGCTCGAACCCGGACCTTCTTGCTGTGAGGCGACAGCGCTAACCACTACGTGTTTTCTTGGTATTTAAAACAAATAAGGCAACAGAGACACTGGAACATTCTGGAAAGCAAGGCAGCACTGGAATATCAGACGCAGAGGGGGACTATCTCTGATCTGTGAGACACCTGATTATCTGTTCACTTAAAGGAGTGTGTCCAAGAGAGCTGGGTGAAGTTCAGTGACAGACAGGAATCTTACGGAGGGAAATAAACAGTGCTGAGTGGATTAGCAGCTGTTATGGAACCTGCTTGAACTCACGCACTTGTGCTTCAAATTGAAACTCATTCACAGCTTTCTACTACCTCCGAGTTGTTTACAACATGAAGCAACAACTGCTGCTTCCCTTTAAGAGCAATAGAAACCACACTGTGGCAAAGTGTTTACAAGTCTTTCTAATAGACCTGAAATTACAGTTAGTCGTTAAAGCGTGAAAGCTTTAGAGGAATGAGGAAGCCGTCCTGATGATTATTGGTTTCAAGGTGTTTGGTTTGGTTTTTTACTCTAATGTATTTTTTTAAAAAGTACTACAAATCTGGATTCATATCTCAGGAGGCTATCTCTGGGTTTAGTTTTACGGAGTTGAGTCAGTGACACAGTGGTGAATTTAACAAAGCTAGTTTCAACTGAAAAATTAGCAGATAAACACAGGACTAAGCGCAAAGGGACATGATGTTACTGAGATCTGTTTGTCTACCTGAGCTACGTGTTGCTTGATGGTAATCGGAGTAGTACAAAGAGAAACCTTTCACAGCAAGTGGCGTTCAGAGTGATTTTAACTAAACATAATTGCTTACACCTGAACATTTCTGTGCCTATGACTGCTGGCGTGGTGAGTCTTTGCTGCTTAAATGACGTTACCCTCACTCACCTTGACGAGATGAAATGTATATTAAGCTTCTTGCCTTTTTTGTAGGGTGAAAATTATTTCACCGCAGGCATACAAACGGTAAATCTGCTCATACCTTAGCAAACATCTTTATCACAAAATATCCAGTGTGGCTAACATATGACTAACATTTTTACGCTTCATATATCTGAGGGAGGCGGCATGGTGGTGTAGTGGTTAGCACTGCTGCCTCACAGCAAGAAGGTTCTGGGTTCGAGCCCAGTGGCCGATGGGAGCCTTTCTGTTTGCATGTTCTCCCCGTGTCTGCATGGGTTTTCTCCGGGTGCTCCGGTTTCCCCCACAGTCCAAAGACATGCAGGTTAGGCTAATTGGTGGCTCTAAGTTGACCGTACGTGTGAATAGTTGTTTATGTGTCAGTCCTGTGATGACCTGGCGACTTGTCCAGGGCATACCCTGCCTCTAGCCCATAGTCAGCTGGGATAGGCTCCAGCTTGCCTGCGACCCTGCACAGGATAAGCAGTTACGGATAATGAATGGATATATATGAGGGAGAAAATTATGCATGGCTAAATCTGATCTACGTTTATCCAATATCCAGTCAACTGCAGAATTATTAGTACCCTTTTTTTAAATGACCAAAAATAAATCATCTCATCATCTCTAGCCGCTTTATCCTGTTCTACAGGGTCACAGGCAAGCTGGAGCCTATCCCAGCTGACTACGGGTGAAAGGCGGGGTACACCCTGGACAAGTCGCCAGGTCATCACAGGGCTGACACATAGACACAGACAACCATTCACACTCACATTCACACCTACGGTCAATTTAGAGTCACCAGTTAACCTAACCTGCATGTCTTTGGACTGTGGGGGAAACCGGAACACCCAGAGGAAACCCACGCAGACAACATGCAAACTCCGCACAGAAAGGCCCTCGCCAGCCATGGGGCTCGAACCCAGACCTTCTTGCTGTGAGGCGACAGCGCTAACCACTACACCACTGTGCCGCCCCATCTTAAGCTTAGATATATAACTGATTATCTTCCTGTAAGGTTTAATATGATATATGACACCTGAAGATGGATCTTGGACCCTCCTTTATGCACAATGTTTCAAGCTTCTTTATATATTCTCATGTTGGTGTATGCGGACTTCCCTCTTTTAATTAAGGCCACGCATTTTCAAGAGGGTTCAACTTAGCTGACTTTGATGGTCACTGCAAAACACGCATTGATTTTGTTCCTGCAACCATTTCTGTGTTGATTTGGAAGCCTGTTTAGAGCCGTCATGATCTGTGGCCAAGTTGTAGCCTCTTGGCACAGACAACCAGGTTTAGTTTAGTAAAATATCCTGGCCCTTGGAGTAATTGATGTTGACAATACTGACCACCCTGGACCACCAATCACAAAACAGCCCCAAAGCATGAATAATTTAAAGAAATACTGCGTACTACAATGTCTGTAAGGTGAATATCCATCCATCCAGTTTGCATGCTGATTGTGTTTTACCCATGAAGTTCGATTTTGCTGTCATCTGACCACATGATTCCAGTTTTATTTCAGACGGTCCAGTGAAATTCAGGCACAACGTTTGTGGGTTGCTCTAGTTTCCAAGCAGCTTGTTGTTTTACAGGTGGTGTTTAATAATTGATTCTAAACTCCATGAATCAGCTAAACTGTCCTGTTTTGAAGCTGTTACCTTTGGTAAATAATATGCATTAGGTTCTGATTTATATATTTTAACTGCTTATATATTTTGGCAGGCCAACAGGCATCTGTTTCTTCCTTTTTTTTCCTCTTTTTTTTGAGCCTCATGGTTCAAAGAAAGTTTTTGTTGGCTGAGGTCAAGGATAATGATCGATGTGTCTTAAATCTTTCATCGGTCTAACAAATTTGCAAAAACATTTTTCACATTTTTGGGAGGCAATGCTATTATTATACTATTAAATACTATAAATATTACTATACACATTAAATACTGGGCGGCACGGTGGTGTAGTGGTTAGCGCTGTCGCCTCACAGCAAGAAGGTCCTGGGTTTGAGCCCCGGGGCCGGCGAGGGCCTTTCTGTGTGGAGTTTGCATGTTCTCCCCGTGTCCGCGTGGGTTTCCTCCGGGTGCTCCGGTTTCCCCCACAGTCCAAAGACATGCAGGTTAGATTAACTGGTGGCTCTAAATTGACCGTAGGTGTGAGTGTGAATGGTTGTCTGTGTCTATGTGTCAGCCCTGTGATGACCTGGCGACTTGTCCAGGGTGTACCCCGCCTTTCGCCTGTAGTCAGCTGGGATAGGCTCCAGCTTGCCTGCGACCCTGTAGAACAGGATAAAGCGGCTAGAGATAATGAGATGAGATGAGACATTAAATACTATAAAGACAACAGTATTAAAAATCTATTTGAGAATTTAAATAAGTAGTTTTTTTTTCTTTGCTTGTTTCTGAGTGGTAATTGTAGCTATTGTGCATAATGTTTATTTTATCCATCATTTTGTGCATTATTTTGAAAGGTGTCAATAATTCCTGATGCATTGAATTTCTCAAAAAAGTAGCCAAAATATATTGCTGCAGCTGTTTAATCATTTGTGAATTTTTGCTTTTTGATCAAACCACAAAGTATAGTGTTCTTTTGCAATGTTGGATGTCTTGGATTTCTCCACTGGAAAACCAAAGACAAAATAGGAAGAGATGATCTGTACATGTCTTCTTCTTCTTCTTCTTCTTAAAGAGCGCTCTGAAGAAGTCCTTCAGGCTTTTACAAATGAATGTCACCAAAGTTCATTGCATCTCTGTTTTAAGCATTTGCATTTTTCATCTTTTTGGCACTAGGCTTGGCAGGCCTCAGCACCCAGTGTATAGGTGTCAACATGAGGAGCAGAACAGATGTTGAAGATGGACAAGATGAGCAGAGAAAATGAAGGAGGAACATCTGTACTTCCTTATGGGAATGTGGGAGTATTTCGTCCAGAGGGTTGTTGGCTTCATTTGTGTCAGCTTGATAACATACCAAGGCCAGATCAAGAGAAACACTCAGTACAAAGGTAGGATAAGGCCACAATCTCTGTCATGTTGTAGAGTCTTTTGTGCCAAATTGGAGGCTTTTTCTTCTCCCAAAGCACTCATATATGCCCTTTTTGGATGGTATAAAACAAGTATACATTGTTCTTCTGTCTCTTTGATATGAACCATGGCAGACTCGTCTTTTCATACAACTTCATTCCATTTATACTGCTTTTTCGACGGACACGTGCTGGTCACTGGACCCACGTGTGTGACTAATTCTACCAGTAAGGTATGATGGTGAGGGCTGCAGGAATCTAAAAGGCATATGACTCATTATTACCAGCACAAACTCATAACATACATAAAATAGTTGCTGTACTGGCAGTATCATTTTCAACAGTTTTTTTTTTTATCAGTTCATTTTTATATGAGCTAACTAAACTTTTGTGATATTACTGGTGCTTACAGACACACCTAATTTCTGGATTTACAGCTGGCAACCCAGACATGGGACAGCTTAGCCCAGGGGTCTTCAGTCTTATCTTCACCTGATTCCACTTGTTTAATCAGTTCATCTTGGTCATCAATCAACTATCAAGTGTGGAATGAAAGTCTGCAGCCACACCAGCCTTTTGTGGATAAGACTGAAGACCTCTCACTTAGACCATAAGCTCTTTCATATCACATTCATACAACAGAAAACAAAGCTCCTGCAAGTATGACTTTTATTTTTTCATGAATATCTCCAGATGAAGTCAGGGCAGCTGTAGGATACAGTTTGAAAATGTACTGCCACTTATTCAAGGCACTTCATTATGGTGTACTACTATTAGATATTCCAAAATGACCAACATTCAGGTCAAACAACTCTACGAATAACCATTTTAAAGGTATAAATGAAAAATAATGCAGAGTTAGAGAAGAGTACTCACCTGTCCCTGGTTGGAGGCTGCTATCATACAGTGACACGCTTTGGGGAGGCGGCTGTGTGCATGGTCTGCTCCTCAGCCTCTCCACCTCACGCTGGAGCTCTTCTACTGTCTGCTGGAGCTGCTCCACCTGCTGAGACAGCCTGGCTTTCTCCTGCTGCAACCTGTCCCTCTCTCTAGTTACCTGGGTGTAGGCTGTCCGAAGTCCCATCTGAGCTTCAGTACCTGATGCTTCACCTCCAGTTAGGCGGGCTATCAATGCCTCTACCAGTCCCAGTCGAGATTTCAGGGCTTCCATCTCAGCATTGGATGCTGTCGAGGGGCAGCTGGCTTCTGTAGGGCTGTCCACTGTGAAGGTGTACTGACAGCGCTTGTTGCGGTCATTCCCTTTCCAGAAGCTGGCAGTGCTCTGAGCCTGAGTGCCTACAAGAAGGCTGGAGATCCACATTACAGCCAGGAACCACATTGTGAAGCAGGCTGTGAATGGCCAGACTACACAACTGTTTGCTTCTTCTTCTTTGCCTTGGTTACACTTGGATGCTCCCCCGATTTCTATTTCTACAACTCTTTTCTTCACTCTCGTGTTCGGTATTCTCTTAGATCCGTCGTTCTGCTTGTGCCTTGTTGCCAGTGACTTTATATGCAGTGAAACAGCTCTTTACCTTTGTGTCTGGTTCTCTCCTGTCCCTGTGTTTCTGCAGTTTCCTAAAGCTGGTGTCAGAAGTTTATTGGTGATGGATGACTGGTTGTGATCCTGGTTCAGTTTGCGTTCTATGCTCAGGATGCGATTTCTCTGAGCCTTGGCACCCCAGTAGGGGTTATTTATACAGTCTAAAAGAGGGAGAGAAGGTGGGGACGTGGGAGGGAACGGGTAAAGGAGGGATTTCCTCAAACAGCAAGAATTTATAACTTTTTTCCTTTTCTTCTCGGGGACTGTCTTAGATGTGTGTATTTTAATGGTGCTTTTATTCTGGTGATCCTTTTTGTTGTTGTTCAGGTGGCTTTCTTTTGTCCTGTGTGAATGGGTGAAAATGTAAGGGAGGACAAGATTATTTGGTCATGCACAGGATACTTTGTCTACATGTATAAATATGAAGGGATTTTGGTTGCCCAGTTCAAACTTGCTAAAGTTGAGATCTAAAATTAATCTAACATCTGTTACAAAGTTTAGGAGCACTTCGATATTACAGCCAGGTATGTCTTGACTTTGTGATGGAACTTCACGCTTCAGGAGCATGTAATAAATTAAAAAAGATGAATCTCATGCAAAACGTAATGGTTTCTGCTGTGGTACTGTTGCCTGAGCAGGGGAATATTATATAGAACATGTCCACAGTTTTCAACGTCTGCGTAGAAGTGTTTCAGTGTAAGTCAATTGAGGTGAGAGTGTATGTGCCATTTTCTAATTCTGGTGCTGTGTGGGTTTTGTGGCCCTATCAGCTTGCTACTGATGCTCCATCACTCAGGGGTTGGGGGGGATTGCAGTAAGTCATTTTAGATGCCCTGTTATGAGAGGGGGAAAGATAGATAGGGTTACCCTGTACCCTTAACTGAAAAATTATGGGCAAAAATTTGCTGCAGGCATGGAGTCTGGGCAAAGAATGTGTTCTCTTCTGTCACCATCCACTACTTAATGGTGACATACTAAGCACCAAGTCTTTTTAGCAAGTCAGTGGATGTTTGTGTTTTCTCAAGATGCTAGTCCTTTAAGCAAAATGTGAGAGATTAAACCTGCTATCTCTTTCTCTTCCAAGTCAAGTTTATTTGTATAGCGCTTTTAACAATAAACATTGTCGCAAAGCAGCTTCACAGAATTTGAACGACTTAAAATATAAGCTAATTGTATCCCTAATCTATCCCCAATGAGCAAGCCTGTGGCGACGGTGGCAAGGAAAAACTTCCTCAGACAACATGAGGAAGAAACCTCGAGAGGAACCAGACTCAAAAGGGAACCCATCCTCATTTGGGCAACAACAGACATGGCTATAGCATTAACAGTCCTAACATAAAGTCAGCTTCATTGATGCTATAAACCCCCCACCAACGGAAACCCGAGCGCAAAACCGTCCAGGACAACCGCAGTCCCAAAGTCAGCAAGTCAACTGCAGCCCTAAAATCAGCAAGTCAACTGCAGCCCCCAGCCACAAAAGCACCACTGCAAGAGTCCAGAGCATCCTCCAGGCTCGACCCCCAACTGTCCACATGGGGCCGCCCTCCACAGGAGCGATGCGATGAGACTCCAACCAGACACAGGGCACCAGGATGGATCAGGCAGGTCCGAGGAGCAGAAGAGGTCAGCATCTCGATCCCAGGACTGACATGTAACTCAGAGGGACAGATTTTTTTTTGGGGGGGGGGGGGAACCACAGGTTGTTAGGTATGCCCAATGTCACCTGAATAAGTAGGAACAGTATACATATTGCACTGAGTACAAGCAGGGACTCCGGCAACTGACTATGACAGCATAACTAAAAGGGGAGAGCCAGAAGGTAACACAGGCATGAGGGAGCCCCGGGACATAAAGCAGCAGCCACTATACCATCAACAAACTCGAGTGACGAAGTGAGTGGGGACTAACAGCATCCATACATCCCAGTTTACCAAAACACTCTATGCCTGAGGACCCTCCAGATCTACTCCTTTACCTTTAACAAAAGGCTTTCAGCCTAGATATGTTTTCAGTCTAGACTTAAACACTGAGACTGTGTCTGATTTCCGAACACTACTTGGAAGGCTAGATTCCACTGTTGCCCATAGTGTGTATATATTTTCTATAAAAAAAATTTATATACAGTATATATATACACAGGGTGGGCCAAATGTAGGTATGTATTCATTATTTCTCTTTATGATTTCATTATTTCTATTTATTGTTTCATTATTTCTCTGTCAAATTTTGCTTTGTCAGTATGGAGCTACCTTGATAACACCTTCCCACAGTGTTGGATCAGGCGACGTGGCAGCATTGACCGGCTGCCACATTCACCCGACCTGATACCTATGAACAACTTTTTTGGGGGCATAGTAAAAAAGAAGGCTTTTGAGAGGAGGCCCCACCCAGTGGATGAATTGAAGGAGTTCATCTTACGAGCATTTATGGACATTGATATTAACCGGAATTTCTGTGTTACTGTGTATCACAGAATCAGGGACAGGGTCCAGGAACATTGGCAGAGGACATTTCGAGCACCTAAGAAACTAAACATGACCCGTTCAGTACTGTATACCTACTCAATACCAAAAAATACATAATGAATAAATACTGTATACTTACTTATTGGTCCACCCTGTATATTTCTTAAAAGTTAGTAACATTTCCTTCCATTTTGTACCAGTAATCTACAAGCTTTTCTCTCCTTTGATTATGAGCCCCCACTACATAAATCAAATACTTTTTGGACCCCTGACCCTTAACCTTACATCTGCCTAGATTCATAATTCCACTTAAATTCTTTAGATTCCACTACCACTTAAAATCAGACCTGAAGGTACCCCTACAGAACTAATTATAATAACCTCCACTCTTGTGGGAAGGCTTTCCACTAGATTATGGAGCATAACTGTGGGGATTTGTGACCATTCAGCCATAAGAGTATTAGTGAGATCAGGTACTGATGTTGGTGAGGAGGTCTGGGGTGAAGTCGGTGTTCCAGTTCATCATAAAGGTGTTCAGTGGGGTTGAGGTCAGGGGTCTGTGCAGGACATTCAAGTTCTTACAGATCAACTTTGACCAAACCATGTCTACGTGGTGGCTCTCAGATACACATACTTTGGGCCATACTGTATAGTGTTTATCATGAGACAGTGTCATTTCATTCACTCTAAGAAACTAATTATCTTAAAACAATGCTTTTTCATTTTCAGCCTAGATTATAGGTGGAACAGTGAAAAATGTTTGTTAAATGTCAGCTTCAGTTTGAGAAAATTTATGTATGGCTACTTTGGATGAACCATTTAGAAATCACACCTCTCTTCCATAAAATGGTTCATTGTATTTTAGTGGTCTTAACTGAGCAAAAGGGGATCTGATTTCCTTGTTTAATAGGGAAACCCTATCTTGTAGATTTCTATACAGAACCTTTACTTTAAATGTTTCCCAAGAGGAACAAATATCAGTGAACCCTTAGATAGAATCTACATTTCAGATGTCCATAGCTAATTGGATTTTTAAAAATAAATAAAACTAATTAAAAAGCTCATGTTTAGTTTTGGGCGGCACAGTGGTGTAGTGGTTAACACTGTCACCTCACAGCAAGAAGGCTCTGGGTTCTAGCCCAGTGGCTGATTGGGGCCTTTCTGTGCGGAGTTTGCATGTTCTCTCCGTGTCTGCGTGGGGTTCCTCTGGGTGCTCCAGTTTCCCCCCACAGTCCAAAGTCATGCAGGTTAGGCTAATTGGTGGCGCTAAATTGACCGTAGGTGTGAATGTGAGTGTGAATGGTTGTTTGTCTCTGTGTCAGCCCTGTGATGACCTGGTGACTTGTCCAGGGTGTACCCCGCTTCTCGCCCATAGTCAGCTGGGATAGGCTCCAGCTTGCCCGTGACCCTGCACAGGATAAGTGATTACGGATAATGGATGGATGTTTAGTTTCTGGCTACAAATCCTTTGCAGTCAATTGACTGTGTGAAGTCTTTATGTTCATTTGAAAAGTTTTCCTATAAATTAAATGCATTCTCATTGGCCTGCAGTTTAATTGATTTGAATTGCAAAACTAATAACTGAATTGAATTGCTGAACATTCCATTTCTTGGTCATAAAGGTCACGAGTGCTGCAAAATGAAGCATTGTGTTTTGAAACATTAGTTAGATCCAAACGACAAAAATGGTTCCACCAACCAGCTATACATCCCCATGTCACACTGATGCGACCCTACATGCCAGCCAGATCCCTATGCGCCGTTGCTACTGGTTGCCTGGTCCCTCCTCCTCTCTGCTCCTGCCTAGCCCGCTCAAGACTGCTGTCTGTCCTGGCTCCCTGTTGGTGGAATAACTGTCCCAATGAGGTCAGAACTCCCGACTCCCTGACCACCTTCAAGCGCAGACTGAAGACCCACCTCTTCAGGCTGCACTTCTCCCCTGCTTCCCTGTCCACTGTGTAATCACGTAGCTGTCTTAGCAGTCTTGACCAACCCAGGCTGTGTACTGTCTAGCCTGGGGTTAGCCGTTTAAGTTTTATTTTTCTCTATTGTACTTTGTCAGCTCATTTGTATGGTTGCCTTGCTTGGCCGTATGCAGGTTGTTGTTACTTCAACAGAATATTACACTAGGTGTTATTCTGTCACTTGTTCATTTGGCACTAGAATTTTCTCGTCTAGAAGTACAGCACTTCTTGTACCTGACTTTTGCACTTGTTGTATGTCGCTCTGGATAAGAGTGTCTACTAAATGCCTGTAAGGTAATGTAATGTCTGGTGGGCTTATGCCATGGCCTGCTGAGATCAGTGTAAAGAGGTAGGGTTGGTTTCTTGCAGCAGAACTTGAAAAATGTGACAAATAATATCTTGAAACTTGGTATATAGGGTGGGGGATATAGATGACTCTGTCTTCTTGTTGTTTTTTACTTACTTTCCACCTTCCATTCCAATGGCCCAAGTTCTAAAATGTCAACTTCCTATTCTTACTCTTTATCAGTGGTTTGCATACTTTTGCAGCCTTTGCCTCCACAATGAAAAACATTCTTTGATCATTTCCTGCAGTGAACGTGTTCAAACTTAAGATGCCACATCCAGAACCAAAAACTCTTTAGTGAGGTCTCTTGGACATGAAAATTCTACTCAGTTTACACAGTGTGTGTTTATGGTGTGGAATTAAGGTTGACAGTTTGCACCTTTTGCTTGTAGCCATTTCATTTCCAAACCAGTATGCTGCAGCAGATCACTCAAAGAACATGATCACAGTGCAATGTGCATTATTTAGGGCCTTTAAGTTGCATGGAAATAACATTACTCAACATCCCAAAAGTTATATCAATGTTTCTATTGAACTATTGAGTAACACTACAATCTCAACTCTTGTCTCTCAGGGGTTCATGTGTTCCCGTTATTTTACCACCCCGAATTACAAACTCAAAACAGACCATAACTCCAGCTTCTGTCTGTGAGTTTCCTGTGGTTTATGCTTGTCAGGGTTCACAACCTGCGTTGGAAGCGTTTAACACATTCACTCATGCCTAGAGAGCAATAAAAAGCAAAACACTGACTTACGCAACTGCCCAGAAACAAACAAAGATGCTTTACTGCTTGTGTGACTCAACACTGTCAGGGAAATTTACTGACTGGAATCAATGCTGCTGTGTCCATATTGGCTAATGAGCCAGAAACAGCACTACACCAGTGATCCAGAGAGATCTCGGATGAGGAAATGCATGTTTTCCATTAATAAAAATGCAAGACTGTAGATGCCAGACATCATCACTGTATCATCCGGTTGTTTAACTAGTAAATAATTTCTTCCCCTGATATTCAAGCACTGTTTAACTTGCTTAATAATTTCTCTCATACCCATTCCAAAATGGCAGGATTATTTCAAAAGGAAATGTGCATACAAATTCTCCAACTGTTGTTCATGAGGTGTCATCTTGCTCATAAACTAAGAACATCACATACATATATTAACATCCCAGGCATTGAGAATAAGAAAAGAAGCCAGAAGCATCTTGAACTGAATAAGCTTTCATAGAAGTGAGTTCATATATTTAAATAAGTCCAAGGTTATATATTTTTTTACTTTTACTGGATTTTTAAAAAATAATTTTAAACAGTCCTTTCAATTTTGCCCCCCCAGTAACTACTTTATCCTACATTAACCTTAATTTACATTTTTTATTTATATTGAGATTACTTGAGGTGGCACGGTGGTGTAGTGGTTAGCGCTGTCGTCTCACAGCAAGAAGGTCCGGGTCCGAGCCCCGTGGTCGGCGAGGGCCTTCCTGTGCGGAGTTTGCATGTTCTCCCCGTGTCCGCATGGGTTTCCTCCGGGTGCTCCGGTTTCCCCCACAGTCCAAAGACATGCAGGTTAGGTTAACTGGTGACTCTAAATTGACCGTAGGTGTGAATGGTTGTCTGTGTCTATGTGTCAGCCCTGTGATGACCTGGCGACTTGTCCAGGGTGTACCCCGCCTTTCGCCCGTAGTCAGCTGGGATAGGCTCCAGCTTGCCTGCAACCCTGTAGAACAGGATAAAGCGGCTAGAGATAACGAGATGAGATGAGATTACTTAACATTAAGAATTATGAATTTCAGCATAAATAAACCATAAGTAATGTTGACTTTTCCATTTTAACCAAAGGTACTGCCATTACCCAAGTTTATTCCATCCATATCTAAGAATTGTCCATAAACTAGCATAAATTACAGTATGTTCCTAAATTTAACATTTAATCAGAATTAACTGAACTCCAGTCTGTAGGTGTATAGTTGAAGGCAGAAGTTTACATACATGGACATGAATGTCATGACAATATTAGGCTTTCAGTTATTTCTTATGACCATTCTTTTTCTGTGGCAGAATGATTGCAGGGCGGCACGGTGGTGTAGTGGTTAGCGCTGTCGCCTCACAGCAAGAAGGTCCTGGGTTCGAGCCCCGGGGCCGGCGAGGGCCTTTCTGTGCGGAGTTTGCATGTTCTCCCCGTGTCCGCGTGGGTTTCCTCCGGGTGCTCCGGTTTCCCCCACAGTCCAAAGACATGCAGGTTAGGTTAACTGGTGACTCTAAATTGACCGTAGGTGTGAATGTGAGTGTGAATGGTTGTCTGTGTCTATGTGTCAGCCCTGTGATGACCTGGCGACTTGTCCAGGGTGTACAAGTCCGCCTTTCGCCCATAGTCAGCTGGGATAGGCTCCAGCTTGCCTGCGACCCTGTAGAAGGATAAAGCGGCTAGAGATAATGAGATGAGATGAGAATGATTGCACAACATACATCTTTAATAGGAAAAAAAAGTTTTAATTTATTTTGGGTTTTCTGAAACCAACACAGGGTCAAAATTATACATAGACACTCAAAAATATACACACACCCACATAGATTATTAAGTCAGTGGAGCTGAAAGTTCCAAAATGTCTTTGAACTTGCCACGGCCTCTTAATTTACTGTCTGTGATCATGATTGACTACAGCTGGTAGCTTCATTTGTGCCAACATAATTTTTTTAAACGGTATTCATTGGATTGACCAACATACAGTACAATGGGAAAGTCCAAGGAGCTCAGTGCAGATCTGAAAAAGAGAATCACAGCTTTACACTCAGGAATGTCTCTTGGAACCATTTCTAAACATCTACAGATTCCAAGATCATCAGTTCAAACAACTGTATGTAAGTCAAGTTTATTTGTATAGCGCTTTTAATAACATTGTTGCAAAGCAGCTTTACAGAAAATCAAGGCTTTAAACATGAGCTAATTTTATCCCTAATTTATCCCCAATGCACATTACTGCCCTTTTTGCTGCTGTTTCCTTGACTGTTTACATCTGGTTACATTGTTTGCACATTACTGCCCTTTTTGCTGCTACAGGTACGTCCGATCATTGCCTTATTTTTGCATTACACTACCTACAGTTAGGTCCATATATATTTAGACATTGACACAATTTTTTTTTTTTACCTGTTTACTGAAACATATTCAAGTTATAGTTATATAATGGACATGGACATAAAGTCCAGACTTTCAGCTTTCATTTGAAGGTATCCACATTAAAAATGGATGAAAGGTTTAGGAGTTTCAGCTCCTTAACATGTGCCACCTTGTTTTTAAAGGGACCAAAAGTAATTGGACAATTGACTCAAAGGCTATTTCATGGGCAGGTGTGGGCAATTCCTTCGTTATGTCATTCTCAATTAAGCAGATAAAAGGCCTGGAATTGATTTGAGGTGTAGTGTTTGCATTTGGAAGATTTTGCTGTGAAGAAAACATGCGGTCAAAGGAGCTCTCCATGCAGGGCCCTGTACTACGAAGCGGGTTTTCTGGCTTACCAGGGTAACTTCGAGAGTAACTTGATCACGTGCAGCGTAACTTCCTGATTAACCCATACTACGAAAGTTGGCTATGTTCAAACTGAGGTATGCTGCCATGGCAACTTACGCTGCATCTCAAACCTGCTCGTCTCAGGTTATGTTCTTGGTTAACCCGAGGTTTCCGATTAACCACACCCTTTTTAAACACCACCTCTCCACCGACATTTCCTCTAGAGACAATCCCAGCGTACCTGGATGACCCGTGTGATATCGGAGCGCAGATTAGAGATGGGATTCGGGGGCGTGTCTACGGGGGGCAGGGGTGGGCAGTGCCCACCCTGAGATAAGCCTTGCCCACCCTGATAAATTGGTTGCCCATCCTATAAAAAACGCCTGTGAATATCATCACAATATGCGTGATTTTGCTCGGAGGTGGCGTCTTGTGTTCTCCTTTAAATCCATTGTGCACTCTACTGCTTTCTCATTGGCCATTTCGAAAGGGAAGGGGAGGGGGGGTGCCCTGCCCACCCTATATATAAAAAAAGCTGCGTGCGTGCTCGCTCTACGCACATGCGGTAGTAGCAAAGTCAGTGTGTACGGCAGTACTGTAGATTCCAAGTTAATAGTTAACAGTAATACATTGCTTACTTTCCCTTCTGGCGGCACGGTGGTGTAGTGGTTAGCGCTGTCGCCTCACAGCAAGAAGGTCCTGGGTTCGAGCCCCGGGGCCGGCGAGGGCCTTTCTGTGTGGAGTTTGCATGTTCTCCCCGTGTCCGCGTGGGTTTCCTCCGGGTGCTCCGGTTTCCCCCACAGTCCAAAGACATGCAGGTTAGGTTAACTGGTGACTCTAAATTGACCGTAGGTGTGAATGTGAGTGTGAATGGTTGTCTGTGTCTATGTGTCAGCCCTGTGATGACCTGGCGACTTGTCCAGGGTGTACCCCGCCTTTCGCCCGTAGTCAGCTGGGATAGGCTCCAGCTTGCCTGTGACCCTGTAGAAGGATAAAGTGGCTAGAGATAATGAGATGAGATGAGACTTTCCCTTCTGATAGTCATGCATAGGTTTCTCATTAAAAAGCAGACACCCTCACCCCCCCATGCCCAGCACTTCCTCCGATACTGAGGACGTTTCTCAGCCCAGCACCTCTGCCCTCAACCAAAGTTGCCTCAACACCGTGCTAAGCGCTGCATCTTTGTTGGTGGATGCTAACATCGTACATGTCTCTGTTCCCGTTGACGCTAGCACCTCTGCTACAACAGATATTACCGATAAAGATGCATTGCTCTGCACAAACGTTACAGGCATCTAGTCTTCCGTTCCCCTTGATTTAAACACGGATAGCCCATCTCAGCCCATTCTAAAAATTTATCCAAAACGCCTTTTTGGCCAAACCTACCGGTCATTTAGTGCAGGCTAGTTTCAGTCACGGCCATGGTTGGAATATTCAGTCTTGCAAGATGCCAGCTTTTGCTTTGCCTGTCACAAATTTAGTTTAAATTCGGACAACATATTCACCAAACGTGGGTACACTATTGCCACTTTTCCACTACAAACGCGGCTGAGTCGGGCTGAGCCGTGCCGTGCTGAGTTGGGCTGAGTCGAGCTGAGTGGGGCTGTTGGAGTTGCATTTCGACTACAACCGCGCTGAACCGTGCTGGCTGGAAGTGGGTGGACACATTGGGTGGAGTTAGCGAAAGTGGGTGGACGTCAGGTGATGTCGTTAAGCAGCGCAAACAGTGACATCAGTGAGCTTTTAAGCGGTAGTCTCACAACCCGGATAGTAAACAATAAACATGGAGGACATGGAGTCGTTAGTGTTGCTGGTCTTGGTGCTGTGGCTTGTTGTCACCGACAACGCCAACAGATACTGGCAAGAGCGTATAGATGAGGCGAGGCGCATAAGGCTTCAGAAATTCTCGTAATTCGTAATTCTCCTCCTTCCGGGTTTGCGGTGTTTACAGATCCCAGCGTGCTCGCGGGGCGTGTGTGGGCATGTGAGGACACTCCTCCTCACCAATCAGTGCACAGGGGAGTGTCTGCTCACGCCCCCAGCCTTACTCGGCTCGCTTCAGCCCCATTCCAAAACCGTGCGAGTTTTAGGGGCTAAGCAGGGCTGAAGCGAGCTGAGTCGTGCTGTTTTTTGGTAGTCGAAACGCGAGCCGTGTCGGGCTGAAGTGAGCTGAAGCGAGCTGAAGTGAGCTGGAAATGGAGACAAGGTTCTGTCAAAAAAATGTTGACTTAATGAAGGCGACATCATTCCTCCTGCCCAAATCTGTGTCTTTTCTTGACCCCTCTCTCCTACAGCCACTTCAAGTGCTTGCAGGCCAGGAACTTAATGATGTGGGCTTACAAAATGAAATTGCTGTGGCAAAAACAGTGTTAGTCAATAATCTAAGCACAGATGCTAACCTCTCTGAAGTGTGCAAATGCATCCAGCAATACAAGGAGGCCTTCCCCATGCTGCATAAACTGTATGTCACCGCACTCATCATTGGTGTGTCATCAGCTGCATGTGAAAGCTCTTTTTCTACTCTGACTCGCATTCTCACACCTCTCTGAAGAACAATGCTGCATTCAAGGAAGACACATTTAGTCATTCTGGCACATGAAAAACAAATAACAAAGAATTTGGATATGAATTAATTTGTTTTAGAATTTTCCAAATCTAACCACAGACTAATACTGTAGATATTCCAGGTTATACACTAGAAACTGATCACTTATCTAACTAGACTGAGAGCAATTTTCCACTATTCTTGTTCTCTAGTAGGTATAGTTCTTTAATACACCTATATTGCAGCCTATAAGTTCTGTTTGTATTCATAAAAAAGGGAAAAAAATATTGATATAAAAATGTTCCATTGCTTCTATTAATCACACAAGTCCATGTAATGACAGGTCCTTTCCTTTTATCACTAGATGCAGATATGGTGCATAATGAAGCCCAACCTTTTTTTCATGTGTCTGTTTTTTTCATGTTTGACCCTCTGAATGTTTATGTGTGAGTATGGATCTCAACTTACACTACATTCCAAATTATTATGCAAATGACTTTTTTCACTGATTTTCCTGAAGAGTCAATAGAAATGACAATCGTCCTAATTTTCAAGTCATCAACCGTCAGTGTACAAATCAACTGTTTTTGAACGAACCTTCCAATGTTAACTGTATTTTTTTAAATTAAAAAAAAACTACAAATGGACTGTTCCAAATTATTACGCAAAATAGAGTTTCAAAAGATTTTTGTTCTTGTAAAGAACTAAAAATGGCCATTTGTGAAATTGGAAGCATTAGTAGGTGATAATTACTGGAATCAAAACCTAGTTCAATCAAAACATCTTATAGTTCAAATTGCATTACTGGATTTGTAGCAGATTCAGAGCCCAGTGGGGCTACCCAACTCCCTGGGGTCAAGCAGATGATGATGGTGAGGACGATGATGATAAAAAGTAGCAAATGTCACAAGAGCAATAAACAAAACCTCTTCCAAGCAGTGCAGATTTCCCACCATTATGTTATTTTATCCACTTTGCTTCAACCAATCACCAGCAACTATCATTTAGGAAATCTTTGTCCTATTAATTTGCTCATACCCGTCTGAATGCGCTATTAATCATGGGAAACACGTCTGATCACGAAAATGGGGGACTTATACACACATACATACACTACAATAAGAAATGTAATTTGTTGCCCCCCCAAATAAACCAAATGCCCACCCAAGCATGACATCCTGGCAACGCCTCTGATGGGATTTATGGCTCTTTGATGGGATCCGCATCTTCGTGATCCGTTCTTTGAAAAGAGCCGTTCAAAAGACTGGATCATTTGGCTCTTTTTAAATATTTATTCAGTTTTAAGAAGACAGCGTCTAAAGAAGCCAGATCCCTCTGGCTTATATTTCTGGACATACCTTTTATATAAAGCAACCTAGACTTACATTATTGTAACCCCTAAACGCTCATAAATAACCATTAAAAAACAATGAGGGCTTCAATGAATGTCCATGCAGAACGGCTTTTCTGTAAAAAAAAAAAAGAACCCACTCAAGAACATAGTTATCAAGAACGCAAGAATATTTTATAGAAAAACACTTGTTTTACAAAAATATTTAAGTCTGAGATATAAAATAGATAACTACAATAAATATAACAAGAACATTTTAATAGAAAAAAACTTATATTAAAAATATTGAAATTTTAACAAAAATAGATACAACTAAACAGTCAGATAAATAGATAAAGTTATAACAAGAACACAAGATTATTTTAATAGGAAAAAACAATTAATGCAAAAAATATTATTAGAAAATAGATACAACTAGACAAACAGATAAATAAATAAAATACACAAAAATAGAACAAACAAAATGACGATAGAATAAATTATATGAACGTCCGTGCAAAGTAGTTTTCCCACAATATTATCATTAATATCACACAACTACATTATAAACTATATACAAAACAATTTGAATTATTAGGCAAACAGATAAAACTTGAATAAATAAAAGGCAAATGCTGTTTAGCCTACTACTTGTCCTTGGGCAAAAGCTTTTTCATCTGAAACACAGTACAGAAAAAGAACGACACACACACACTTACCATTATGAATGATGTTTTTATATTTCATTTTCACCTGTTGCCAGGTGCGTTTGGCACTGCTGTTGCCTCTGAAATGTTCACAGGACATACAACTTAGTCAAAGGGACTGAACAGTCAGTCATCCTAATTCATGTGACTCTGTGCACATATCAGCTTAAGTAGGCTACTCCATGAATTTACTATACCAAATTTTATTCAGGATTTTTCGGACATTAAACAAGCTATATATGACTGGGGCCACATCGAAGGACCATTTTCTGTGACTTGTGATTGATCATGAAGCTTTCTCTCATCCTATACTTCTGTTCTGGAACATGTAGAAGGGAGAATGTACTTGCGCATTTACCCGATCGGCAATTCGTTGCCAACATGCTTGCCGCTCCTTATTGGCAGCCGCTGTGTTAGATTTTGCTCTTAATGTTGTTTTGAACTCCTCGTAGCTTTGCATTATGACAGCGCATTCTTCCTCCGTGAAGCACGGCGACCGTGCCATTGTGAACAGTGGTGATTTGGCTGATAACCTCCCCTTTAACGTGAACGCGCATTAACCCTGATTAGGTTAAACCAGGTTCAACAAATCAACTTCATAACTGGCGTCGTAGTACCGTTTAACCCCAAACAAGATAACCAGGTTTTGTCAACCCCGGTTTAGCGGGGGAACCCTGGGTTACTTCTGGGTAGGTTAACCTCCGTTCGTAGTACAGGGCCCAGGTGAAACAAGCCATCCTTAAGCTGCGAAAACAGAAAAAAACAAACCAAGAAATCGCTACAATATTAGGAGTGGCAAAATCTACAGTTTGGTACATCCTGAGAAAGAAAGAAAGCACTGGTGAACTCATCAATGCAAAAAGACCTGGACACTCACAGAAGACAACAGTAGTGGATGATCGCAGAATAATTTCCATGGTGAAGAGAAACCCCTTCACAACAGCCAACCAAGTGAACAACACTCTCCAGGAGGTAGGCGTATCAATATCCAAATCTACCATCAAGAGAAGACTGCATGAAAGTAAATACAGAGGGTTCACTGCACGGTGCAAGCCACTCATAAGCCTCAAGAATAAAAAGGCTAGATTAGACTTTGCTAAAAAAAAAAAAAAAATCTAAAAAAGCCAGCACAGTTCTGGAAGAACATTCTTTGGACAGATGAAACCAAGCTCAACCTCTACCAGAATGATGGAAAGAAAAAAGTATGGCAAAGGCGTGGTACAGCTCATGATCCAAAGCATACCACATCATCTGTAAAACACGGCGGAGGCAGTGTGATGGCTTGGGCATGCATGGTTGCCAGTGGCACTGGGTCACTAGTATTTATTGATGTGGTGACACAGGACAGAAGCAGCCGGATGAATTCTGAGGTATTCAGAGACACACTGTGTGCTCAAATCCAGCCAAATGCAGCCAAACTGATTGGTCGGCGTTTCATAATACAGATGGACAATGACCCAAAACATAAAGCCAAAGCAACCCAGGAGTTTATGAAAGCAAAGAAGTGGAATATTCTTGAATGGCCAAGTCAGTCACCTGATCTCAACCCAATTGAGCATGCATTTCACTTGTTAAAGACTAAACTTCAGACAGAAAGGCCCACAAACAAACAGCAACTGAAAACCGCTGCAGTAAAGGCCTGGCAGAGCATTAAAAAGGAGGGGAAACAGTGTCTGGTGATGTCCATGAGTTCAAGACTTCAGGCAGTCATTGCCAACAAAGGGTTTTCAACCAAGTATTAGAAATGAACATTTTATTTACAATTATTTAATTTGTCCAATTACTTTTGAGCCCCTGAAATGAAGGGATTGTGTTTAAAAAATGCTTCAGTTCCTCACATTTTTATGCAATCATTTTGTTCAACCCACTGAATTAAAGCTGAAAGTCTGAACTCCAACTGCATCTGAATTGTTTTGTTCACAATTCATTGTGGTAATGTACAGAACCAAAATTAGAAAAATGTTGCCTCTGTCCAACTTCCACCTATTTATTTATTTGTAAGTGGCATTCATGGTGGACAGCAAACTAAGAACTTCATTGTGCAAGAGGACATGTCCTTACTGTGCATATGACAAACATTTTGAACTTGAACAATGAGCAAACCCGTAGCGACAGTGGCAAGGAAAAACTCCCTCAGGCGACATGAGGAAGAAACCGTGAGAGGAACCAGACTCAAAAGGGAACTCATCCTCATTTGGGTGATAACAGATAGTGTGATTATAAATAACCCACTTCTATAACTGTCCTATAGAGTCGCAAAGTATAACTGCGAAAACAGGAAAATCATAATAGTTTTAACATGAAGTCTCTTTTGTTGAAGTTATAAACTGTTCATTGATGGAAACTTGAGTGCAAAACTGTTTGACAACCACAGTCCTAAAGTTAGCAAGTCAACTGTAGTCCTCATTCATAAATGTATTACTATAAATGTCCAGAGCCGTCTTCCAAGTGCAACTTTCAACTGTCCATATGGGGCCGTCCTCCACAGGAGCAATGTGATGAGACTCCAGCCAGACACAGGGCATCAGCATAGATCAGGCAGGTCAGAGGAGCAGAAGAGGTCAGCATCTTACTGGTGTCTCAGAATCGACATGTATCTCAAGTACATGTGTAAATACAAGTTATTGGGAGGTGTAGACACTTTGCCAAGCCACTTTCTTGGAAGAAGACCCCCAAAGTCTCCCTCAGATGAGTGGAAATTAGTTTGGATGGTCAGGAACAACCCAGGAACCACCAAGGCACAGGCTTGCCATGAACTGGAAGCTGCTGGATCAGTGTCTACAGTCAAGCAAGTTTCACATCGCCATGGCATGAGACTGGTATCCAAGAACGAAGCCCCTGCTCCAAAATTGGTACCCTCAAGCTCAGCTAAAGTTTGCAGCTAACCACATGGACAGAGTCTTCTGGAGGAAGTTTGAGACGAAGATTGAGGTGCTTGTCCACAATGACCAGAGGAGAGTACCACTGTACCAGTTGTTAAGCGTGGTGGGGGTAGCATCATGCTCTAGGGCTGTTTTGCTGTCAATGGAACTGGTGCATAGCACAAAGTCAATGACAGAATGACAACACATCAAAGCTGGTTGTGGAATGGATAAAGCAGACTAACAACAGACAAGTTCAAAACAAGTCCTGGCCTCAACCCAATCGAAAATATGCGGACTGTGCTTAGAAGTCAGGTCCGTGCCAGGAAACATACAAGTTTAATTGAACTCTACCATTTCTGTCAAGAAGAGTGGTCAAATATCCAACTAGAATTCTGCCAGAAGCTTACTGATGGCTACCAAAAGCGTCTGGTCAAGGTGAGACTTGTTAAGGGACGTTTAACTAAATCTTAGGTATGCTGTATGTAACTTTGTTGACTCTGTGTTGATTTCCGAAAACCCAAAATAAATTCAAACTTGTGCACCAAATTATTTTTATTTCTTTTAAAGATGTATGGTATACAATCATTCTGCCACAGAAAAAGAACAATTCAAAGAAATAGTGCCATGATATTGCCCTGATATTCATGGCCACTTACGGTATGTAAACTTCTGACTGTAACTAATGTAATATAACTATATTTGTCAAGTTGTATACATTATACATTTCATATATTAAATACATTACAGGCATTTAGCAGACGCTCTTATCCAGAGCGACGTACAACAAGACCCTGACATACCCACAACAGTGGGCGGCCCAAGGAACAGTTGGGGGTTCCGTGCCTTGCTCAAGGGCACTTCAGCCATTCCTGTTGGTTCAGGGAATCAAACCGGCAACCTTTTGGTCCCAAAGCTGCTTCTCTAACCTTTAGAACATGGCTTCCCTGAAAATATGAAACATACTATGAAATTTTCATCGTTATCATGATGAAAAAACACTAGTAACCTAATTTTCAACCTCAAAGTGACATGCAGGGGGATTTGGTTGTATGGAGACTTACGTAAGATTCAAACCAGAAGCACAGTGATCAGGCTCATGTCTGTACTTCTTAGCTCAGTTTTCAGCAGGTCTTGATACACCATATCGATACAAGCTTTACATGCATAAAGCTGAGGAGATTACACGAGATGGAAAAATAAAGTGGGATATAAAGAGACAGTGAGAAAGAAACTGAATACTGTTCCATCTATTGCATCTCCCTAAAAATAGGCTGGCTATTGCTGCAGTATTTAATGTGTCTTTGTGTTCGTTGCCATGGCTTGGTGCTGCTGCCTACTCTGGACCTGCAGAAACCAACCACACACTGGCAATGAGAACAGAGGGAATGGGATATAAATTGGAAGATGGAAAAAAAATTGAGGGAAGCAGCATTAAAGCAGGGGAAAAAGGTAAAGGCAGGAAATAAAAGCTGGAATGACGAGTTTTTAAAATCAAAGCTGTTTTAGTAGTGACAAGGGACCGTATTGAGCAGCACAGAATCTAGTAAAAACCTGAATAATGAAATTTACAGTAGAGAGAAGAGAGCAAAGCGATGATGAGAAGGAAGCGAGACATCAATGTGGGTAGTTTTAGTTTAGGGTGGGAAACGTTTTCATCTCACTCTTCTGCTTCTGAAACTTATCCAGCCAGACTCGCTTTAAAACCAATTTATTTCAAAACGCAAAGGTAGTTCACAGTCTAGTTATGCAATTCCCTTGTTCAAGGAATGGATATTTACAGATAAATTAAATACAAAAGAATAGTACATCATTAAAGCAATACAAGTTGATACAAATTTACAGATGTAAATTTTCCATGTTGCCTCCCATTAAACAGCGAAACAAATCAATAGCAATTCACCTACAGGCTTTACAAATCTGATTACTCATCGAACCATCTTTCAGCATTACTAAATCCAAACACTGTGCTCATTCCTCCCTTTTAAAGCAAGCAACAGTGTAGGCTTTTAAACTCCTATGCACTGGTAACAAGCATATCGTTTCCGTATGTCCTGTCCAAAAAAAATACTGCAGTTAATTCTGGTCCTAGTTTATTGGATATATTCAGTGCAAGCCAGCTGAATCATAATTTTTTGCCAGCTTTACATTTGAATGGTATATATACACACACACACTTTTAAAAATTTACATTTATTACGCTACAGATTAGAATTTCAGCTCATTTCAGCACCTCACTGCTGTAAATGGATCAGGAGTATTCAGGTTTGCATGACCTTACATCTTAATGAAGCTTATAAAAGCAGTAAGCCCGTCAAAGTAGAACTTGCCAAATTATTAAAAAAAACGAGCTAGCCAATCAATACAAGAAGTGCTCTGTGAAAGCCAAAACACTAGAACAACTCGCCACAATTAGCCACGATCGTTTAACTCTTTTTTTTTTTTTTTTAAACACCTGCCAAATAAGTGAAAAGTATTTCCTTGGAGAGAAAATGACTACAGAAACCGATGTTTAAAAGTGTCTCTTTCTCCACCAGTGGATCTTGGATTAACTCTAATAATTTGTTTAAAACTTTTACGAGATCATATTAACAGTACAGAGTGAAGGCTTCATCGAATGCATGGTGACCTAATTCCACTAATGCGAGGGGAAAATGACAAACACATATGAGTGTGTGCGTTTGTGTGCTGGTAAGCATGGGTGGAATGGTTGAGGTCTTTGTAACAATATAATAATAAAATTGGATATAAACCTTAAGACTAAGACTGGTTCTAGACTTAGAAACACTACCATGTATATACATTTACTGCATGAGTAGGGTGTGGATGTAGGGTGGACCACTTGGAATGGTGTGTTGACCTATTCAAAAGAGCATAAGCCCACACAGACACGTGCGCACACACTCTTCACTGCCTCAGTGTTGTAGATGATCCTACTGAAGCTTCAGGGAGACCATTCAGTGGGTCTCGCAGCACCCAATACTTCTGTACAGGAATGGCGATGGAGGAGGAGGAGGATGGAGGGAGAGCAGATGAAGCCTCCAACCTCCGTGCAGGAAACTAGTGATACCGCAGTATCACAGGGACTAGACAGGAAAAGGAGAGAGACAGAAAATAAAGATAAGTTCGTGGTTTCTTTAGCAGTAGTATATTTATCTGTGAGACTGTATACATACTAATTATAATAAGCAGCAATACGACTATCACTAATGCCACGATCATCTTCATCTAAGGAGACAAAGGAGGGGGAAAAAAAAAAAGATTAGTGCTGTTCCGTTTAAATTCAAAAGAAAAATAAAAAGCAAAGTGAATTTCCAAAGAAATCTAGTAAATATAAAAAGGTATTTATTTCAAAAAAACAGGCTCGGGCTTTAAACAGATGCCTGCTTTACCATATTCTCAATCATTAACTATAAGGTATACAGGTTAAATACATTAAAATTAGTTATCATTTATCATGTGCTTAATTTAGTTTTATTGGAACTATCATAAATAACTGTGCCTTTACTTTTAAACAGAGCATTTTATCAAGTTCATTATTACTTCTACTTGAGAATGTGCGAGTTTTTCCAACACATCCAGGTTTTTTTCCTTTATTTAAAAAAAAAAAAACCTGCCAGGAATTAGACGACACACCTTTATGTCCCTCCACCACATCCTCCGGTGTAGCTGTTTGGCCCGGCTGCTGAACGCAGATGCATTGTCCGACAGGCTCTCTGGAAGTCACATGACCAAGAAAAGACCACTGAAGAACTCTTCAGACATGTGTCCACTGAATTACAGGACATGGTTATGCAACACACCCCTTTTAAGTATTTATTAATAAAATCAGGACTCCGAACAAGTTGAACCTGCCAAAAAAAACCTGGTGCAAGTGATGACCGTCCTGCCCATCCCACTACACCTGGATGAGCTGTAGAACATCAGGCTAGACTGATGTGGAAAGAATTAAGAGAGACTTGACTCTCTTTTTCAAACACACACACCCCCCTAACTTATGTAACAGCCCTACTGAGATCACGATTACTGGCCCAGACTGTCTCCAGGGAATGCTTGTTCAAATTCACTGGGCAGAGAAGGCTTGGCTTCGTCTTTTTGTCTGGAATTCTCAATGATTCCTGTTTACAAGCATCCCAATAATGATAGTAAATTTAAAGACACGTTGTCAGGCCATGTTTCGCTCCACTCTCATGCTCAGTAATGGTCCGACATCATCTCTTGAAGTTCACACTCATTATTCCATTTGACGTTCTCTTTTTAATGACGGTAGAAAATGAGAATTCCAAAGACGGACGCAAAGCCAAGCAGTCTGCCACCAGGGGATGTCTGCTGATATTCACTGTGCCTGCTGTGACGGCTAACAGGTACAGGTATAAACAACAAGATCAAAACAAGCAGCAGACAGGCAACTTTTCCTTCACCGAAGGCCAAGTACGATTATCTGAACAAGTCCACACAGCACTGCTGAGGCAAAGCAGCATTCTTGCTCAGTCTGTGACTGGTTGAAAGACAGAACTAAATATTTATACACAATTGAAGCTTAGACCTGTTCAAACATTGAAGGTGTTCAGAAAAAGGAAGCATTAACGTTTGTTTATAGATGACTGACTCATCTGAGTATATGCTCACCACATTGTGGCCACATTATTAGGTACACCCATCCACCTGCTGTTTGATGCAGTTCTCTAATCAGCCAATCCCTTGGCAGCACAACGCATAAAATCACAGATACAAATCAAGAGCTTTAGTTAATGTTCACTTCAAAACATCAGAATGGGAAATATTGTGATTTCTGTAACTTTCGCTGTAGCATAGGTGTTGGTGCCAGATGAACTGGTTTGAGTATTTCAGAAACCGCTGATCTCCTGAGGTTTTCACACACAACAGTCTCTAGGAGTTTGGTATGAATGGTGTGAAAGACAAAAAACATTGAGTGAGCGACAGTTCTGTGGGTGGAAACAAATGTCTTGTTGATAAGACAGTTCGGAGGAAAATGGCCAGATTGGTTTGAGCTGCTAGGAAGGATAAAGCAACCCATAGCAACTCTTTACAACCATGGTGAGCAGAAAAGCATCTCAGCATGCAACAGCAGAAGACCACATTGGGTTCCACTCCTGCAGTCAAGAACAGGAATCTTAGAATCAAGAACAAGTTCCTACTAAAGTGGCCAGTGAGTGTATGATGTAAAAAAAAAAATAATAAAGACTTGCGATAAGCATTTGGTTAATGAACGCAGCAAGTTATCGCAAAAAAAAAAAAAAAGCGGGAATTACAACCCTGATTCCAAAAAAGTTGGGACAAAGTACAAATTGTAAATAAAAACGGAATGCAATAATTTACAAATCTCAAAAACTGATATTGTACCCACAATAGAACATAGACAACATGTCAAATATCGAAAGTGAGACATTTTATGCCAAATATTGGCTCATTTGAAATTTCATGACAGCAACACATCTCAAAAAAGTTGGGACAGGGGCAATAAGAGGCTGGAAAAGTTAAAGGTACAAAAAAGGAACAGCTGGAGGACCAAACTGCAACTCATTAGGTCAATTGGCAATAGGTCATTAACATGACTGGGTATAAAAAGAGCATCTTGGAGTGGCAGCGGCTCTCAGAAGTAAAGATGGGAAGAGGATCACCAATCCCCCTAATTCTGCGCCGACAAATAGTGGAGCAATATCAGAAAGGAGTTCGACAGTGTAAAATTGCAAAGAGTTTGAACATATCATCTACAGTGCATAATATCATCAAAAGATTCAGAGAATCTGGAAGAATCTCTGTGCGTAAGGGTCAAGGCCGGAAAACCATACTGGGTGCCCGTGATCTTCAGGCCCTTAGATGGCACTGCATCACATACAGGCATGCTTCTGTATTGGAAATCACAAAATGGGCTCAGGAATATTTCCAGAGAACATTATCTGTGAGCACAATTCACCGTGCCATCCACCGTTGCCAGCTAAAACTCTATAGTTCAAAGAAGAAGCCGTATCTAAACATGATCCAGAAGCGCAGACGTCTTCTCTGGGCCAAGGCTCATTTAAAATGGACTGTGGCAAAGTAGAAAACTGTTCTGCGGTCAGACGAATCAAAATTTGAAGTTCTTTATGGAAATCAGGGACGCCGTGTCATTCGGACTAAAGAGGAGAAGGACGACCCAAGTTGTTATCAGCGCTCAGTTCAGAAGCCTGCATCTCTAATTGTATGGGGTTGCATTAGTGCATGTGGCATGGGCAGCTTACACATCTGGAAAGACACCATCAATGCTGAAAGGTATATCCAGGTTCTAGAGCAACATATGCTCCCATCCAGACGATGTCTCTTTCAGGGAAGACCTTGCATTTTCCAACATGACAATGCCAAACCACATACTGCATCAATTACAGCATCATGGCTGCGTAGAAGAAGGGTCCGGGTACTGAACTGGCCAGCCTGCAGTCCAGATCTTTCACCCATAGAAAACATTTGGCGCATCATAAAACGGAAGATACAACAAAAAAGACCTAAGACAGTTGAGCAACTAGAATTCTACATTAGACAAGAATGGATTAACATTCCTATCCCTAAACTTGAGCAACTTGTCTCCTCAGTCCCCAGACGTTTACAGACTGTTGTAAAGAGAAAAGGGGATGTCTCACAGTGGTAAACATGGCCTTGTCCCAACTTTGAGATGTGTTGCCATCATGAAATTTAAAAATCACCTAATTTTTCTCTTTAAATGATACATTTTCTCAGTTTAAACATTTGATATGTCATCTATGTTCTATTCTGAATAAAATATGGAATTTTGAAACTTCCACATCATTGCATTCCGTTTTTATTTACAATTTGTACTTTGTCCCAACTTTTTTGGAATCGGGGTTGTATATTAAGTCATTCTTTTTGGCCTGGCATTACACAAGATGTGGGTTGATGCCAGTTTATGTTCTTTAAACAACATATATAAATGTATGTGAGTAACAACACACCTTGGCACATGATGAACTGTGCCAATGAGTGAGTGAGTTACAAGCCATATTGTTATTTGCATATAAACAACATAATATTATTATGACAGTTTGGTAGCATTTGACTTGAAAAATAGCTTCGTGAATCATACC
The DNA here is from genome assembly GCF_027579695.1 of Neoarius graeffei. NCBI lineage: Eukaryota > Metazoa > Chordata > Actinopteri > Siluriformes > Ariidae > Neoarius > Neoarius graeffei. The sequence goes on from NC_083571.1 coordinate 84,877,369, forward strand.
ACTGCAGTAATCATGTAAAGGTGTAGGATACAGAAGAATATTACTGGACAATGAACATACGAGCTGGAACAATGACTTGATATGATTCAAGTGTAAATGAACGCCTAAGCCAGAGCGGCACAGTGGTTAACACTGTCGTCTCACAGCAAGAAGATTCTGGGTTCGAGCCCAGCGGCCGACGGCTGCCTTTCTGTGTGGAGTTTGCATGTTGTCTGCGTGGGTTTCCTCCAGGTGCTCCGGTTTCCCTCACAGTCCAAAGACATGCAGGTTAGGCTATTTAGTGGTTCTAAATTGACCGTAGGTGTGAATGTGAGTGTGAATGGTTGTCTGTGTCTATGTGTCAGCCCTGCAATGACCTGGCGACTTGTCCAGGGTGTACCCCGCCTTTCGCCCATAGTCAGCTGGGGTAGGCTCCAGCTTGCCTGCGACCCTGTAGAACAGGATAAAGCGGCTTAGGCATCCATCCCTCATCCATAACTGCTTATCCTATATAAGCAGTTATGGATGATGGATGGATGCCTAAGCCACTTTGTAGAAAGTATAATCTTACCAATTTGTCCAAGGAATGAATTTCGATTATGATCTGTGACTTTCTAATGCTTACATATTTTACTTCTTGTCCAAACTACAGAAGTCTGAACTGCAGGAAGGTAATAGGCTCATCATGACTTTTTGTATGTACACTGCTTCTTATTGTTTGATGAGAAAAGCATATGGTCTTTACCCATCTGTTAGGTAGATTATATACCTATATCCCTCTGGTTGCTGTATGGACTGTTCTGTGTTCCTTTAAGCCAATATTTCATAGTGATATCTGTTCTGAATGTGATGCAATGATCATATGAGATCGCTTCACCCGTCACAGCTATTTATGTATAGCAGGACAAGAGTGTGTGCTGTATGGTGTAAGAGAGCAAACAGCACTTTTAAATCACTTAACAAATAATTATTTTGGTAATGATAATTGTAAAGTGATACATATGGCACTTCACTGGAGGACCATTTAATTTTTTTGGTCAAATTTTCAGCTTTTCCCCCCCTCTCTTTTGGCCTAAAATTGCCTTTCTCCCCCCACTATTTCCAGCGGCATCCCAAATAAACAGACTTAACCAATACTTGTCTAAATTTTAGCTAATCAAAAGGTACATTAATACACTTTATTTCAGATTAATGAACTCAAAACATTCATTTACTTTGACAAAATGAAGTCCCAAAATTGAGACGAGAACATTGGCCAAACAATTACATGACATTAGGGGTAAGAGCTGAGATGCAAAAGCAACTGTGAATCATTTTTGATTCATGTTAGTTGGCTCATCTGCTCTTTTTTTATTGGGGGGGAAAAAAAGAAAACGCTTTTGGTCCATTTTTAAAAGATAACTTGCCGGCACACTCTGATCTTAAAATGCAGATCTCTTATGCAAAATGCATCAAGGATGGCAGGTTTGCTCCAAGTTATTTACATCAAGAGCTCCTGAGATACTCAATCCTTTCCGAATGCTTTGGCTCTGTGTTCCACAGAAACAACAACTCCTTTGAGCGGTATACCGCAAACATCTATTGAAATGCAAACCAAGGGTACTGAAGCAGGATATGTAATCAGTTTGCACCAGGAGTGACACATGGCTGTCTCATATAACCTAGATCAGTGTTTCCTAAGCCACAAATGTTTGCCCTTTCCCAGAATAATTATACTGCTATTCAGTGTTGTTTGGTCCAAGCATGTTGGAAGCTGGAAGGGAGCCCCTGTGGACTATATTGAGAAACTCTTCCCTAGATACACATTTAAGAGTAGATTCAAATCACTTAAAATACTAACCGACGCCAGCTGTGTCTGAAAAATTTACAAAATGCGTCTTAGGAGGAAAACGGTGAATAAATTGTGGCACGGTGGTGTAGTGGTTAGCACTGTCGCCTTACAGCAAGAAGATTCCGGGTTTGAACCTCATGGCTGACAGGGGCCTTTCTGTATGGAGTCTGCATGTTCTCCCCGCGTCTGTATGGGTTTCCTCCGGATGCTCTGGTTTCCCCCACAGTCCAAAGACATGCAGATTAGGTAAAATACCCAGCCACTGTGCACTATACAAGACAGTGCATACTTAGTGCTGGTCCCAAGCCCGGATAGATTCAAGGTCCAGTGTGACCTAAACTGTGTATTAACCTTCTGAAAATCAAGTCTTGGGTGTTTGTTTCAAATTCATTGTGTGGCACTGTAGAGAAGTTGTCCAAAACCCTTCCCTATTCACACTGGTACAATCCTAAACACCAAAAGAAGAAATAAGGAACTCATCTCATCTCATTATCTCTAGCCACTTTATCCTGTTCTACAGGGTCGCAGGCAAGCTGGAGCCTATCCCAGCTGACTACGGGCGAAAGGCGGGGTACACCCTGGACAAGTCGCCAGGTCATCACAGGGCTGACACATAGACACGGACAACCATTCACACTCACGGTCAATTTAGTGTCACCAGTTAACCTAACCTGCATGTCTTTGGACTGTGGGGGAAACCGGAGCACCCGGAGGAAACCCACGCGGACACGGGGAGAACATGCAAACGCCGCACAGAAAGGCCCTCGTCGGCCACAGGGCTCGAACCCAGACCTTCTTGCTGTGAGGCGACAGCGCTAACCACTACACCACCGTGCCGCCCCCGAAATAAGGAACTGTTCCAATAAATATGAACCACCATCATTAGCCTGGCAGTGCCTGGTTAAGACAAGCCAAGGGTGGACACATCATAAATACTATGTTTTGGTTGGCCAGAAGCGAATATAATGTAATGAACAATGGTGAGCTAGTTAGGTAGTTAAGCGCATTAATACAGACAAAAAGAACATGACTGTGTTTTGCTAGCTAGGAGAGCTTTGTGCTTTTACACTGCACTTTATTTTGCTCAGTTATCACTGTTTGCACAGTCCTGCCTTCTGATGATTCTGGAGGGGAGGGGGGGGGGGGGGTGTCACACTACTTTACAGTGCATTTGACTTCAATACACATATCAAATAAAAAAAAAAAAATTTGTGAAAGTCATAGAGGGGACCCACTTACGACCACTAGACTACTGAGCCTGTTTATCTGCCCGGACATAAATTCGTCTTGCTCCAGGCACCTGGGCAATTGATTTATCCACCCCAACCCTCGTAATCGATCACATTCTCTTTGGTGACAATTTGTATGTCTCACCAGATTTATCCTGCAGGTCTTCTAGACGCTCTCCACGTTCAATCACCTTCGAGATGTTCTCCTGCATCACATCAATCACCTCATCAACCTGAGACTGCACCCTGATGCACAAAAGCGAAAGACAGCAGTGCAGTAGTTGTTAAAAGATTGTTCAAGAAGGTGCAACAAATTTGAGCAAAAGTTCTTATACTTCTCATGAGCCTTCATAGGATACAAGAAGTGTTACTACACCTGAATGGGAAGCCTGCACTGAAATCAGGAGAGGATGTGCTCCCTTACAGGTGATACACAATAGTGGTGCATAGGGCAGGCTATTTTGGCCTGTACTAGTCTATAGCTGCACCAACCTCGATTTAAAATGAGAAAAGTAAACAACAGTTCCTGTAGTCACTGACATGTGGTTACTGGAATGAACAGCCATCAAAGCCAATTGTGTAGGAGTCTCAGTCCACCGAGCCTACCACCTGCTGCAAACGTGCATCTCATACCACCCACAGTTGTACTGCTCGCTTCGTTGGTCTGGGACACCAAAACACTGGTCAGGCCAAGGGTGGCGGCCAACTGTGGAAACCGCATATTGGCTTACATAAATAATTTGTGGCATTAATGTGTGGGCTGAACCACACCAGAGGCCCGAGGATTAGTGGAATTTTACGGCATGTTCCAAACTCAAAACAAAAGTGCATACCAATACCACATTCCCAACTTCAACATCTTGGTGAAGAGCAAAAACCAAAAGGGGTTTGTATTTATTCATTCAGTCTAATGCTTTGAATTATACATTTTCAAATGCAATTATTTTGTTCAGTCCTGGTAGCCCAAATAATAATAAAACCTCCCTGTTCTTCTAACCATTATTGTGAATGCAGGCTGAGTTGGTCTGTGAAAAATGTCTCCATCACTGGAAAAGTGTGTTTTCAGAAATCTATTTATGAGAAGTTATGTAAGGTCACAAGGACCAAATTTCAAACCACGTGCAGGACAAAGTACATTTCTATTGAACTAATAATGCTTCCTCCTTCTCCCTCTCTGTGTCAATCGCTAGGAAATTCATGTGTTAGTATTCACTCCATTTAACAATACATGTGCAGTGAAACTAATAATCGTACTGAAAACAACCCGATACCTCTGGTAAAAAACTTACTGTCTGATTTTGTCATTCTGCGGGCCAAACCTGGGTCCAGTTGGTCCTCTTCTGTAAGCCCACACACAAAAAAAATAAAGAGACCAGGGTTTTATTTTAAATAATTTCAACATGTAATAAAATGTTAAATGCCACTCCATTTAAGCAGAAATATTCTGACAAACACTGTGTGCATGTGTTTTGATATACTGTATATATTACTGAAGATCAAATGTCCCTACAAGGGTAGTAAAATCTGATCATTTTGACCTTGGGGGACATTTGGATGGCCCCCACAAGGAAAGCGGTGGTGGTGGCTGCTTTTTTTTTTTTTAAACAAACAAAAAGAACCAAAAAAAGTTTCCTTTTTAGGTTAGGGTTAGGTGCAGGCATAACATTAATTAACTGCATTAATAATTATATGTCAGTGGAAGGTCCTCAAAAGGATAACAAATGTGTGCGTTACTCACAAAAAGAAGTCTTCCTCCTCATCAGAGTCTTCTTCCAGCAAGTTCCTCTTTTGAAAGAGAAGGTCAGATCAGTGCAAGTTATTTCCAATTGTGCCATTTTTTTTAACGTGTGTATGTTATGTAATATACAACCCCAATTCCAAAAAAGTTCGGACGCTGCATAAACTGTAAATAATATCAGAATGCGATAATTTGCAAATGATGGAAACCCTATTGAATTTCATTGAAAATAGCACAGAGACAACATATCAAACGTTGAAACAGATTTTTTTTAATTAATTATTATAATTTTTTAAAAATACATGCTCATTTTGAATTTGATGTCAGCAATACATTTAAAAAAAGTTGGAACAGGGGCATGTTGACCACTGTGCTGCATCACCTCTACTTTTAACAACACTCTGTAAACTTTTGGGAACTGAGGAGACCAACTGCTGTAGTTTTGAAAGAGAAATGTCCCATTCTTGCCTAATATACAGTTTCAGTTGCTCAACAGTTCAGGGTCTCCTTTGTCGTATTTTGCGCATCATAATGCGCCAAATGTTTTAAATGTGAGACAGGTCTGGACTGCAGGCAGGCCAGTTTAGCACCCGGACTCTTTTACTGTGGAGCTATGCAGTTTTAATATGTGCAGAAAGTGGTTTGGCATCATCTTGTTGAAAGAAGGAAGGTCTTCCCTGAAAAAGATTTTGTCTGGATGGCAGCATATTACTCTGAAACGTGTATATATCATTCAGCATTAATGATGCCTTCCCAGATGTACAAGCTACTCATGTCATGTGCACTAATGCACCCTCATACCATCATAGATGCTGGCTTTTTAACTATGCGCTGATAACAAGCCGGATGATCCCTCTACTCTTTAGCCTGGAGAATGTGGTGTCCATGATTTCTAAAAAGAATTTCTACTTTTGATTCGTCAGGCCTCGGGACAATTTTCCACTTCTCAATCCACTGTAAGAGCTTGGGCCCAGAGAAGGTGGTGATGTTTATGAATACTGTTTATATCTGTTTTTAACTTGCATTTGTGGATGCAGTAATGAACTGTTTTCACAGATGATGGCTTTCCAAAGTGTTCCTGAGCCCATACAGTGATTTCCACTATAGACACATGTCTGCTTTTAAAGCAGCATCACCCAAGGGCCTGAAGATCACAGGCATCCAATGTCAGTGTTCAGCCTTGTCTCTTGCATACAGAGATTTCTCCAGATTCTCTGAATCTTTTAATGATATTATGCACCATAGATGATGCGATCCGCAAATTCGTTGCAATTTTACATTGAGGAACGGTATTCTTAAATTGCTGCACTGTTTACCCGCGCAGTCTTTCATAGAGCGGTGAACCCCTCCCTTCTTCTGAAAGACTCCGCCTCTCCGGGATGCTATTTTTATACCCAATCACGTTACTGACCTGTTGCCAATTAACCAAATTAATCTTTTTAGCGTTACACAATTTTTCCCACCCACTGAGTCTTTTGTTGCCCCTGTCCCAACTTTTTTGAAACGTGTTGCTGATATCAAATTCAAGATGAGCATATATTTTTCAAAAACAAATAAAATCTCAGTTTCAACATTCGATATGTTGTCTTTGTATTATTTTCAATGAAATATAGGGTTTCCATGATTTGCAAATCTTTGCATTCTGTTGTTATTTATGTTTTACCCAGTGTCTCAACATTTTTTGGAATTGGGGTTGTATGTATATATTCCCCCCCACATACACTGATCAGTCATGATCACAGGTGAATTACATTGATTATGTTGTTACAATGGCACCTGGTAGTGGGTGGGATATATTCGGCAGCAACAGAAGAGTCAGTTCTTGAAGTTGGTGTGTTGGAAGCAGGAAAAACAGGCAAGTGTAAGGATCTGAGCGACTTTGACAAGGGCCAAATTGTGATGGCTAGATGACTGGGTCTGAGCATCTCCAAAATGGCACATCTTGTGGGGTGTTCCCAGTACGCATTGGTTAGTACCTACCAAAAGTGGTCCAAGGAAAGACAACTGGTGAAGCCGTGACAGGGTCATGGGTGTCAAAGGCTCATTGATTCACATGGGTCACGAAGGCTAGCCCATATGGTCAAATCCCACAGAACAGCTACTGTAGCACAAACTGCTGGAAAAGTTAAAGCTGACACCTTTCTGTTTTAGCCAATTTGGCCCTTGTCAAAGTCGCTCAGGTCCTTACACTTGCCCATTTTTCCTACTTCCAATACATCAACTTTGAGAACTGACTGCTCGCTTGCTGCTATAACATACATTTTATATAAAATTTTACATACACGTATTATATACACATACATACACAACCTTACATGTTAATGACTTTGTGCTGTGTCTACTGCAACATGATTTGCATATGTATAAGCAGTTGGGTAGTGGACAGAAACTTGTACAGAACATTTATTTATTCTGAATCTGGCTGCATTTTGGAACTGAGGAACATCTGCTTCACATTCAGTCCACATTATAATTTCACAACGTTTTATTATAGGCGACTGATCGTTCAGATAATGAAGAGCTGTTTGAGAGGGTGGGAGAGGTTTAACATTCCTGACAAACGTGCACCCAGACTCCACGTGCAGGTCTGGAGTGTTTGGTCTGAAGTTTCTCCAATGGTACAAACCTTAACTGGTAATATAAATATGAATCCCTCTCTTTTTAGAATGGAGTAAAAATCAACAGCGATTGTGTAACGACCACCTGAGGGACATAGACAAATATCAGTTAGGCGTTCTCAAGTCACAGATGTCTGAATGGGAATATTTATGAGGAAAACTTGAAGACTTTTCTTTGGATGGACTAAAGCTCAGCGCTGTCAGCCAACACTATGAAGCTGGTTCTCTGACAGACCCAAATACAGTGATGAGAACAGCGTCGTATCAAGGTTTTCCACACAAGCTAGACGTTCCATAACGGACAGACATTCTCGAAAAAGTGCTGAACGAAGGTCACAACGTAAAAGGTCGAGAGTGATCTTTGCTGATATGTAAGCCCTGCGAGATCTGAGGTCCATGATATAGCCATCTTTTTTTTTTAAGATATTTTTTTGGGCTTTTTTCACCTTTATTGGATAGGACAGTGTAGAGACAGGAAATGAGTGGGAGAGAGAGATGGGGAGGGATTGGGAAATGACCTCGGGTCGGAATCGAACCCGGGTCCCCGGATTTATGGTATGGCGCCTTATCCACCCGAGCCACGAACCCCCATGATATATCCATCTTCATTTTGCTCCTTCTTCAACCATTTTTTTTAAACCTCCTACTGATAATTATCGTGCTGTCTCTTCTACCATCTTTTTCACATTAAAACCTTTTTTGTGTTGTTCGCCTCATGAGGAGACATGCTCAGTGGTAGACCAACGTTGGACACAAACATCAGTCTCTCTGTGGTTTTATTTAATGCCATAAGGAAGTAATGATGAGTAAATAGTAATTTGGAGACGAATACAAGAAAATGAGTTAAGTAATGCAAGGACAAAAACATGACAAAGAGCAAGGGATGAAGAAGAGGTCACGTGGGTAAAAAACAATCAGAATGCAGACATGGACTGGTAATCGTTACCGGTGATCTGCTGGGAGGAAAAGAGTGCGCACGTGTGTGTGAGAGGTCAGGTTGTTTTATAACAGTCTAACAGAAAAAAATTTGAACATAAACAAGAGGCATTAATCTTCATAATGTCTTTCCACACAAGGAGGCAGGAGAATGCAGTGATGAGGTGCTTCAACAATACACAGACATTTTGTTTATCGAATGGAAAACTACACATCTAGTGATGTTAGAGGTTTAATCCAATTTAACATTTGTCCCATTTGGTCCCCATTGTTTCATTATTCGTTTCTCTCTCTTCTGAAGAGTAAGGGCCTTTGCATGCTCTTGCGACAAGGCTTTCGCACATAGCTTTTCGCAGACAGTTGTAATTTATCGTTGAGCGGGGAGTAATAGGCGTGCGCGATGTTATTCACCGCCACAACGCAAGGGGGCGCGAAGTCGCTAGGAGTAGTTGGTGGGTGTGGTTAGTGGAGTGTTTATCCTCCGGTTACTTATAATGACTAGAACTGGAGTCGTATAGATGTACGTACTTCCTCACTTCCTCGATCAACTGCTCTTCGTGCTGCTCCATCTTCGCTCGTGTTTTTAAAAATGGCGGTAGTGAAAACAAACCAAACCGGGAAAGTAGGGAAGAGGAAGTGCGTGTACAGCGGATGTAGAGTGGACCAATCAGAGCCCTCTTGTCTGCGACGCTGTCTACGAGGCTTCTGCGGTGGTCACAATTTTTGGGAGGTGCGCGCAGAGCGTCTGCGAAGGAGGGGGGCTACGCAGACGCCATCTGCGACGCCATCTGCGAGGACTGCGTTGTCAGCATAAATTGGCCTTAACACTATTAGATGTCTTATTTGTCATACAATTAATATACAATCATGCATGTATTCACACTATATGGTCAAAAGTTTGTGGACATGTGACCATCCCACCCATATATGGTTCTTCCCCAAACAGTTTCCACAAAGTCTGAAGCACTGAATTGTCTTGAATGTCTTTATTTACTGTTGCTTTACAATCTCCCTTCACTGGAACCAAGACCTGTTCAAGAACAAAGCGAGCTCCATGAAGACATGGTTTGACAAGGTTGGAGTGGTAGAACTCGAGTGGCTGGAGCCCTGACGTCAACACCGACTGCACCCCAGGCCTCCGCACCCGATATCAGTACCTGATCTCACTCATGATCTTATGGCTGAATGATCATAAATCCCCAGAGATACACTCCATAACCTAGTGTAATGCCTTTCCAGAAGAGTGGAGGTTATTATAACAGCAAAGAAGGAATAAATCTGGAACGGGATACTCAACAAGGACATATGGGTGTGATGGTCAGATATCCTCATACTTTTTCCTATAGTGTATACACACACATATGACATCCAGTTAAATCAAGTGACAGCATGTTAAACAGTTAAAAGTTGATGTGCTAAAATGCCGAGTGCATGCAGAACGCTCCAAAACGCACATTCCATATTTGGGATGCTTCACTGGAAGGTATATTTAGATTAAACATTCCCACAATACCCCGTAACGGGACATGTCTTACCCTCTCACTGCGTACTGAGCCAGTGACCTCATCGTCGTTCAGGTGCCGCTTGAATTTGGGAGGCATGCTGGCGTCAGTCTGCTCCTCCCTCTCTGGCTCCCTCTTGCAGGACCACAAAAGAAAAATAATCATCAAATCAATCATCCACTCTAACCTACAGCATCAAAAAGCACTTAATAAACACAACTAAGTGCATCCCCCATAATGCAGCATGTCCCTACATAACCTATAGAGTGAATAAAAGCTGGCAGAGATGACAGATATGTTAAGAGGAGTAGATGAATAACGGTTTAGAAATAGAGCCTGATGTACCAAGGAGAATGTTTTAAATGAGAGGATCCAAAAATACATGTTATTTACAAAAGATGTGCTTGGTGGCAATTATAAAGGCAACGGGTTGAAATATACAGTAAGCTATTAGAGAATACTTATAAACACACTAAAGCGCATCTTCATATTGTCCCTATGAGTATATAAACCTACTAGCATTGTAACACATTATATAACAAAATATTAATCTCATTACACATCCTAACTATTTTTACCAGATAATTGTCACCTTTCTAGAAATAAATGCTTGAAGGAAAGCTAAAATATCTGCTAAAAGAACAATTTCAAGCTTGAAATGAGTAAAAAAAACAAACAGATGATAATTAGGATTAATTTTATATTTGTTTTACAGTAATCCTGTCGTTAAAATTACTGCTTACATTTCCTGAAATTTAAAATAATTGCTCAGATCTTTTTAAAACATTTTTTGCAGGTAAAGATCCACAGTAGCATGCCAGAGCCTTATCAATACACTGTATGTCCACAATGCTTTAAATCTCACCACAGACCTTCACAGAAGACAAGCATCTAATGATATATAAAACCGCGATATAAATTTATGACAATTCGAATAGAGCAGGAATGAGCGAGACTTCGGCCTCGACGGAAGTAACGCAGCTCTAATGCTGTGAAAACACACAGAAAAGAGATCGGATATGGTAAAGAGCTGTTGTGCGATTGACTGTACAAATAGATTTAACAAGAAATCAGAGCTCTCTTTTTAGACTGCTGAAAGCTAAAGAAAAGAGAAGTAGATGGAGGTAATTGTTTTATGTTTAAGCCTGACTTCAACCTTCAAATGTTTATTAAGAAAAAGGCTTTAATTTGTAATAAAAAGGAATATTTTAGGTAATACGCTTTTATATTTTACTCCAACCTTTACAAAATGTTTGTAAATAATTCTTGTTGGTTATTAAGAAAATGAAACAAAAGTTTTTTTTTTTTAAATGTTAGAAAAGGAATATTTAATAAGTTGATAAAGAATAGCAAAATAAAATGTTGCAATTTTTTTGTAATAAGATTTTCTTCATTTAATTTTTTTTCAAAAATATCATGGGAAAATCAAATCATGAACCCAATAAATACTGTGACTCGAATCGAATTATGAATTAGGTGAATTGTTACATGCCTAATGGAAGAACCATAAATTATACAGGTTCAATCCCATATTTGGGACCTATAACAAGGGATGTACTAATGCAATCCTGACATGTTGACTGACAATAAGTCCTACATATGAACAGGATACGAATCATCTAAAAGACTATCAGTATGGGATCAGACGTTACTCAGAGTGTTGGGGAAAGTGGGATTTATTCTTTCCTACTTGTAGAAGTTTCTTTGTCTGCTTTTACTAGTCCATGTTAACTATCATTTCAATGCAAATCATTATTGGCACACAAAAGGAAATGGCCAAGCTCAAGATCCGCTGGCCTGTTTTCTGTAAAACATCTAAAAGCTGCCAAGACGCTGCCATCGATTCAGCAACACTGTCTCTTCTACTAAACTGTCGAATACAGACTATGAATTTCTCACTATTTAATATCACTTGGGGCAATGAGACATGCTTGTAGAGGTGATGTAAATTTTCAAACATCATTTTGCAGAAAATCTTTCCCAGTGAAAACCAATTTTATATGCATTTCCACCCCTTCAACCCAGATTCAGTATGTAGGTCTGGTACCATTGAATCCACTGTCTTCTCTTTGAGATTACTTTCGGCTTGTTGCGTTGGAAAAAACGGACGGAAAATAGACTCTCTTCTGGCCCACGTGCAGGGTGAATGATCCAGAAATCAGGAGAAGAGGGAAAAACTGGGAATGCAAAATCAAAAGTAGGGAAATAAGCAGAGAGAGAGAGAGAGAGAGAGACAGAGAGAGAGAGAGAAGGAATTCAGGAAGAGCACTTAAGTACGAATGAAAGAGAAAGACGCAGGAAGAAATCCACTACGACCATAGGCATACATGTAATATACATCAATTTCCAATAGTACTAATAAAAGATTGGGAAGAAACTATGACTCAATGGAAAAATGAATAAAACATGAAATGGACATGTTGATAGTTGAGACAACGAGATATGACGATGGGGACTCCTCTAGATCCCTCTAAGACCTTAAGAAATCCAGTACTATCAAAAGACCATGGTTATGATCCAGGATATGACTGATGTGATTTATTCTGAAGAGGATGTCCAGAAAAACAGCGATGAGAAAAAGACAAAAAAAAAAAGTTAAAATGATGATGAAGCTTTACAACACAGTGTAGCTGGTCTGTAGTACTCGAGTCCGATCTTGGAGTCGAGATGTTTTTTGGATTGGACTCGTTGGTATTTCCATTCAGACTTGGCTATTGGTCTTACTAGATATTCTAGTTAGTTGGTCTCGACCGAGTCCGGCTGCCTTTTAAAACGTGTTTTTCTTAAGTACCTCATTCTTCCAAAAAAAAAAAAAAGATCTATCAAGAGAGCTTTTTAAGACGCAAGTGATCTCAAAGATAGTTTTCTTTTTTCTGTCTATGTACTGACTCTCATTTGTACTTGATCTTGACCTGGTCTTGAATCTCTTTGGACTCGCTCTCAACTAGTCCTGGTCTTGAATCTCTTTGGACTCGCTCTCAACTAGTCCTGGTCTTGAATCTCTTTGGACTCGCTCTCAACTAGTCCTGGTCTTGAATCTCTTTGGACTCGCTCTCAACTAGTCCTGGTCTTGAATCTCTTTGGACTCGCTCTCAACTAGTCCTGGTCTTGAATCTCTTTGGACTCGCTCTCAACTAGTCCTGGTCTTGAATCTCTTTGGACTCGCTCTCAGCTAGTCCTGGTCTTGAATCTCTTTGGACTCGCTCTCAGCTAGTCCTGGTCTTGAATCTCTTTGGACTCTGTCTCAACTAGTCCTGGTCTTGAATCTCTTTGGACTCGCTCTCAACTAGTCCTGGTCTTGAATCTCTTTGGACTCGCTCTCAACTAGTCCTGGTCTTGAATCTTTCTGGACTTGGTCTCAACTAGTCCTGGTCTTGAATCTTTCTGGACTCAGTCTCAACTAGTCCTGGTCTTGAATCTCTTTGGACTCGGTCTCAGCTAGTCCTGGTCTTGAATCTCTTTGGACTCGGTCTCAGCTAGTCCTGGTCTTGAATCTCTTTGGACTCGGTCTCAGCTAGTCCTGGTCTTGAATCTCTTTGGACTCTGTCTCAACTAGTCCTGGTCTTGAATCTCTTTGGACTCGCTCTCAACTAGTCCTGGTCTTGAATCTTTCTGGACTCTGTCTCAACTAGTCCTGGTCTTGAATCTTTCTGGACTCGGTCTCAACTAGTCCTGGTCTTGAATCTCTTTGGACTCGCTCTCAACTAGTCCTGGTCTTGAATCTCTTTGGACTCGCTCTCAACTAGTCCTGGTCTTGAATCTCTTTGGACTCGCTCTCAACTAGTCCTGGTCTTGAATCTCTTTGGACTCGCTCTCAACTAGTCCTGGTCTTGAATCTCTTTGGACTCTGTCTCAACTAGTCCTGGTCTTGAATCTTTCTGGACTCGGTCTCAACTAGTCCTGGTCTTGAATCTTTCTGGACTCGGTCTCAACTAGTCCTGGTCTTGAATCTCTTTGGACTCGCTCTCAATTAGTCCTGGTCTTGAATCTCTTTGGACTCGCTCTCAACTAGTCCTGGTCTTGAATCTCTTTGGACTCGCTCTCAACTAGTCCTGGTCTTGAATCTCTTTGGACTCTGTCTCAACTAGTCCTGGTCTTGAATCTTTCTGGACTCGGTCTCAACTAGTCCTGGTCTTGAATCTTTCTGGACTCGGTCTCAACTAGTCCTGGTCTTGAATCTCTTTGGACTCGCTCTCAACTAGTCCTGGTCTTGAATCTCTTTGGACTCGCTCTCAACTAGTCCTGGTCTTGAATCTCTTTGGACTCTGTCTCAACTAGTCCTGGTCTTGAATCTTTCTGGACTCGGTCTCAACTAGTCCTGGTCTTGAATCTTTCTGGACTCGGTCTCAACTAGTCCTGGTCTTGAATCTCTTTGGACTCGCTCTCAACTGGTCTTGACTACACCTGTAGAGGTGTAGTCATAAACATGGTTTTGGGTATAAAATGTGTCAAACGAGCATGTTCTTTTTGACACAGAAGTGTGTGTGCGTTTTGTTTTTTAAACTTAATAGGACTTTTAAAAAAAAGTGTACAAATCTGCCAGAGCTTTCACCAGTTGTATCACTTCTTTTTAAAACACAACCTCTTCTTGATATAATAGTGAATCAGGACAGTAAAGCTAGTTAGTCACCAGCTATCCCTGAACTAAAACAAACAAACAATGTAGCCGGTGTGGGTTAGCCGAGTTAACCATCTTACCCTGGCTATATTTTTATAATACCACCGTTTATGGTTTACAAAAAAAAAAAGGTTTCAGAAGAAACATGAGCTACATACAAACTAATTTTTGATTTGTGTCAAATCCTGGTCGAGCTAAATGACGCCGTTAGCTACTTAGCTAGCTAGCTACATGTCAAAACACAGGCTGTACCTGAAGCAGCATACTAGAGTACTACATAGTGTATGAAAATAGCACTGAACCAAATGTAGCATACTGTACTATTTAGCACGCTAGTGCGTGAGTATGCTGCTCTGTATTACAGCCTGACACTACAATGACATGGTTGGCTATTGTTACAGTCTTTCACAGCCACAAAGAAACAATGTCATGTCATAACAAATAAAGCAGAGGGAAAAAATATGAGAAAACCGAAACAGATGGAAAAAAAAAAAAAAACACGTGAATGAAAAGCCAAGCCGCTAATAGTAATACAGATCTGTCTGTGTGTCTCAGTAACACACAGGCCTCTGTGAATAAACAGCATCAGAGCCGTGATATCAGTATCTACCTGTAGTTTGTTGTCCTTCTGGGTTGAATATTCAGTTTACAGCACGATTACAAAGAAACACTACGGTGAAAGAGCTGATTTTCTGCCGAGGTGTAAGCAGGAAGGAGCAGCAGTGCACTCAGTCGCCTGTCATATGACCAGGAAATGAAAAAACACACTATGACCTCAAAGCATGAAGCAGGTCCTCATATCTTTACAGAGTGAACACTGTTTTACATTTTATCACAGAAGATTAGAGACAAGCTTCTCCAAATTGGCTCCTTAGCTGTATTATTAGGAGAATAATATTCACTACTGAATGATATGAGGATAGTACAGATCACTACTAATCACTAGATGTGGTCTCTCTCTCTCTCTCTCTCTCTCTCTCTCTCTCTCTGGCACGGTGGTGTAGTGGTTAGCGCTGTTGCTTCACAGCAAGAAGGTTCTGGGTTCGAGCCCAGCAGCCTTTCTGTGTGGAGTTTGCATGTTCTCCCCGTGTCTGCGTGGGTTTCCTCCGGGTGCTCCGGTTTCCCCCAAAGACATGCAGGTTAGGCTAATTGGTGGCTCTAAATTGACCGTAGGTGTGAATGGTTGTTTTCTCTATGTGTCAGCCACGGGCGATTGCTCTAGGGTGGTGTTTACATTAGACCATATCCGTATCGTTTTCGTTGCGGATGCACTGTCCGTGCACATTAAAACGCCGGGAAACGACTCCACAGGCGGAACAGTTTGAATCCGCCAGGGCCCACGTATTCAACCCAGTACGTATCTGATCCGGTGCTGTGTAAACACTGAGGAACGAGGATACGCAGTGCTGAGCTCTAGCTGACGTCGTCATTGGATAACGTCACTGTGACATCCACCTTCCTGATTCGCTGGCGTTGGTCATGCCACGTTGGTCATGTGACGCGTCCAAAAAATGGCCCAGTATGTCCCCATATTTCGTTTGGACACTTTCCCAGTCCACACCCTGAGCCGACACCGTTGTTTTATAATCCAATGTTACATTTAGTAACAATTGGACCTCATCGTCCGTCCATGAAAAAATGGTCTTTAGGCTTGCCATCCTTCCACTTGCAAGTGGTGAGTGACTTGCGCATGCCTGATATGCACTGGGATCATGTGACGTGACGTCTAATTAGTCATGTGATTAGCGTATCCGTGTATTGGCGTTGCTGTGTGCACGGGGAATGGTTTTGTTGCGGGCACAGAAATTTTGTGTGTGTACGCGAATCTTTTTAAAAACGTTAATCTGATGATCCGCTGATTCGAAATAATGTAAACAGGGCCTAAGACAACGAGGGAGGCTCAGCCTCCTCTAAAAATAACGAACATCGTGTAGGATGAATTGCACTAGGCTTATGTTATAGCCGACCTTATAACATTGCTATTTCAGATCCAGAATCATAGAAATATATGTGCTCAACCCAACTACAGTGCGAAATCATTCCGTTATAACTTTCCCCAGTTCGCCTAATGTGCGCGTTAGTTTTTCCCCCTCGTGACAGCGCGATGCAGCCCAGCCTCGACTTCAATGGCATTTGGGAGCTATGCGCTTTTCAATCTCAAAATGCAAGATGATTATTGGACAAATACTGCGAAAATGCCCACCTACGGACTCCCAGCCTCACAGTGGGAGGGACATGGCAAAGCTTTCCGCGAGGAGACTGGTGATTGGTGAAAGCGGCCGGATATTTTCTTTGATTGACAGCTCGTTTCAAATATAGACAGGCAGTGGTGAATCTCAGTTCAGTCCCATGCGGATTCGCAAGTGCTGTGGTGTATTGTAAGAGATCAGCTTACATTTCGATTTCATTCATTACATACGGTTTCTACCAGCTTTTGTAGTTTGTATATATTTTCATTGTAAATAAAGTGTAAATATAGTGTTGTCAAGTTTGCTATCTTAATTCCAGAAATTTCGTTTGAGTGACTGAACTTGAACTTGAGGGGGCTAGTCAGCTAGCAAGAAAGCTGCGCACGGATGCCAAGCATTGCTGATTTAATTTTGGCGAAGCCATTTGCTAGTCTTCCTTTCGAGGAAAAAATTAAAATTAAAGCGCAGGGTAGACCAACGCCTCAAATTGACTTGGTGAAAAAGGTAGGGAATAATACTCGTTCCTTTCAGCTCTCCTGGTATGAGAAAGTGAATTGGCTAACAGTAAGTGACCCACATCAACAACAGTAAATAGGCTACTTTAGTAATATGTCATGGATGGACCAAAAATATAGAATTTATTTAAAATGTTTATGCTGAGTATATTATATTGGAATATATATTTTTCTGGATATGAATTAAACACAGCTACAATTTGGAAAACATTTTTAAACAAAAACACAGCCGAGAACATTTCACACTACAGACCTGGATTAAAAGTGAAGCGTTATCAAAATTGTCAATCAAACATTTCTCAGTCAAAATAAGTAAAATATAGGGAAAGTGTCATTGAATGAAATGTGTGGCACCCAGCTCTATGTTTGGCTCCCTAAGGTCAGTGCTTGTGCCTATTCCAGAACACTCTGCTGTTACTGCTGAGGTTCCTGACAAAGAGCTGCTTTCAATAATGATAAATTTTTAAACAACATGCCACAATTTTAAAATATAAAATGTTAAAATATACCCCCCAACACCACCATCATGTATATTGGACAGTAGACTAATGGGCCAAAAGAACCTGTTATTTCACAGTTTGTGACCCTGCCAACAATCAGTCAGATCAGAGGCAAGAGTATGGGCAAAATTGATGTTTTTTCTTTTTTCTTTTAAAATCTGGAAATATTGTAACCGACCAGCCTCCCCTGTTTGAAAGACTACCAGCCGTCACTGGTGTCAGCCCTGCGATGACCTGGCAACTTGTCCAGGATGTACTGTACCCCGCCTCTCGCCCATAGTCAGCTGGGATAGGCTCCAGCTTGCCCGTAGAACAGGATAAAGGAACCCGAGACAACACAATGTGGGGACATAGAAGATATGGGGGACAGAAATCCAAGTACAATTTTTCTAACTGCAACTGATGATGAAGAAATTATGCAAATTGTAAGAAAACGTAAAAACAAAACCTCTGCAGACTGGAATGATATAGACATGTTAACAGTAAAGACAGTTATTGAGGGAATTGTGAAACCACTCACCCACATCTGCAATTTATCTTTTCAATCAGGTACATTTCCAGACAAAATGAAAATTGCAAAAGTGATACCATTGTTTAAAACCGGAGATAGACACCATTTCACAAACTACAGGCCTGTTTCTTTACTCCCCCAATTCTCCAAAATACTCGAAAAACTTTTTTCAGATAGACTGGACAAATTCATTGAAAAACACAACCTCCTTACGGACAGTCAATATGGATTCAGAACGGACAGATCAACATCGATGGCACTAATGGAACTAATAGAGGAAATCACAAAATGTATAGACAATAAAAAAATAGCAATTGGAGTATTTGTGGACCTAAAAAAAGCATTCGATACCATTGATCATAGTATATTATTAAGTAAACTAGAAAAGTGTGGTGTTAGGGGAGTTGGGTGGAGCTGGCTGTCGAGCTATCTAAGAAACAGGCAACAGTTTGTGCAGATAGGTGACCATAAATCTGATTTCATGAACATTACATGCGGGGTACCACAGGGGTCAATATTAGGTCCGAAATTATTCATATTATATATCAATGACATATGTAGAGTTTCGCGAGTACTGAAATTTGTTTTGTTTGCAGACGACACCAATATTTTTTGTTCCGGTGAGAATTTGCAGCAGACTTTGGAGACAATCACAACTGAAATAAATAAACTAAAACTATGGTTTGACAAAAATAAATTATCATTAAATCTAAGCAAAACAAAGATCATGCTGTTTGGGAGACACAAAATAGATTGTAATGTAGAATTGATAATAGACAATACTAAGATAGAAATGGTACAGGAAATTAAATTTCTTGGTGTGATTTTGGATCATAAAGTCTGCTGGAAACCTCATGTAGGAGACATATGAGTAAAACTGGCAAAGTGCTCGACAATTCTGTGGAAAACAAGACATATTCTTGATTGCAAATCTTTGCGTACTCTATATTACTCGTTATTTTTGCCATATCTGACTTACTGTGTCGAAGTCTGGGGAAACACCTACAAAACCACTCTGCAGCCGATATGTACAATACAGAAAAGAGCAATAAGGACAATAAACAAAACAGGATATAGAGATGGGCGGCACGGTGGTGTAGTGGTTAGCACTGTCGCCTCACAGCAAGAAGGTCCTGGGTTCGAGCCCCGGGGCCGGCGAGGGCCTTTCTGTGTGGAGTTTGCATGTTCTCCCCGTGTCCGCGTGGGTTTCCTCCGGGTGCTCCGGTTTCCCCCACAGTCCAAAGACATGCAGGTTAGGTTAACTGGTGACTCTAAATTGACCGTAGGTGTGAATGTGAGTGTGAATGGTTGTCTGTGTCTATGTGTCAGCCCTGTGATGACCTGGCGACTTGTCCAGGGTGTACCCCGCCTTTCGCCCGTAGTCAGCTGGGATAGGCTCCAGCTTGCCTGCGACCCTGTAGAAGGATAAAGCGGCTTGAGATAATAAGATGAGATGAGGATATAGAGATCACACAAACTCACTATTCATAAAATCACACATGTTGAAATTTATGGATCTGGTCAAATTCAGAACAGCACAAATAATGTACAAAGCGAGAAATAATCTATTGCCAAAAAATATACAAGGAATGTTTAGTGAGAGAGAGGGGGGATATAATCTAAGGGGAGACCTAAATTTTAAAAAACCAAAGGTTCGAACAAATATGAAAAACATGTGCATATCGAGCTGTGGTGTGACTTTATGGAACAGACTGGAGACAGAAATAAAACAAAGTACAAATATAAATCTGTTTAAAAAAAGGTACAAAAATATTTTTAAACAAGTATATACGGTAGAAGAGGAAGTATGTTAACGGAGGATGATGAGGGATAAATAGAATAGGGTTGATTGTTATATTAGAACTAACTTAGTATATGGTATATATGGTATATATTTATTTATGGAGATAGTTTATATATTTATTTATATTTACAGGGATAGGTATGTAGTAGATATTTATTTTTGTAATTATATATTTATATAGATATTTATGAAGTGTATATATGGTATATAGTATATATATATTTTTGAAGTTATATATTTATATAGATATTTATGAAGTGTATATATGGTATGTAGTATATATTTATTTTTGTAATTATATATTTATATAAATATTCATGAAGTGTATATATGGTATATATTTTTTGTAGGTGTATTAATGTAGTTTGGATTTCGGGGTAGTTAAAAAGGGGTGGGAAATTAAAAAAGTATTGTACTTCTTCCCACTCCTTTTTCGAACAATGTGCGGTGTTTTGTAATGTCTTAGCTCTTTATGTTATTTTATTTATATTTTTTTAATTTCTCGTTTTCTTTCTTTTGTATGTACAAATAGTTACATACATTTTTTATACATGTTCGAAATAAAAATAAATTCATTCATTCAAAAATAAATAAAATAAATTCATTCATTCAATTCATTCATTCATTCATAAGCGGTTACACATAATGGATGGATGGATAATATTCACTACTGAATGATATGAGGATAGTACAAATCACGACTGACAACTAGATGTGGTCATTCTATCCATCCATTATCTGTAGCCGCTTATCCTGTCCTACAGGGTCGCAGGCAAGCTGGAGCCTATTCCAGCTGATTATGGGCGAGAGGCGGGGTACACCCTGGACAAGTCGCCAGGTTATCGCAGGGCTGATATAGAGACAAACAACCATTCACAATCACATTCACACCGACGGTCAATTTAGAGCCACCAATTAGCCTAACCTGCATGTCTTTGGACTGTGGGGGAAACCGGAGCACCCGGAGGAAACCCACGCAGACACGGGGAGAACATGCAAACTCCACACAGAAAGGCCCTCATCGGCCGCTGGGCTCGAACCCAGGACCTTCTTGCTGTGAGGCGACAGTGAAAATAAAATGATCTAGTGGCTGGCTGTTGTACATTGTGCAATCCCACACACTCCTGTGCGAGTGGCATATCCAGGGTTGTTGTTTTTCCCAACAGTTGTGCTTTGTCAGTTCTGAGAGTTCCCTACAAGTTAGTATCTCTCCTAGGATTTTTCATTACAATAAATGTTATATAGAAGTTATTAGATGATATTGATCAATACACAGATGATGACGTGATTGATAGCTAGAAGTGCATAATACATTTCTCCATTATTTGAAAGTTTGGATGTTTTTTTTGTTTTGTTTTTATGCTGATTTAGTGATTCCTCAGTACTGTAAATGTAATGTTCATGTCAGTATACATGCATGGTGCATGTATACATGTATCTCATGCCTAATGTTGCATGAGATAAGTCGAGTGGAATCCTCTTCTTCTTCTTCTTCTTTAGTGTTCTGCCTGATGGCAGGTCCCGCTTTGACAGCTCCAGCCATCAAAGTCTCTAGGGAAGAATTACAGTAATGGTTTCCTGTTGCTTTCTACCAGATTATTATAGAGGTTTTCTCCTCTCATCCATTCACACACACATTCACACCTATGGGCAATTGAGAGTAGCCAGTTAACCTAACCGCATGTCTTTGGATGGTGGGGGAAACCAGAGCACCCGGAGGAAACCCATGCAGACATGGGGAGAACATGCGAACTCCACACAGAAAGGCCCCCATCAGCCACCTAATACGCTACCTAACCACTATGCTACCTAACCACTACACTGGGTGGAACAGCAATGCTAATTTAGGTGGGGTTTACATTAGACCGTATCAGCGGATCATCAGATTAACGTTTTTAAAACGATTAGTGTGCACACAGCAACACCAATACACAATTCGCGTGCACACAGCAACACCAATACACGGATACGCTCGGCTCCGCAGGCATCCTGCGCTCCAAATCACTCCGCCCTGAACAGCGAGTGCCCTCTGGAGGGTGCGCACTCCGGCCCTGCTCAGCTCACAGAGCGCGCGAGTGAAGTGCACAAGCAGTGATTCGGGACTGAGCCGCTGTGTGTGTGATCCCAGCGCATATCACTTACCACTTGCAAGTGGAAGGATGGCAAGCCTAAAGACAATCATAACTACACAATGGGCAGTATTTGCATCAGTATTTGCAGTATTTTCATACTTTTATACTCTTTAATGAAAGGTGATACAAGGCGGAAGTCCGCGCCATTTTTCAGCAGTCGCGTCACATGACCAGCGCCAGCGAATCAGGAAGGTGGATGTCACAGTGACGTTGTCCAATGACGACGCCAGCTAGAGCTCAGCACAGCGTATCCGCATATCCGCGTATTCTCAATGTTTACACAGCACCGGACCAGACACGATCTAGATTGAATACGTGGACCCTGGCGGATTCCCGTTTCCCGGCGTTTCCAGGCGTTTTAATGTAAACGGACAGTGCATCCGTGAAGAAAACGAGACAGATACGGTCTAATGTAAACTTGGCCTTACTGCTTCAGGATTAAGGTGTTTAGCAATCGAAACATCTTCATACACACATATATAACATGAAAATACAAACTCCACTTGAGAAGTAGCATGAAAGTGGATATTAACGCAACTTAGGTGTAGTATTATAAAAATCATGTAAATTATAGTATGTACCGTATAAATACTGTGTCTACAGTTACATTGTGTGATATACAGGGACATTATATTAGCTAGCTAACCCCTCATTCATTAACCTTGCTTTGGTTAGCATTACTTAAGACTAACTAACATGACTTGCCAATGTTATGATGAGTTCATATCAGATATTTAGCTAACAAATGTAAACTCAGACAGATGTGTTTTTCGGTTATTATTCGCACTTGAGGTGATAAATTATTATTAAATCTGGTTATTGTATTCATTCATCCATAATAAATATGAGCAGATCATCAGACATTAGGCAAATACAATGCCCCATCTCCTAACGGCACAGACTCTTTCTCTGATTTTCACATACGAATCCAATATTGTATGAGGTAAAAACACCATGGAATAGATAACAAATTATGATTCCCACTCAGTCATCCATAATGGAAAAGTAACAGATATCGTGTATTCCCACCTGACTATATTTAACGGAAAGCTACAGAGCGCCAATTACTTGAAACCGGACATGAAATATGATTCACAAGACAGCAAGTCCATTGTTGTGATGAAAATCCCAAGCTGAGACATCTAGTTAGCAACATGGCACGAGTCGAGCTGCATCATGTCTGTTGAATGTTCTTTTCCTGTTTCTGAACATTTGTTTTGTTCAAGCAAAGGCTATTTATAAAATTTTTGCTTCTACAGTGGGACCGCCATATCCCTAACTGTCCGATGACTGACTCAAGAATACAAGCTTTACCCCTTGAATTACACACCCAGAATGCAATGCTCCATGATGTAGTTGCCCGTTCTTTACTGACAGCAGCCTATAAGGATTTGGACCACGCACACCTGCTTAAGCTTTTTTTGACTTATTACTTGCCTTATTTAAATCCCAGGTTCTGTTAGTTTATCTTGCATTTGCTTTTATTTTCCATGTTGATGCTCAAGGGCGGCACGGTGGTGTAGTGGTTAGCGCTGTCACCTCACAGCAAGAAGGTCCTGGGTTAGAGCCCAGCAGCCGATGAGGGCCTTTCTGTGTGGAGTTTGCATGTTCTCCCTGTGTCTGCGTGGGTTTCCTCCGGGTGCTCCGGTTTCTCCCACAGTCCAAAGACATGCAGGTTAGGCTAATTGGTGGCTCTAAATTGACCGTAGGTGTGAATGTGAGCGTGAATGGTTGTCTGGTGTCTATGTGTTAGCCCTGCGATGACCTGGCGACTTGTCCAGGGTGTACTATGCTCTCACCCACAGTCAGCTGGGATAGGCTCCAGCTTGCCTGCGACCCTGTAGGATGGATGTTGATGCTCACTGTGTTCCTCACTTCTACTCTCATGTTTTCATGCCTGGTGTTTTTTGTTGCTGTGACTGTCCTGTGTAAATAAAAGTTTTTGGTACTTGCATTTGTCTCTGTACCTCAACCATGATAAAGATATTATTTGGAAATGTCAGAATCCAGAGAGAGAGCACATTCACATAACTTTTCTTACAGTATATTGTTATAACTATTTTATTATATTATTAGTTACAGTTCTCATCTCATCTCATTATCTCTAGCCGCTTTATCCTGTTCTACAGGGTCGCAGGCAAGCTGGAGCCTATCCCAGCTGACTACGGGCGAAAGGCAGGGTACACCCTGGACAAGTCGCCAGGTCATCACAGGGCTGACACATAGACACAGACAACCATTCACACTCACATTCATACCTACGGTCAATTTAGAGTCACCAATTAACCTAACCTGCATGCCTTTGGGGGAAACCGGAGCACCCAGAGGAAACCCACGCGGACAACATGTAAACTCTGCACAGAAAGGCCCTCGCCGGCCACGGGGCTCGAACCCGGACCTTCTTGCTGTGAGGCGACAGCGCTAACCACTACACCACCATGACGCCATCATAGGTATGTATGAACACGAGAAACAAACTTTATATATGGTTTGCTCCTATCCGTGGTTTTGGCTATCCATGTTAGATCATGGAATGTATTCCCCACGGATACAGCGCTCCCACTGTATCTGCCAATGTTTGCTTGTTGTTTTTAGTTGGCCACTGGTTGCATTGCATTGAGGCAGTATGAGTACTACTGTTGCAATATCACTACATCATCATTACTGCATCACATTTCAACACGTAAATCTGATGGCTCTGATTTCCACTGGAGCCGTAACAAAATATTTCTGTAAATGTTACTAGGTCAACAGAAGGTATATTAAAGGTAGACTGCCTTTTAGATTTTTCAACTGTAGGTCATAAAAAGAATTTTCCCTGACACCCAGTTATTTTTGTTTAGTGGACCGAAAGCTACTGAATTCGAATCCCGGACTTCCAATTTTATTAGTTTTTTGAAATAGAACAATTAATGAATTTAGGGCCACATGGCCCTAAATTCTCCACTATTTTTTCCTTCTTCACCATGACCCAATTCAAGATACTACGCCATGGATCACATGGTGGGCTTTCCCCGTTCGCGCAAGGCATTGTGGGATACAAATTTGAAACAGGAAAGAAAAATGGAGGACGTGAGTGTGCGAATGAAACGTGAAAGACTGACTGCAGTAACAGAAAGCGAGAAGAAAAGACATGTTATGAAGGAAAGGAAACGCAGGACCAAACTAATAAATATCGGCGGTCAGCGAGCACCTCGGGGTGATCAACTGTATGTTTAGTGACAGAATGATGTAATTGTCAGTGCACAGTCAAGATAAACCTGTAGATGGAAGTAATGCAACACTGTGGATGCCAGCTGCTGTAAAACCCGAAAGAAGAAGGTAAACCTGCGCATGCACAGACGGACTCCCTCTGTCTGCTTGACTGTGCAAAGCAAGTGATTTCATGCATATTATTTGCAAGGGAATCCCCTCAAATTAAATAACTTCCCAGCCACAGAATGACCTGGGGTTTTATTGTGGTTTTTTTTTTCGATATTACAGAAATAAACATATCTTCTTCTTTTGGGTTTTATGGCAGCTGGCATCCACAGTGTTGCATTACTTCAATCTACAGGTTTATCTTGACCGTGCACTGACAGTTACAATGACCAACTTTCAGAGGGAACTAAATTTCAATTAGTCGCCTCACAGCAAGAAGGTCTGGGTTCGAGCCCCGTGGCCGGCGAGGGCCTTTCTGTGTGGAGTTTGCATGTTCTCCCCGTGTCCGCGTGGGTTTCCTCTGGGTGCTCTGGTTTCCCCCACAGTCCAAAGACATGCAGGTTAAGTTAACTGGTGACTCTAAATTGACCGTAGGTGTGAATGTGAATGTGAATGGTTGTCTGTGTGTCAGCCCTGTGATGACCTGGCGACTTTTCCAGGGTGTACCCCGCCTTTCGCCCATAGTCAGCTGGGATAGGCCCCAGCTTGCCTGCGACCCTGTAGAACAGGATAAAGCGGCTACAGATAATGAGATGAGATGAGATTTTTATCCTGTCTAACAGTGTATAAGGGTCACAAACCTCAGTGAATGCTGAACCACTGAGGATTACCATTTCTATTATATGACTAATAGAAACTAGACTGGGCGGCACGGTGGTGTAGTGGTTAGCGCTGTCGCCTCACAGCAAGAAGGTCCTGGGTTCGAGCCCCGGGGCCGGCGAGGGCCTTTCTGTGTGGAGTTTGCATGTTCTCCCCGTGTCCGCGTGGGTTTCCTCCGGGTGCTCCGGTTTCCCCCACAGTCCAAAGACATGCAGGTTAGGTTAACTGGTGACTCTAAATTGACCGTAGGTGTGAATGTGAGTGTGAATGGTTGTCTGTGTCTATGTGTCAGCCCTGTGATGACCTGGCGACTTGTCCAGGGTGTACCCCGCCTTTCGCCCATAGTCAGCTGGGATAGGCTCCAGCTTGCCTGCGACCCTGTAGAAGGATAAAGCGGCTAGAGATAATGAGATGAGATGAGAAACTAGACTGCATTTCCGCAGAGAAAATGCAAAGTGTGCTTGCTGAGCTATAGCAGAACAGCTATCATGCTAGCATGCTAAAAGCTAGCATGCCAACATGCTAATGCCAACATGCTAACAACTAGCATGCTAACAGTTAGCATACTAACATGCTAACAGCATACTAACATGCTAAAAGCATTAACATGTTAATGCTAACATGCTAATAGATAACATGCTAATAGATAACATGCTAACAGCTAGCATTCTAACATGCTAATGATTAACATGCTATTTGTTACAATTCTGACACTTTAAAGCTAATATGCTGACAGCTATCATGCTAACAGCTAACATGCTAATGCTAAGTATGTTAACTTTTAGCATGCTAACACGCTGAGGGTGACATGCTAACAGCTAACAATGTAACAGTTAGCATGCTAACATGCTCAGGTGAACTCTGCATGCTAACATGCTAATCCTAACATGATAACAGCTCTCATGATAACATGCTAATGGTGAACATGCTAACAACTTGCAAGCTAACAGCAGGCATGATATCGTAATGGGTAACATGCTAATGGCTAGCATGGTAACACGTGAATGCTTATATGCTAATTGCTATCGTGTGTGCGTGTAAGTATTCCTAATAAAGTGGCCATTGAGTTGAAGTTGATTTGTTGTCAAAGTCTCAAATGAGCAGATCCTTGCCAAATGCATCATCACCTATGGGGGAAGGGAGGAATGACTCAGTCAAGCTTCCATTGATTAGCGGCAAAATGGAGAAAAAATGGACGGATGAAAGGCAAGACAAAGACGAGTGCGGGTCAGAACCGATATCGTGTGTGATGGGTGATTTGGCCTGAGGTGCCATATGAACTTTGGTGGATGTGTGGTGAAGTGTTACTGAGCAAAACTCCATTCATTTGAATGGGGCTAAAAATCAATGGAAGCCTATGGAGGTAAAAAGAGATACGTGAAAACCAAGGAAAAGACGAGTGCAAGTCTCAGATGAGGGGATGGATCTGTGCGGGGACTTGGCCTAAGGCATCAAGTGAAGTTTCTTGAAGTTTGGTCACTTGGTTAAAAAAATTGATGGAAAGTTTTTCTCCTGAAACACCATTCATTTTCAGTGGGGCCAAAAATCAATGCAAGCCTATGGAGGAAAAAGGGATGAGCAAAAAGAAAGGAAAAATATGAGTGCGGGTCAGAACCGATTGCATGTATGTGTCGGGGGAGTTGGCCTGAAGTATCACATGAGGTTTGGTGCATCTGTGATGAAGCGTGTCCGAGTAGGATGATTCGATTCATGAGCCCTATTCATTCTCTATGGGAAAAAACAAAAGAAAAACGACAAGAACAAGAGAATGGGCGCGTTGATCCAAAAGCTGTATACAAGCACACTACACCACTTCGGGCCAAACGTCTCAGAGTTGGAACGGTGTCTCTATCTCGAATGCCCTAGGAAGAGGAGTGGATCCAAAAAAAGTGTCGGAATAAGGCAGAATAAGTAAACTTAAGAAGAACAATAGTGTGCTTGCCTTTGGCAAGCACACTAATAACAAAAGTGTTTCAATTAGTAAAAAACTGCAATTAGCCTGGAAAAAAACAAGCACTTTAAATCCATCCATTATCTGTAGCCGCTTATCCTGTGCAGGGTCATGGGCAAGCTGGAGCCTATCCCAGCTGACTATGGGCAAGAGGCGGGGTACACCCTGGACAAGTTGCCAGATCAGCACAGGGCTGACACACAGAGATAAACAACAATTTACACTCACATTCACACCTACAGTCAATTTAGAGTCACCAGTTAACCTAACCTGCATGTCTTTGGACTGAGGGGGAAACCAGAGCACCCGGAGGAAACCCACGCGGACACAGGGAGAACATGCAAACTCCACACAGAAAGGCCCCCATCAGTCACTGGGCTTGGACTCAGAACCTGCTTGCTGTAAGGCGACAGTGCTAACCACTACACCACCGTGCTGCCCCATCTTTAAATCAATATTTTGAATGTAGGTAAACTAGTGGAAAAAGTATTGGCCAAATAGTAACTGACACAAAATAGTAGTCCACACATGAATCCACACATTTTTTTTTATAACAGTGAGAATTCAAATCTCTCGAACAGTATTTTTAGCACAGATGTTTTCTATTAATAAAATATTAAAGAATACCTGTGGTCAGATTTAATCTCTTCTTGCACCCTTTTCCAGTTAAGATTCAGCCATTGAATCACCTGTCAACTGAACCTGATATTTAATGTAATCAGTCAGCGAGGACATTCCATTTTCCCTGGAATGCTGAGTGAAAAATCGTTCGTGATTGCTATGGAAAAACTGAGTCACGCTATGCTAATCAAGCTGGACTAACAAAACTTGTCAAGTGCTGTTTTACTTTGTTGCAAGCAATAGTGACATTTCTTCTCTGATTATTTTATGTTGTTTATTCATCGTCGTACAGGTTCCACGTGTCATGTTACAGTGTTCTGTTGTTGATGATGTATTTGAAAATATGTTGAGTCTGTGTTGAGAAAAGTGAACAGATGAGAGGAAAAAGGGATATCGTATCAGAAAAAGATAGTGAAGCTGTTCTTGTTCAGTAAACAGGTCGTTCCTTGTGACCTGAGTTCATCAAAGGCAGGAGTGGAAAGTCATGAACTGAGTTCTAAGAGTACTTTTTTTTTAGTATAATTAAGTCATAGAAATGTGAGTTTCTTATATTCACCTTTGCTTCATTTATTCTGATCACTGTTACAAAGTAAGAAGATCGAAAGCTATTAAAAGACAGTATGTACACATTTGCAATAATTCTATTATATCTATTATTCTATTTCCTGCCCAAAGTCTACACATGCAGCAATGTCTGAGGCACTGGAGACACATGGGCATCCGTCACCTAATTTATCAGTGATTTCATGTACGTGGAAACGTACATGAAAGTCATTAGCTAGCTCGGTGAGCTACACCAGCTAGCCAGAGCCGTTGATGTTTTACAGGATAAAGGTCCCGTTTTAAACTATTAAAGATGATAGTATGATTTCTGGTAGCGAATCATGTGGTAGCGAATCATCATTATTTGACCTATTTTTGCACATTCCGGACATCAGTGTTGCCAGATACTGCTGACGTTTTCCAGCCCAAAATATGTTTAAATCCCGCCAAAATGCACTTAAAACCTCCCAATTAGGCGGGAAACCGCCAATCTGGCAACACTGCCGGACATACTGTACAGCTTGGACTCCAACAACTCATACACATACCCCTTAAATATGTCCACTTTTCAAATTTGTACAGTATATTTCAGATTCTTCTGTTTCTTATTCTATGTATATAGCTACTTTTTGTCTTTGCTAAATTCTTCTATCTTACCTGTTCAAGCATCAGTCACCAAAGCAAATTCCTTGTATCTGAGAACGTACTTGGTAAAAAATGGATTCTGATTCTGATTCTGAATACCTGTTGTGTTAAATATACTGTAATAAATATAACTAAGTGCTATAGGTAATTCTCTGGATAGTGCATAAACGGCATGTCTGTTAGATAGCTAACTACACTCACCGGCCACTTTAATAGGAACTTGTTCTTGATTCTAAGATTCCTGTTCTTGGCTGGCAGGAGTGGAACCCAATGTGGTCTTCTGCTTGTTGCATGTTGAGATGCTTTTCTGCTCACCACGGTTGTAAAGAGTTGCTATGTGTTGCTATATCCTTCCTGGTAGCTCGAACCAATCTGGCCATTTTCCTCTGACCTCTCTTATCAACAAGGCATTTTCACCCATAGAACGGTCGTTCATTCAATGTTTTTTGTTTCCAGCACCATTCTGTGTAAACTCCAGAGATTGTTGTGTGTGAAAACCCCAGGAGATCAGCAGTTCCTGAAATACTCAAACCAGTCCATCTGGTACCAACACCCATGCCACAGTGAAAGTCACACTTTGAGATCACAATTTTTCTCATTCTGATGTTTGAAATGAACATTAACTGAAGCTCTTGATTGTATCTGCATGATTTGATGCATTGTGCTGCTGCCAAGGGATCGTCTGATTAGAGAACTGCATAAAACAGCAGGTGGACAGGTGTGCCTAATAAAGTGGCCAGTGAGTGTATGTAGCTAGACACATGTATGAATTAAGATGAGCTAGCTAACTGGCTAATGATCCAAACAAGCTACTGAAACCTCAGCTATTGTTACCTTTCTTAATATACTGCTGATAATCAAGGTGGTGTTCACTTCAGCATAGCTCACATAGTTAGTTCACTGAATAATATAATAATTGTTCTAAAATGTGTTCCTCAGATTTAAAAAGAAAATTAAGATTTTTTTTCAGATTATTTGATTACAGATTATTTGATGATGATTATTCAGATTATTTAAATTATTACATGACTTATTTACTCATCTCATCTCATTATCTCTAGCCGCTTTATCCTTCTACAGGGTCGCAGGCAAGCTGGAGCCTATCCCAGCTGACTACGGGCGAAAGGCGGGGTACACCCTGGACAAGTCGCCAGGTCATCACAGGGCTGACACATAGACACAGACAACCATTCACACTCACATTCACACCTACGGTCAATTTAGAGTCACCAGTTAACCTAACCTGCATGTCTTTGGACTGTGGGGGAAACCGGAGCACCCGGAGGAAACCCACGCGGACACGGGGAGAACATGCAAACTCCGCACAGAAGGGCCCTCGCCGGCCCCGGGGCTCGAACCCAGGACCTTCTTGCTGTGAGGCGACAGCGCTAACCACTACACCACCGTGCCGCCACTTTAATATTTGTCTTGATTACTATTTCTACTGTTACGCCATTGAACTATTACGACAGTAACAGTTACTCCTCACTGTGTTTTGTACTCTTTCCAATACTGATCAAAGGTCAAAACTACTTGTCTATGCTGCCTCAAGATAAGCGGAGGAGGTCAAAGGCTGCGTTAAAGCTTAAAAAAAAAGAGCCAGAACAACAACAAATTGTCTGGAGTGTTCGTCACTTTGCATTTACTGATATTGGCGTACAATTTGCATCATAAAAAGGACAGGAAATTTTTTTTTTTTTTTACCAGGAGCAGCCATATTATGGAGATAAGAAACAGAGGGGGGAAACCAGCCAGACAGATGTTGTCCAGCTGTTTAAGAGGATGCACCATTTCCCACACTGTCTTACCAAAGAGGAATGCCTTCAAAGCAAATCGACACGATAACGAATAATAGATCATGGGCACAGGAAATGGTTGGATCTCATCTCATCTCATTATCTCTCGCCGCTTTATCCTGTTCTACAGGGTCACAGGCAAGCTGGAGCCTATCCCAGCTGACTACGGGCAAAAGGCGGGGTACACCCTGGACAAGTCGCCAGGTCATCACAGGGCTGACACATAGACACAGACAACCATTCACACTCACATTCACACCTACGGTCAATTTAGAGCCACCAGTTAGCCTAACCTGCATGTCTTTGGACTGTGGGGGAAACTGGAGCACCCGGAGGAAACCCACGCGGACACGGGGAGAACATGCAAATTCCGCACAGAAAGGCCCTCGTCGGCCACGGGGCTCGAACCCGAACCTTCTTGCTGTGAGGCGACAGCGCTAACCACTACACCACCATGCCACCCTCTTTTCTAGTCAATATTGCAATTAATAGACTGAACCAGCGAAGCTTGAAATGTCTCCAAATACGCTGTAACAGTGTTATACTTTTTAAAGATGGATCTGGGTCTGTATTAGCTGTCTTGCTGTGTGAGAACAAACTGTCACTATTTTCACTTGTAACATCCATCCATTATCCGTTACTGCTTATCCTGCGCAGGGTTGCGGGCAAGCTGGAGCCTATTCCAGCTGACTATGGGCGAGAGGCGGGGTACACCCTGGACAAGTCACCAAGCCATCGCAGGGCTGACACATAGAGACAAACAACCATTCACACACACGGTCAATTTAGAGCCACCAATTAGCCTAACCTGCATGTCTTTGGACTGTGGGGGAAACTGGAGCACCCGGAGGAAACCCACGCAGACACGGGGAGAACATGCACACTCCACACAGAAAGGCCCCTGTCGACCACCAGGCTCGAACCCAGAACCTTCTTGTTGTGAGGCGACAGTGCTAACCACTACACCACCGTGCTGCCCTACTTATAACCTGAGTTATTCAAATTTAAATTCACTAGCTTATTATCTGTGCCACCGCTGGTGAAGATGTCTGTCAGAATATGACATGCTTTATGTAGATGATAAAATACATGAAATGAAAAAAGATGTCAATAAATCAATGCCAGTAATTGTAAAAAAATTAGATTATACTGGTAGATTAAATATTATAATCATAGCAGACTATGTAACTGCATTCTGCTCCTTACACAAGAGTTAAAAACTGCCAGGTAGCCAGTAAATAGGACCCGGGCGAGTGCTACATCATGCTGTGTATCCACATACAGTACATGCTTTAAGGCTGTCTGGAAACATTATTTTGTTTTGGACAGCCAACCTGCAGACATGCAACATTATGTGTGTTCCCTTCAGGGCGAGGAAGGTTGTTGCATTTAATTGAGGAATCTTAAGGGAAAGAACAGTCTTTATAAGCTCACGCTCATAACCCCAGCAGGAAACGGGACAGAGACACAACTTATGTTTTGATGTGGCTCTGATAAGGTCAGTCTACTGGAGCTTTTAAATGCCAGGAATGCATTATCTGGGCATTTATTCCTGTGCTTTGTCTAATGATTATTATTGTTGTTAGCGTGCCATTCCCACAGATTTCATGCCAAGAAAACATCATGCAAACCTGAGGAAGTTATTTTCACATTCCTTTCCAGACAGAGAAATCTCAAATAACCCTGGGCCTCGTTTATCAAGCTGGATACGAATGGATTTATTCATAAATTGTTCCAACAAGTGTTTATACAAGAAAATCTTTCATATCCTACTCGGGCTCCTGAGTGGTGGTGTTTTTTTTTTTTTTTTAAACACATAAAAAGACTAGCGAATGTAAATCTCAACTTAATCGATTTCAGATCATATAATATGCGCGGATTACTGTACTATTAAATCTAGACTCTAGTGAGTTTACAATCATTATTTTTATGGTGTTTACAACATTTAGAAGGTGCACTTATCCAGAGCAGCTTATAGAAGAGCTTTGGCATCTCTTTCAAAAACACATCCTCATGATAGTTCACCAGGATAGGGACTAAGAACACCAGTGAAGCCAAGAAGCCTTTATTTGTGAAATAGTCAAATTTAATCTCTGCATTTAACCCATATGATGCAGCGAACACACACATGCATACACAAGTGAGCAGTGAGCACACGCACATACCCAGAGCAGTGGGCAGCTATGCTACAGCGCCCGGGGAGCAGTTCTGGGTTAAGTGCCCGTGCTCAAGGGCACTTCAGCCCAACCTCAAGCCATGGCTGCCCCATGTTAACCTAACTGCATGTCTTTGGACTGTGGGGGAAACTGGAGCACCCGGAGGAAACCCACGCAGACACGGGGAGAACATACAAACTCCACACAGAAAGGCCCTTGCTGGCCACTGGGCTTGAACCCAAAACCTTCTTGCTGTGAGGTGATAATGCTAACCACTACACCACCATGCCACCTTTGAGAAAAGTTTGCAAAAACCAGTCATTTTATATTAAATAAGACAATTAAAACGAATCACTTAATTATGACAAATTAAATGGAAGAGGATTAGCTGGACTGTCTGCACAGAGCCAGAAACCCTAAACAAAAACTTCAGCTGATGGAAGATTTAGCATTCAGTTATTAATATTAATATTATACACTCACTGGCCACTTTAATAGGAACTTGTTCTCGATTCTAAGATTCCTGTTCATGGCTGGCAGGAGTGGAACCCAATGTGGTCTTCTGCTGTTGCATGTTGAGATGCTTTTCTGCTCACCACGGTTGTAAAGAGTTGCTATGAGTTACTATATCCTTCCTGGCAGCTTGAACCAATCTGGCCATTTTCCTCTGACCTCTCTTTTCAACAAGGTGTCTGTTTCCACCCATAGAACTGTCGCTCATTCAATGTTTTTTGCACCATTCTGTCTATAAACTCTAGAGACTGTTGTGTGTGAAAACCCCAGGAGATCAGCAGTTTCTGAAATATTCAAACCAGTCCATCTGGTGCCAACACTCATGCCATGGTGAAAGTCACGCTTCGAGATCACAATTTTTCCCATTCTGATGTTTGAAGTGAACATTAACTGAAGCTCTTGATTTGTATTTGCATGATTTTATGCTTTGTGCTGCTGTCAAGGGACTGGCTGATTAGAGAACTGCATAAAATAGCAGGTGGATGGGGTGTGCCTAATATAGTGGCCGGTGAGTGTAATACATCAACACCTTCTCAGTTTTACTTAGCAGCTATCTCTTGTTCTGACTCAGAGAAAAGTATTCTGCCGTATGTAGTATGACAGCGTAAAATCTAGGTCAGGTGAAGGGAGAAAACCAGGACAAGGGAGAATTTTCAGTTTATTCGTAAAAGCAACGCTGTTTCTAAGTCATTTCTACATTTCTTGCAAAATCGTACAATTTATTACTCAACATATATTACTTTCTAATTGTTCAAAATTACACACTCAGAAGCCCAGTAGGGGGCGGCACGGTGGTGTAGTGGTTAGCGCTGTCGCCTCACAGCAAGAAGGTCCGGGTTCGAGCCCCGTGGCCGGCGAGGGCCTTTCTGTGCGGAGTTTGCATGTTCTCCCCGTGTCCGTGTGGGTTTCCTCCAGGTGCTCCGGTTTCCCCCACAGTCCAAAGACATGCAGGTTAGGTTAACTGGTGACTCTAAATTGACCGTAGGTGTGAATGTGAGTGTGAATGGTTGTCTGTGTCTATGTGTCAGCCCTGTGATGACCTGGCGACTTGTCCAGGGTGTACCCCGCCTTTCGCCCGTAGTCAGCTGGGATAGGCTCCAGCTTGCCTGCGACCCTGTAAAAGGATAAAGCGGCTAGAGATAATGAGATGAGATGAGATGAGAAGCCCAGTAATATAAAGTCCAATACTGATGAAACAGGACATTAGTGCACACAGATGTATAATCTCCTTTATGGCTGCATAAAATGTTGTAGCAGCGTCACAGCGGTGTTTCTGTATATATGGTTTCTGAAACCGTAGCCAAGAAGCGCAGACTTACGAATCACTTTAACATGAGGACAGGATATGCCGAGCAGAGACTCTTAACCCTGATCATTAAAGCTCAGCGTTTCACAGAAGTTTCGTGTATGATTTTGCGTACAGATTCATCATAGTTCTGTGTTTAAGTTCATAAATCTTTGTGGAAAACTTTACAATATTTATTATATGCTCGCTGACCACTTTATTAGGAACACTCATACACCTACACATTTGTACGCAATCATTATCAAATCATCCAATCACATGGCAGCAGTGCAATGCAAAAAATAACTGCAGATACAGGTTAAGAGCTCGATTTAATCTTCACATTAAATATCAGTAATGCACTCTGTAAAACCGTGGTGAGCAGAAAAGTATCTCAGAACAGCACAACACTGTGATCTGAGGCTACACTGAATACAGGCTCACTAAAACTGTCCTGAAGGTTTGACGTATTGTGTGTTTTGAGATGCTTTTCTGCTCACCACATTTGTAAAGAGTGATTATTTGAGTTACTGGAGCCTTCCTGTCAGCTTCAACCAGTCTCACTGCAAAAAATAAAAATCTTAGGAAGTTTATTTGTCTATTTTCAAGTCAAAACATCTAGCTACCCTTATTATAAGACATAATTGCCCAACAAGCAAAACCTCATTTAGCTAGAAAGGCTAGTTTTTAGACAGTCCATCTTGAAAATCTTGTATAGTCTTGAAAAAGTCTTATTTGGAGCACCTTTGAAAATAAAACAAGGTTTTTTTTAAAACAAGTAAGTACATTTTGGACATTTGTCAAATGCGGTTCATCTTCTCATCTCATTATCTCTAGCCGCTTTATCCTTCTACAGGGTCGCAGGCAAGCTGGAGCCTATCCCAGCTGACTACGGGCGAAAGGCGGGGTACCCTGGACAAGTCGCCAGGTCATCACAGGGCTGACACATAGACACAGACAACCATTCACACTCCCATTCACACCTACGCTCAATTTAGAGTCACCAGTTAACCTAACCTGCATATCTTTGGACTGTGGGGGAAACCGGAGCACCCGGAGGAAACCCACGCGGACACGGGGAGAACATGCAAACTCCGCACAGAAAGGCCCTCGCCAGCCCCGGGGCTCGAACCCAGGACCTTCTTGCTGTGAGGCAACAGCGCTAATCACTACACCACCGTGCCACCGCAGTTCATCTTGTTTCAACAAAAAAAAAAAAAACAAAGTACCGTATGCTTGTTTTGGGAATAAATGAACTTTACTGAAATCTTTGAATCTAGTGCCCCCAAAATGCATTGTCGTGGCTCAGGTGCCATACCATAAATCCGGGGACCCCGGTTTGATTCCGACCTGAGGTCATTTCCCAATCTCTCCCCATCTCTCTCCCGCTCATTTCGTGTCTCTACACTGTCCTATCCAATAAAGGTGGAAAAGGCCCCCAAAAAAAATCTTTTAAAAAAATGACTTGAATGGCTAAATGTAAGAAGTACGATCTTGTTATAAGAACTATTTTGATTATTTTGAGTTAATCAGATCTCGCATAATAAGTTCCCCAATCTTATTTTAGAATTATTTCATCTAAAAACAGGTTAGATTTTTCATCTTACTTTAAGCCCTGTGATGACCTGGCGACTTGTCCAGGGTGTACCCCGCCTTTCGCCCGTAGTCAGCTGGGATAGGCTCCAGCTCGCCTGCAACCCTGTAGAACAGGATAAAGCGGCTAGAGATAATGAGATGAGATGAGATCTTACTTTAAGCCCTGTGATGACCTGGCGACTTGTCCAGGGTGTACCCCGCCTTTCACCCGTAGTCAGCTGGGATAGGCTCCAGCTCGCCTGCGACCCTGTAGAACAGGATAAAGCGGCTACAGATAATGAGATGAGATCTTACTTTAAGAAATCTTACCAAGTCAAATTCCATTGGCAGATTTTTTTCACCTGATTCAAGCAAATATGCTTTGTTTTAATCTTTTATTTCTTATTTTTGAAAGGCCATTTTTTTGCAGTGCTGCTCATTCTACTCTGATCTCTCACATCAGCACGGAGTTTCCACCTGTAAACCTGCTGCTCGCTGGATGTTTTTTGTTTTTCGCACCAATCCGTGTAACCTCTAGAGAATGCTGTGTGTGAAAACCGTAGGAGATCAGCAGTTTCTGAAATACTCAAACCAGTCCATCTGGCACCAACAACCATACTACAATTAAAGTCACCATCACTTTTCCCCCCATTCTGATTTTTGATGTGAACATTAACGAAAGACCTTGACCTTTATCAACATGACTGGCATTCTGCATTGCGCTGCTACCGCATGATTGACTGATTAAACAACTACATGAATGACTACGGGTGTGGGTGTTTCGATTAAAGTGGCCAGTGAGTGCATTTACCACCGAATGTACTTTGCTTTTGCGCTAAGGATGGGAATGAGTATATAAATGTTCAGTACACAGTGAAACACTGGAGCTAGCTTTTATAGGACATGTGCAGTCATGTTAAAGACAGATATGGGCCACTGGCAATTACGACTATAAACTATCAAGATGGACGGATCTCACTTGAGCCCAAAATCGGAATGGTGCAAAGAAGCTTGTAATGTGAACGTAGCCGTTGCAAATAATTCTGTGATCTTTGATACACTTCTACAGAAACAGAGCCATCATGCTTTCTAAAGTAGGTGCAATTTTCTAACTCCAGTAAGTCTCGAGGTTTCCTGAAAGGGATGGCAATGGAGAGGAGAAAAAGCATGCATGTCAGAGACAGAAGTGATAAAACAGTTTCCAAATGGTGGCCATAATGAGTAGCACAAGCAGCGAAAGCTCTGAGAGCAATAACAAGCACGGCTGGAGTCGCCTGAGCAAACAGCAGCTGCCACAGTAACACATTGGAGATTACTGAACTTTTCCGATTCTCTAAACAGTGGTGGCTCCTGATTATTTTTGGAAAGGGACACAGAGGAAGCAACAGTAATATTTTAATGTCTTCAATCCTTGTAACGCAAAAATACAAAGCAGTGAATCGTATGTTTATTTCAAAAGTCATTACTAGTCATCATTATTGTGTTAAATTTACTGTACTATAAGGAATATACACTCACTGGCCACTTTAATAGGAACTTGTTCTTGGTTCTAAGATTCCTGTTCTTGGCTGGCAGGAGTGGAACCCAATGTGGTCTTCTGCTGTTGCACGCTGAGATGCTTTTCTGCTCACCACTGATGTAAAGAGTTGCTATATCCTTCCTGGCAGCTCGAACCAATCTGGCCATTTTCTTCTGACCTCTATTATCAACAAGGCGTTTGTTTCCACCTACAGCACTGTTGCTCACTCAATGTTTTTTGCACCATTCTGTCTGTGTAAACTCTAGAGACTGTTGTGTGTGAAAACCCCAGGAGATCAGCAGGAGATCTAGTCCTTACTAGAACTAGAAAATATGACCACATCACCCCTGTCTTATCCACACTGCATTGGCTCCCAATCAAATTTCGTATTGATTATAAAATACTACTATTGACCTTTAAAGCACTGAATGGTCTCGTGCCACAGTACCTGAGCGAACTTCCGCTCCTCTATGACCCACCACGCCTACTTAGATCAAAAGGTGCAGGCTATCTGCTGGTACCTCGTATAGTGAAGGCTACATCAGGGGGCAGAGCCTTTTCTTACAAAGCCCCACAGTTATGGAACAGCCTTCCAAGTAGTGTTTGGGAATCAGATGCAGTCTCAGTGTTTAAGTCTAGGCTGAAAACATATCTGTTTTGTCAAGCCTGGTGTTAATGGTGTTTATGAGGTAAAGGAGTAGATCTGGAGGGTCCTCAGACATAGAGTGTTTTGGTAAACTGGGATGTATGGATGCTGTCAGTCCCCACTCGCTTGCTCACTCGAGTTTGTTGACGGTGTAGTGGCTGCTGCTTTATGTCCCGGGGCTCCCTCATGCCTGTGTTACCTTCTGGCTCTCTCCTTTTAGTTATGCTGTCATATAGTTGCCGGAGTCCCTGCTTGTACTCAGTGCAATATGTATACTGTTCCTACTTATTGAGGTGACATTGAGCATACCTAACAACCTGTGTTTTCTCTCTCTTCCCCCCCCCCAAAAAAAAAATCTGTCCCTCTGAGTTACATGTCGGTCCTGGGATCGAGATGCTGACCTCTTCTGCTCCTCAGACCTGCCTGAGCCATCCTGGTGCCCTGTGTCTGGTTGGAGTCTCATCGCATCGCTCCTGTGGAGGGCGGCCCCATGTGGACAGTTGGGGGTCGTGCCTGGAGGACGCTCTGGACTCAGTGGTGCTTTTGTGGCTGGGGACTGCAGTTGACCTGATGACTTTAGGGCTGAAGTTGACTTGCTGACTTTGGGACTGCGGTTGTCCTGGATGGTTTTGCGCTCGGGTTTCTGTCGGTGGGGGGTTTATAGCATCAATGAAGCTGACTTTATGTTAGGACTGTTAATGTTATAGTCATGTTGTCTGTTGTTGCCCAAATGAGGATGGGTTCCCTTTTGAGTCTGGTTCCTCTCGAGGTTTCTTCCTCATGTCGTCTGAGGGAGTTTTTCCTTGCCACCGTCGCCACAGGCTTGCTCACTGGGGATAGATTAGGGATAAAATTAGCTCATATTTCAAGTCGTTCAAATTCTGTAAAGCTGCTTTGCAGCAATGTTTATTGTTAAAAGCGCTATACAAATAAACTTGACTTGAAATACTCTAATTTGGCACCAACACCCATACCACAGTGAAAGTCACACTTTGAGATCACAATTTTTCCCATTCTGATGTCTGAAGTGAACATTAACTAAAGCTCTTGATTTGTATCCGCGTGATTTTATACATCGTATGACATGAAATGTTTATCATTAATTCTAATATTCTGGGTTTAGAGAATCTTTAAAGGAAAAGTTCTCACTCAACGACTTGCATGCTAATCTTATAACTAAGATGTGATATTCAATGCGTTTGGTAATGAAATTACGAGTTGGATTTTTTAAGTTGAAAGTTCTTTCCTCAGCTTGTTGATCTATTTTCACTTTAGCTAATGCTTTCCTACATTACCCACAATGCCATTTGACTACCTGCTGATAGTGCAACCAGAGGGGATTTGTTCTCACTTCATTTCTACCTAAAGAGACTGATGCAGCAGAGCTTTCGGCCTTTAGTATATCCAGCTCTCTTCTTACCTGTACATTCATCTGTATATTCGGGGCAATCATATAAGGTTCTAAAGCTTAAACTTTCTTGCTAATATTGTTTCGCTGCATTGCATTCTGGAAATTTGGATTTCCCAATAGTATGACATTGAACATCACTGGAAAATGGTTAGAAGGGAAGCTCTTGCTCTTTTTTCCCCAGAACTAACTGCAAAACTTGATTGCGATCACTTATGTTTGAGATTGTTGATTTTTTTTCCTATTAAACAACATTGTGGGTGGTGCAGTGGTTAACACTTTCGTCTCACAGCAAACAGGCTCTGGGTTCAAACCTGCCTGTAGACTGGGGCCTTTTTGTGTGGAGTTTGCATGTTCTCCTCGTACCTGTGTGGGTTTCCTCCAACAGTCCAAAGACATGCAGATTAAGTCAACTGGCTACTCTCCATTGCCCATAGGTGTGAATGTGAATGGCTCGCTGTCTCTCTGTGTTAATCGTGCAATAGATTGGTGACCTGTTCAGGGTGTAGCCCACCTCTCGCATCATGTTAGCGTGGACCGGTTGCCCACGATGGATAAGTGGTATAGAAAATGAATGAATAAACAACATTTAGTTCCAGTCTACTTATCTGATTTGACTGAGTAGTGTTCCAAGACTGCTTATATTTAACAGTTATTCTATCCACATTCATTGAATATGAGCAATCGCGCACTCTGACTAGGATATCAGCTCATATACCATAAGTAGAGAAAAACAAAATGGCAGAACGTGTTGCTGAACCAACTGAGGACAAAATAAAAACTACTCGAAAACAAAATTCCAAAAAAAATTATCAAGTATTTAAAAGAAACAGAAATAGCTAAAAAGAATATAATTTTTTGTCCCTACAGCGCCTATTCCACACTCCAGCCCACTCGGTGGCAGTAATGCACCTTTAAGTTGGTTTGCCAACCACCAAAAAAAAAAAAACCTAAAGAAGAAGGAGAAGCCAACCCCCCCCAAAAGCAACAAAATCTCATCTCATTATCTGTAGCCGCTTTATCCTGTTCTACAGGGTCGCAGGCAAGCTGGAGCCTATCCCAGCTGACTACGGGCGAAAGGCAGGGTACACCCTGGACAAGTCGCCAGGTCATCAC
Organism: Neoarius graeffei; assembly: GCF_027579695.1. Classification (NCBI taxonomy): domain Eukaryota; kingdom Metazoa; phylum Chordata; class Actinopteri; order Siluriformes; family Ariidae; genus Neoarius; species Neoarius graeffei. The sequence continues at coordinate 84,919,265 of NC_083571.1, forward strand.
AGGGCTGACACATAGACATAGACAACCATTCACACTCACATTCACACCTACGCTCAATTTAGAGTCACCAGTTAACCTAACCTGCATGTCTTTGGACTGTGGAGGAAACCAGAGCACCCGGAGGAAACCCACGCGGACACGAGGAGAACATGCAAACTCCACACAGAAAGGCCCTCGCCGGCCACGGGGCTCGAACCTGGACCTTCTTGCTGTGAGGCGACAGCGCTAACCACTACACCACCGTGCCGCCAAGCAACAAAATATTGAATAAAAGTATTTGATGGTAAGAATGTACATCTTTTTTTCAAGAATTATTATTATAGCATTTTTCACAAATTGCTCCTGTCATTTCAGCGATTTGTTTACATTCTAAGCAGAAAATTATTTTATCGGATGTTTTGTCCAAAATTTTTATTTATCGCATTTGCAAAAAATAAAAATGCTCCATTTCTCAAAATCCAGTGAATGTAGATAGAATAAAACAGTTATTCCACTCAATCTCGTCATACAAGGCTTATAACCAACTCAGCGCTACGCACCTCATCGGCTATCAGCTCATGTACAACTCGATTTCATGGAATAACTTAATTAATTATTCACAGACGGCAAAGTGAATATCAGTGAATCATAACCAAGATGAAGTCGAGGTTATTATTCACCGATCTTCACTGAGCCTGACGTGGATAATTGTTTTAGTATAAATACACCGGTGATTATTTAAAAAAAAAATCATATTAAAAAAAATCAATTTATTTCAATCTTCAAAAGCAGAATGCAAATGTAATGCATGCAGAATTGTGTCACTTATCTATACCAAGTCACAGAAAATACTTTGTTTTGAAATTGATGAAATAAATCTCAATTCTGCCTTACCTTTGAATAGTTTTAGACCAAACTTCGTAGCATCTTTAGCGCTTTTAGGAGCAGCATTTTCTTTCAGAATTTGTAATCCTTCCTCACTTACGGTGACGAAGCGATTGGCCAACATTTTAGTGAGTCGCTTGAGGTGATCGGCCGAGAAATTCTGACTATTTCTCGATAATCACCTCCGTATTTATACTAACATGTGATTAGTTACTGCACTCACCAGGCAGGTGAGTGCAGTAATGCTATATATTCAGTCTTCGTGCACCCTGACTCTTGTGAGATTACTTAATTATAACTGTGAGAGCAATAACAGTGTCCTGCTGTGACTTCATAGACTTCAGCAGATGAAAACTAACGTAACAGCGTCGACCAAGTTAGCACCAGAATCACGAGGCACATCACCAATACTTCAGTGTTAACACATGCGTTTCAGGGTCAAGGTTTTTAAATGGAATTTTTCTGATTTTTTTAAACAAGCACAGACATGGATCTCATCAGATGTTGGATGTCTGGTTAGAACTTGTGTTCAGATCCATCTCACAGAACAAGTTCTTCAGTGTTCAGGTATTTTGTTTTAGTGCCAAAGTTCAATTTGTTTTGTTCTTTTCTTCATCACAGCCTTCTCCATGAAGCGGGCCAACTAAAGGCAACGTGAGGGAAAACTGAAGGGCAAATCAGGGCTGGGGACATTTTATGGTAAAGATTACTGCGCTTACAATACATTAACAGTAAACTTGCTTTTGTTGCTGTGATCGCATAGTAAAAGGCCCTGCTTTATTCGAACAACTCACTTTTTATTCATAAGCAAGAATTTAACAGTAGCAAATAAATCTCGCATTTTCATACACGTCACCAGGATGAAGGAATAAAAGTCTGTGAAACTCGGTTTTTTTCCTTCCAAAATAGCAGCACCAGACCTCAGCTTGAAATTGGAAAATCTGTTTTCGAGCTCTAAACGTTGGCATGTATGACATTATTCCCGTGACATCCATATATTTAATGGCTTTGAGAATGAAAATGCAGACTTTCATATTAAGCAGAAGCACACCAAAAAAAAAAAAAAACCACCAAAGTATTTTTACACCACTTTTTAAAAATTTATTCAAGTTATTGTATGGATTACATTTTAAAACTGTTTTACGAGTCTCATGTTGATAGATGCAGCACGTCACATTGGCCAAACGCTTCATACTGATGGGACAAAGCTGATTTCTGATTGGTCCAACCTGCTCATGATTAGTTGCAGTGTTTGGCACGTTTGGTCTCTGGGGCATCGTTCAGTTTGGAGAAGTGTTCCGACATGGCTGCCAGGGCACGGTACCGGTGAGAGATGCTGTTCTTCACTTCTTTAGGGAGCTCTGCATAACTGCACAGACGAACCAAGTGAAGATTAAGAAACAGACCAGCACAACAGCTCAGTCAGATCAGAACTGATTATTAAAATTCATCACAATCCATAATGACAAGGACAAGTAGCATCTACAGTCGATCAGATCAACTTTAAGTCTGTAAGCACTCAGGTTATGCTAAAAACAAACAACAGTCTAATTATGGAATGCTGTATCTAAGCTGCTTTTACAGTGGTGCTTGAAAGTTTATGAACCTTTTAGAATTTTCTATATTTCTGCATAAATATGACCAAAAACAACATCAGATTTTCACACAAGTCCTAAAAGTAGATAAAGAGAACCCAGTTAAACAAATGAGACAAAAATATTATACTTGGTCATTTATTTATTGAGGAAAATGATCCAATATTACATATCTGTGAGTGGCAAAAGTATGTGAACCTTTGCTTTCAGTATCTGGTGTGACCCCCTTGTGCAGCAATAACTGCAACTAAACGTTTCCGGTAACTGTTGATCATTCTGCATTCCAGCATAAGAACCTTATCCCATCTGTGAAACATGGTGGTGGTAGTGTCATAGTTTGGGCCTGTTTTGCTGCATCTGGGCCAGGACGGCTTGCCATCATTGATGGAACAATGAATTCTGAATTATACCAGCGAATTTTAAAGGAAAATGTCAGGACATCTGTCCATGAACTGAAATATAGAAAATTCTAAAGGGTTCACAAACTTTCAAGCACCACTGTACATGGGAATTTGCACTGGAACAAGTTGCTCCTGGAACAACTACAAATCTAAACACAAGTTGCTTGGGAACAATCTGACACTGGTGGGCGGCACGGTGGTGTAGTGGTTAGCACCGTCTCCTCACAGTTAGAAAATTCTAGGTTCGAGCCCAGTAGCTGGCGAGGGCCTTTCTGTGTGGAGTTTGCATGCTCTCCCTGTGTCTGTGTGGGTTTCCTCCGGGTGCTTCAGTTTCCCCCCACAGTCCAGAGACATGCGGTTAGGTTAACATGGAGCAGACTTAGGCTGAGGTGCCCTTGAGCGAGGCACCTAACCCCCAACTGCTCCCTGGGTGCTGTTAGCACGACTGCTCTAGGTATGTGTGTGTGCTCATTCCTCACGTGTGTTCACTGCTTCAGATGGGTTAAATGCAGAGAGGAATTTCACAAGTGTATGTGCAATGAATAAAGTTGTTGTTCTTTGTAACTTGCTCCACTTTATGAAGTGATGCATCTTGTTCTGGGCACAACTTGTTCTCGCTTACCATCTAAACACAATCGGTGAGAAGTAGGAGGGCTTACACGTGCACAGTAGCGTTTATCTGGGTCTTTTATCATCCGGAAAAGAACGCTTTGTTGCAAAATTCAATGGTCAGTTCTTCTCGAGTGCTTTTCCTTGTCAAACTCATCTCATCTCATTATCTCTAGCCGCTTTATCCTGTTCGACAGGGTCGCAGGCAAGCTGGAGCCTATCCCAGCTGACTACGGGCGAAAGGCGGGGTACACCCTGGACAAGTTGCCAGGTCATCACAGGGCTGACACATAGACACAGACAACCATTCACACTCACATTCACACCTACGGTCAATTTAGAGTCACCAGTTAACCTAACCTGCATGTCTTTGGACTGTGGGGAAAACCGGAGCACCCGGAGGAAACCCACGCGGACACGGGGAGAACATGCAAACTCCACACAGAAAGGCCCTCGCCGGCCCCGGGGCTCGAACCCGGACCTTCTTGCTGTGAGGTGACAGCGCTAACCACTACACCACCGTGCCGCCCTCCTTGTCAAACTTCTCCGCCTTTCTCCGAATAATGGAGTCAAGCGATTCCCAAGCCAGTCGCAGCGATAACTGGACTAAAGGAAAAAAAAAGTGCGTACCCTCATCCAGTTATGGGGAGATGCAGATCATTGTTTGCTTTTTCAATTCAAAATTCATCAAAAAGAGCCAGCTCAAAGAGTAGATTCATTCCAACTCAGAGTGAATCAATCAGTTTTCCAGAAGTGAAATTTGGATTTACCGCCGAATCACTGAGCGTTTAAACAGAAACGAACAGTGAGAGGACAATAAAGCAAGTTAAAAGTTAGGGCGGCACGGTGGTGTAGTGGTTAGCACAGTCACCTCACAGCAAGAAGGTTCCAGGTTCGAACCCAGTGGCCGGCGCAACACTGTGCTTGAAGTGTGCCTTTCAGTGTGGAGTGTGCATGTTCTCCCCGTGTCTGCGTGGGTTTCCTCCGGGTGCTCCGGTTTCCCCCACAGTCCAAAGGCATGCAGTTAGGTTAACGTGGGGTGGCCTTGGGCTGAGGTGCCCTTGAGCAAGGTACCTGACCCCTGACTGCTCCCCGGGTGCTCTGGTGTGGCTGCCCACTGCTCTGAGTGTGCACGCACACACACGTGTGCTCACTGCTTCGGATGGGTTAAATGCAGAGGATGAATTTCACTGTGCCTGAAGTGTGCATGTGACAAATAAAGGTTTCTTCTTCTAGAAAAACAAGATCACTGATTTGCGAACGCGCACTTTTACGTGTCTAACCTCCAGTTTGCCACCGACAGAGAGTGAGCACGTAAACACGAAATAAAGTGGGTGCAACTTGTTCCTGCTGCACAATAGAGTGGATGTTTCATACAGTCGCATATAGTATTCATGCTGATAAAGTTGAAATGAGGCTTTATTGCATCTTTATAATCCACAGAATCACATCCTTTCTGTAAAAACAAACAGGAACTGCATTTTATTATAAATTTAAAAAAAAAAAAAAAAAAAAAAAAAAAAAAACTGTTGCCATTTCAGGCGGCACGGTGGTGTAGTGGTTAGCGCTGTCGCCTCACAGCAAGGTGGTCCTGGGTTCGAGCCCAGCGGCCAGCGAGGGCCTTTCTGTGTGGAGTTTGCATGTTCTCCCCGTGTCCGCGTAGGTTTCCTCCGGGTGCTCCGGTTTCCCCCACAGTCCAAAGACATGCAGGTTAGGTTAACTGGTGACTCTAAATTGAGCGTAGGTGTGAATGTGAGTGTGAATGGTTGTCTGTGTCTGTGTGTCAGCCCTGTGATGACCTGGCGACTTGTCCAGGGTGTACCCCGCCTTTCGCCCGTAGTCAGCTTGGATAGGCTCCAGCTTGCCTGCGACCCTGTAGAAGGATAAAGCGGCTAGAGATAATGAGATGAGATGAGATGTTGCCATTTCAAGTTGTAAGCATGCGAGAACCATGTTTTTAGTGTTATTGAAGAGTTGTGTAACATCGCCCTCTTTCGGTGAAATGCAGAAATTACAACGTGATTCACTCACGTTTTATCAAAGCCATCAGGCTGGAAACAGGGATCCCATCCAAAGTCTCTGGGGCCTCTGGGCTCTACAATCCTGCCCTATACAACAGAAGAACCTGTTTAATTATTAAACATATACACATTTCTATGAAAAAGGGGTTATCTAAACCCAAGAGAGTTCTTTAGTTTTCTCAGAAATGCTACACAGGAAGATTTTCCATTTCAGATAGATAGAACCGTGAACTATCCAAAACTGCTTTAAGAATCATTTGTCTAAGAATACATGCACACTTTGGTGATATGCTTTATCCACATAAATTGTTTTACGGAGAAAGAAACAATACAATTTAGAGGTTGTACTTCATCTGTGTTGCTTGTATATGTGATATTTAACACATTTTACATGTTTTCCTTGGTGTACTGGGACAGTGTTATTATGTTCTGTGTATGTAAACCTGGTACTAACTTCAGTCATTCCTCTGAAGAGTTGAACAGGTTTTTCTTTGCCAGGAGAAAAAGCGAACGTGCATAGAGCCCAGGCTGATTTATCTTCAAAACCTGCTAAAAGCTTGTACAATCCTGACAACAGAAACCAAATCAACACATTAGGTCTTAAAAAGGATGAATTTATGCATCTACAAATAACAACAAGGTCTTACCCTCTGGCTTCAGTTTATCCAGAAACCATTTTCTAAAGGAAACACCAAGAAATGTGTTTGTTATTAAAATGCTGATCCGACATCAAGAAGTCTGCTGACGTACAAGACACGTCTTTGCTTACATGTACGGCCCTGGTAGACCTCCGAGTGCCTTGAAACACAAGCACGTGTCCTCTACGATCACCGGCCCGTCTACCTTTACAAGAAAAGCATGAAAGTAAAGGCACCTTTACAAATATTCCTCCAAAGTAAGGATGCAGAATGAAATACAGTGTAGTTCCCAAACCTGTCTTGCTGCCTCTTTACACTTCTGTACAGAGATCTCATCAGGTTCTCCTTGGTATTCAGGCACTGTAAATCAAGCCATACTCTCAGAACATGCACTATGTGGCCAAACTTTTGTAGATACCTGACCATCACAGCCATACATGGTTCCTTATAAAACTGCTGCCCCTGTAGAATTACTATTTCCCTTCCCTGGAACTCCAAGGCTCAAACCTGTTTCAGTATGACAATGCCATACTGTGCACAAAGTGGAGCTCTATGAAGACATGGCTTACCAAGTTTGGAGTGGAAGAAAGAAAAGAAAAGAAAGCACAACTTTATTCATCACACACTTGTGAAATTCCTCTCTGCATTTAACCCATCTGAAGCAGTGAAAACACACGTGAGCAATGAGCACACACGTACCCAGAGCAGTGGGCAGCCATGCTAACAGCACCTGGAGAGCAGTTGGGAGTTAGGTGCCTCACTCAAGGGCACCTCAGCCCAAGGCCGTCCCATATTAACCTAACCGCATGTCTTTGGACTGTGGGGGAAACCGGAGCAAACCCATGCAGACAACATGCAAACTCCACACAGAAAGGCCCTCGCTGGCCGCTGGGCTCGAACCCAGAACTTTCTGACCGCGAGGCAACCGTGCTAACCACTTACACCACCGTGCCGCCCAAAACGCAAAAGGGGAGAGCATGAATACAGTCTCCCACTATCAGAAATTAGCTATGCAGTTGAGATTCCTGCATTTAAGGAATTCACAAAGGTCAGCACAGCCTGAGTGCAACTGCTGGGCCTCACTTTGGGCAAACCACCTTCTTGATCACGGTGTTGCCCCTGGCAGGTAAGAAGAGGTCTCGGATGAAGTGGCCTGCACAGATCTCAGACCTCAACCCTACTTTGGGATGAACTGGAACACTAACTGCACCTCTTCACCAACATCAGTGTCTGATCTTTCTAATGCTCTTGTAGCTGAAGGATCACAAATCCCCTCAGCCACGCTCCAAAATCTAGTGGAAAGCCTTTGCAGAAGAGTGGAGGTTATTATAACATCTAGAAGGGGACTACATCTGGAATGGGATGTTAAAGAAGCACATACAGATGTGATGATCACGTGTCCACAAACCTTTGGCCATATACAGTTGTGCTCATAAGTTTACATACCCTGGCAGAATTTTTGCTTTCTTGGCCTTTTTTCAGAGAATATGAATGATAACACAAACACTTTTTCCCCACTCATGGTTAGTGGTTGGGTGAAGCCATTTATTGATAACTGTTTTCTATTTTTAAATCATAATGACAACAAAAAACATCCAAATGACCCTGATCAAAAGTTTACATACCCCAGTTCTTAATACCGTGTATTGCCCCCTCTAACATCAATGACAGCCTGAAGTCTTTTGTGGTAGTTGTGGATGAGGCTCTTTATTTTCTCAGATGGTAAAGCTGCCCATTCTTCTTGGCAAAAAGCCTCCAGTTCCTGCAAATTCCTGGGCTGTCTTGCATGAACTGCGCGCTTGAGATCTCCCCAGAGTGGCTCAATGATATTGAGGTCAGGAGACTGAGATGGCCACTCCAGAACATTCACTTTGTTCTGCTGTAGCCAATGACAGGTCGACTTGGCCTTGTGTTTTGGATCGTTGTCATGTTGGAACGTCCAAGTACGTCCCATGCGCAGCTTCCGGGCTGATGAGTGCAAATTTGCCTCCAGTATTTGCTGATAACGTGCTGCATTCATCTTTCCTTCAACTTTGACCAAGTTTCCTGTGCCTTTGTAGCTCACACATCCCCAAAACATCAGTGATCCACCTCCGTGCTTTACAGTAGGAATGGTGCTCCTTTCATCATAGGCCTTGTTGACACCTCTCCAAATGTAACGTTTATGGTTGTGGCCAAAAAGTTCAATTTTGGTCTCATCACTCCAAATTACCTTGTTCCAGAAGTTTTGAGGCTTGTCTCTGTGCTGTTTGGCGTAAATTGTTGTTGGTCTACCTGACCGTGGTTTGGTTTTAACAGAGCCCCTGATTTTCCATTTGTTAATCACAGTTTGAACACTGCTGACTGGCATTATCAATTCCGTGGATGTCTTTTTGTATCCCTTTCCTGTTTTATACAGTTCAACTACCTTTTCCCGTAGATCCGTTGACAATTATTTTGCTTTCCCCATGACTCAGAATCCAGAAACCTCAGTGGCTGGATGAAAGATGCAAGAGTCTGTCTGGATCCCAGAGTCTGTCTGGATCCCAGAAACTCACTCAGCTTTTATGCACACACACTGATTACAAACAAACAGATCACAGGTGAGGATGTTACCTTTAGGCCCTGTTTACATTATTTCGAATCAGCGGATCATCAGATTAACGTTTTTAAAACGATTCGCGTGCACACAGCAACGCCAATACACGGATACGCTAATCACATGACTAATTAGACGGCACGTCACATGATCCCAGTGCATATCGGGCATGCGCAAGTCACTCACCACTTGCAAGTGGAAGGATGGCAAGCGAACACCTTCTCCAGCAAATAAACACACCTGGCTGTGATGTTCATGTTCTCACTGAGTTTAAGCGCCTGAAGGAGGTTGAAATGTGTAAATAAACCTCAGTGCGGCTCAGCGCTTCCTCCTGCGCTCCAAATCACTCCGCCCTGAACAGCGAGTGCCCTCTGGAGGGTGCGCACTCTGGCCCTGCGTAGCTCACAGAGCGCGCGAGTGAAGCGCACGAGCAGTGATTCGGGACTGAGCCGCTGTGTGTGAGATCCCAACGCCAGCGAATCAGGAAGGTGGATGTCACAGTGACGTTGTCCAATGACGATGTCAGCTAGAGCTCAGCACAGCGTATCCGCGTATCCTCAATGTTTACACAGCACCGGACCAGACACGAACTGGATTGAATATGTGGGCTCTGGCGGATTCCCGTTTCCCGGCGTTTTAACGTGAACGGACAGTGCATCCGCGAAGAAAACGAGACAGCTACGGTCTAATGTAAACTTGGCCTTAGTAGCCATTCAAACCCATTTGTGTCAACTTCTGTGCATGTTATCAGGCCAAAATCACCAGGGTATGTGAACTTTTGATCAGGGTCATTTGGGTAGTTTCTGTTGTCATTATGATTTAAAAAGAGAAAAACACAGTCATTTGACAATAAATGGTTTCACCCAACCACTAAGCATGAGTGGAAAAGATGTTTTTGTGTTATTCTAATTCTCTGAAAAATGGTCAAAGAATCATAGATTCTGCCAGGGTATGTAAACTTATGAGCAACAACTGTATACAGGTGCTGGTCATATAATTAGAATATGATGAAAAAGTTGATTTATTTCAGTAATTCCATTCAAAAAGTGAAACTCGTCTCGTCTCGTCTTCTTCCGCTTTATCCGGGACCGGGTCGCGGAGGCAGCAGTCTAAGCAGGGAAGCCCAAACTTCCCTTTCCCCAGACACCTCGGCCAGCTCCTCGGGAAGAACACCGAGGCGTTCCCAGGCCAGCCGAGAGACATAGTCCCTCCAGCGTGTCCTGGGTCTTCCCCGGGGCCTCCTCCCGGGGGGACATGCCTGGAACACCTCCCCAGGGAGGCGTCCAGGAGGCATCCGAAAAAGATGCCCGAGCCACCTCGGCTGATTCCTCTCGATGTGGAGCAGCAGCGGCTCTACTCCGAGCTCCTCCCGAGTGACTGTGCTTCTCACCCTATCTCTAAGGGAGCGCCCAGCCACCCTGCGAAGGAAACTCATTTCGGCCGCTTGTATCCGCGATCTTGTCCTTTCGGTCATTACCCAAAGCTCATGACCATAGGTGAGAGTCGGAACGTAGATCGACCGGTAAATTGAGAGCTTCGCCTTTTGGCTCAGCTCCTTCTTCACCACAACGGACCGGTAAAGCGACCGCATCACTGCGGAGGCTGCACCGATCCGCCTGTCGATCTCACGCTCCATCCTTCCCTCACTCGTGAACAAGATCCCAAGATACTTAAACTCCTCCACTTGAGGCAGAACTTCTCCACCAACCTGGAGAGGGCAAGCCACCCTTTTCCGGTCGAGAACCATGGCCTCGGACTTGGAGGTGCTGATTCTCATCCCAGCCGCTTCACACTCGACTGCAAACCGCCCCAGTGCATGCTGAAGGTCCTGGTTTGAAGAAGCCAACAGGACAACATCATCCGCAAAAAGCAGAGATGAAATCCTGTGGTTCCCAAACAGGATTCCTTCTGGCCCCTGGCTGCGCCTAGAAATTCTGTCCATAAAAATTATGAACAGAACCGGTGACAAAGGGCAGCCCTGCCGGAGTCCAACATGCACTGGGAACAGGTCTGACTTACTGCCGGCAATGCGAACCAGACTCCTGCTCCGTTCGTACAGGGACCGGACAGCCCTTAGCAAAGAGCCCCGAACCCCATACTCCCGAAGCACCCCCCACAGAATACTACGGGGGACACGGTCGAATGCCTTCTCCAGATCCACAAAGCACATGTGGACTGGTTGGGCAAACTCCCATGAACCCTCGAGCACCCTATGAAGGGTATAGAGCTGGTCCAGTGTTCCACGACCAGGACGAAAACCGCATTGTTCCTCCTGGATCCTAGGTTCGACTATTGGTCGAATTCTCCTCTCCAGTACCCTGGAGTAAACCTTCCCTGGGAGGCTGAGAAGTGTGATTCCCCTATAATTGGGGCACACTCTCCGGTCCCCTTTCTTAAAAAGAGGGACCACCACCCCAGTCTGCCACTCCAGAGGCACTGTCCCTGACCGCCACGCGATGTTGCAGAGGCGTGTCAACCAAGACAGCCCCACAACATCCAGAGACTTGAGATACTCAGGGCGGATCTCATCCACCCCCGGTGCCTTGCCACCGAGGAGCTTGCAAACCACCTCAGTGACTTCGGCTTGGGTAATGGACGAGTCCACCTCTGAGTCATCAGCCTCAGTGGAAGACATGACGGTGGGATTGAGGAGATCCTCAAAGTATTCCTTCCACCGCCCGACAATGTCCCCAGTCGAGGTCAACAGCTCCCCACCCGCACTGTAAACAGTGTTGGCAGAGTACTGCTTCCCCCTCCTGAGGCGCCGGACGGTTTGCCAGAATTTCTTCGAGGCCGACCGATAGTCCTTCTCCATGGCCTCCCCGAACTCCTCCCAGTTCCGAGTTTTTGCGGAGGCAAAAGTGAAACTTGTATATTATATTCATTCATTACACACAGACTGATATATTTCAAGTGTTTATTTCTTTTAATTTTGATGATTATAACTGTCAACTAATGAAAATCCCAAATTCAGTATCATAGAAATTAGAATATTACTTAAGACCAATACAAAAAAAAGGATTTTTAGAAGAAATGTTGGCCAACTGAAAAGTATGAACATGAAAAGTATGAGCATGTACAGCACTCAATACTTAGTTGGGGCTCCTTTTGCCTGAATTACTGCAGCAATGCGGCGTGGCATGGAGTCGATCAGTCTGTGGCACTGCTCAGGTGTTATGAGAGCCCAGGTTGCTCTGATAGTGGCCTTCAGCTCTTCTGCATTGTTCGTTCTGGCGTATTGCATCTTCCTCTTCACAATACCCCATAGATTTTCTATGGGGTTAAGGTCAGGCGAGTTTGCTGGCCAATTAAGAACAGGGATACCATGGTCCTTAAACCAGGTACTGGTAGCTTTGGCACTGTGTGCAGGTGCCAAGTCCTGTTGGAAAATGAAATCTGCATCTCCATAAAGCTGGTCAGCAGCAGGAAGCATGAAGTGCTCTAAGACTTCCTGGTAGACGGCTGCGTTGACCTTGGACCTCAGAAAACACAGTGGACCAACACCAGCAGATGACACGGCACCCCAAACCATCACTGACTGTGGAAACTTTACACTGGACCTCAAGCAATGTGGATTCTGAGCCTCTCCTCTCTTCCTCCAGACTCTGGGACCTTGATTTCCAAAGGAAATGCAAAATTTACTTTCATCAGAAAACATAACTTTGGACCACTCAGCAGCAGTCCAGTCCTTTTTGTCTTTAGCCCAGGCGAGACGCTTCTGACAGTGTCTCTTGTTCAAGAGTGGCTTGACACAAGGAATGCGACAGCTGAAACCCATGTCTTGCATACGTCTGTGCGTGGCGGTTCTTGAAGCACTGACTCCAGCTGCAGTCCACTCTTTGTGAATCTCCCCCACATTTTTGAATGGGTTTTGTTTCACAATCCTCTCCAGGGTGCGGTTATCCCTATTGCTTGTACACTTTTTTCTACCACATCTTTTCCTTCCCTTCGCCTCTCTATTAATGTGCTTGGACACAGAGCTCTGTGAACAGCCAGCCTCTTTAGCAATGACCTTTTGTGTCTTGCCCTCCTTGCGCAAGGTGTCAATGGTCGTCTTTTGGACAACTGTCAAGTCCGCAGTCTTCCCCATGATTGTGTCACCTACAGAACTAGACTGAGAGACCATTTAAAGGCCTTTGCAAGGGTTTTGAGTTAATTAGCTGATTAGAGTGCGGCACCAGGTGTCTTCAATATTGAACCTTTTCACAATATTCTAATTTTCTGAGATACTGAATTTGGGGTTTTCATTAGTTGTCAGTTATAATCATCAAAATTAAAAGAAATAAACACTTGAAATATACCAGTCTGTGTGTAATGAATGAATGGATGAATGAATGAATATAATATACAAGTTTCACTTTTTGAATGGAATTACTGAAATAAATCAACTCTTGAACAAGAGACAGCGTCAGAAGCGTCTCGCCTGGGCTAAAGACAAAAAGGACTGGACTGCTGCTGAGTGGTCCAAAGTTATGTTCTCTGATGAAAGTAAATTTTGCATTTCCTTTGGAAATCAAGGTCCCAGAGTCTGGAGGAAGAGAGGAGAGGCACAGAATCCACATTGCTTGAGGTCCAGTGTAAAGTTTCCACAGTCAGTAATGGTTTGGGGTGCCGTGTCATCTGCTGGTGTTTAAAGGCCTTTGCAAGGGTCTCTCAGTCTAGTTCTGTAGGTGACACAATCATGGGGAAGACTGCGGACTTGACAGTGTGTTTTCTGAGGTCCAAGATCAACGCAGCCGTCTACCAGGAAGTTTTAGAGCACTTCATGCTTCCTGCTGCTGACCAGCTTTATGGAGATACAGATTTCATTTTCCAACAGGACTTGGCACCTGCACACAGTGCCAAAGCTACCAGTACCTGGTTTAAGAACCATGGTATCCCTGTTCTTAATTAGCCAGCAAACTCGCCTGACCTTAACCCCATAGAAAATCTATGGGGTATTGTGAAGAGGAAGATGCGATACGCCAGACCCAACAATGCAGAAGAGCTGAAGGCCACTATCAGAGCAACCTGGGCTCTCATAACACCTGAGCAGTGCCACAGACTGATCGACTCCATGCCACGCCGCATTGCTGCAGTAATTCAGGCAAAAGGAGCCCCAACTAAGTATTGAGTGCTGTACATGCTCATACTTTTCATGTTCATACTTTTCAGTTGGCCAACATTTCTTCTAAAAATCCTTTTTTTTGTATTGGTCTTAAGTAATATTCTAATTTTCTGAGATACTGAATTTGGGATTTTCATTAGTTGTCAGTTATAATCATTAAAATTAAAATAAATAAACACTTGAAATATATCAATCAGTCTGTGTGTAATGAATGAATGAATGAATGAATGAATATAATATACAAGTTTCACTTTTTGAATGGAATTACTGAAATAAATCAACTTTTTCATCATATTCTAATTATATGACCTGTAGTGTACATCTCAGTGACAGATGTCCACATGCTCCAGTACATACTTACAATCAATCTTCTTCGAAATAAGTTGGTAGGGGAATTTGTCACCGAGGATTTGAACAACCTGAACGCAGATTAAAAAAGAAAGAAAGAAAAGAAATTGGACATTTGGACAGATCACCTTTTAGACTGACAGAACAAACAACACCTGCAGAAACATACCAGCTGAACCACATACAATGCATTTATTACCCTAGTACTGACATATAGATATATTTTTTTCTAAAACCACATTTTAATGTATACTCTCACCTCTTCTAATTTTTTCGCATTTCCAGTTACAAACACCACGGATCTTCCAGCCGGTACTGCCATGTTTAATAAACCCAAACCGCCTCGCCGCCATCTGCCTCAGTGACACATGATTAACCAATACAATCGCTCGTTCCAAACTTCCCACCAATCAGTGAAAGCTTGATATGTCCCGCCTACTCATAACCGCCCAATTGCTGCCCAGTTTTGTCGCGCGTCCGTCAAGGAAATGTGTCCGGGTTGAAACTTCAAAACATGTGGGAAAAGACTAACTCTTTTTGCGTTTATGATTTAGTATACGAAGAAATGATAACAATAAATAATAAAAATTCAGGCAGTATCATAGTTCGGGGCTGAAGTGAATAATTATATTAAATCCGCAGTAACGTTATGTTACAGGTTCTGCATGCTATAGGTTGTAGTAGGTTATGTATTGCATGTTAAAGGCTGCTGGTCATCAGTATAAAAAAAGAACAGAGAAAGGGATTTTTAATAGAGTAACGATTTAAAAGAGGCCGGAAGGACATGAGTTTGTTACCCAGAACAGCCGAGGAGTTCAGCTCTGCAGATTATTGGGAACGATTTTTCCGCAAACGAGGAGAAAAGGCTTTTGAGTGGTATGGGGACTACAACTCACTGTGTGGCGTGCTGCACAAGTACATTAAACCACGTGAGAAGGTAATAACAGCCCTAAGATTGTGCATTTGCTTTACATTTACAGTCTACACTCAATAACTGTCTAATTAAAAACACTGAAAGTGTGCTTTAGGTGTGAATGTATTTAATAATGTAGGGACTGGTTAGACAAAACACTAAAACACACTCCAGCCTTGGCTCGCTTTGTGCACAGAGGCATTGTCATCTCATCTCATCTCATTATCTGTAGCCGCTTTATCCTGTTCTACAGGGTCGCAGGCAAGCTGGAGCCTATCCCAGCTGACTACAGGCGAAAGGCGGGGTACACCCTGGACAAGTCGCCAGGTCATCACAGGGCTGACACATAGACACAGACAACCATTCACACTCACACCTACGGTCAATTTAGAGTCACCAGTTAACCTAACTTGCATGTCTTTGGACTGTGGAGGAAACCGGAGCACCCGGAGGAAACCCACGCAGACACGGGGAGAACATGCAAACTCCACACAGAAAGGCCCTCGCTGGCCGCTGGGTTCGAACCCGGAACCTTCTTGCTGTGAGGTGACCGTGCTAACCACTACACCACTGTGCCGCCGTGTGTTTGGGCCTCTTAGTAGCACTGAAGGAAAATTTAATGCTAAAGCATACTGTATATTTTATACAGTCGTGTGCTTTGAGCTCTGTAGAGACAGATTAGATTAGATTAGATTAGATTAGATTAGATAAAACTTTATTGATCCCTTTGGGAGGGTTCCCTCAGGGAAATTAAGATTCCAGCAGCATCATTACAGATAAACAGAGAAAAGAAATAGAGAAAACTTCTAGATAAATTAAAATAAGTATTTCTATATACAAATATAAAAAGAATAAGATATGGGGAAGAGAGGAAGGGGGAGAGAGAGGAGGGGGACAGCAGGAGAGATATTGCACATTGTCCAGTATTGCTTATTGTTAGGCTAGGCTACTGCTCCTTCCCGTCCTCTGTCCTCCTGTTACACACACCCCCCCCCCCCCCCCCCCCCCAGAGAGGAGCTGTACAGTCTGATGGCGTGAGGGACAAAGGAGTTTTTGAGTCTGTTCGTCCTGCACTTGGGAAGGAGCATTCTGTCACTGAACAGGCTCCTCTGGTTGCTGATGACGGTGTGCAGGGAAGAATTATATATGGGTGTGATGATCAGGTGTCCATAAACCTTTGGCCAAACTGTTGCCACAAAGAGACCATAGAATGGCAGTGAAATTTGGCAGCTTGTACCGATGACTGACAGGCAAAGTGATTGTTGGCCACTCGAAGTGAACAGGTACCCAGTTAAACTAGTGCCAGCTGTGGATACTGTTGACTGACAGACGACGCCAACACTGAGTTATACTAAATAAATTTACAAGAGGGATACCTAGGCAGCCAGATGTCAGCCAGATGTCCATTAGCCGCCAACTGTCAGCTGTAAAGCAATTGGCGATAAGTGAATTGCTTTATATACAGACGGTCTTTTACAATTTCTCTTCACTGGAACAACTCTTTCTTCTTTCAGCTGCTCCCATTAAGGGTCGCCACAGCGGATCTATT